>NC_091951.1:20434600-20777100 GCF_031021105.1 Erythrolamprus reginae | reverse complement strand
GACAAAACTTCTTCTGATTAGTAACACTTGTGGAGATCCATCCATCCATTTTGGAGTTGGATTAGAGACCAGAGAGAAGATGGAGAGACAAAGCACAGCACATTCTGGAGTTGGAAAAAGCCCTCCAGCTACTCAACCTTGGAGCTGTGGGAAGAATGGAACAAGTCCTGGGCAGAACAGCCAAGAAGAGGAAGGCAGGAGTTCAGAGGTCCAGTATTGTCACTTCAGAAAAGTGCAGTTCCAGGAGGGGAAGAGTCCCCAAGATATTTGCACTCAGCTTCACCGCCTTTGCTGTCAGTGGCTGCAGCCAGAAAGACACACCAAGGCTCAGATGCTGGACTTGGTGCTCCTGGAGCAGTTCCTGGCTGTCCTTCCCCCAGAGATGGAGAAATGGGTGCGGGAATGTGGAGCGGAGACCAGTTCCCAAGCGGTGGCCCTGGCCGAAGGTTTCTTGCTGACCCAGAAGGAGGAACAGATACAAGAGTTGCAGGTCTGAGAAT
The DNA here is from genome assembly GCF_031021105.1 of Erythrolamprus reginae. Lineage (NCBI taxonomy): Eukaryota > Metazoa > Chordata > Lepidosauria > Squamata > Dipsadidae > Erythrolamprus > Erythrolamprus reginae. Next base: position 20,776,600 of record NC_091951.1, on the reverse strand, counting down.
TTAATCATAGTAGTTCTAAGGAGGAGTTTTGTGAATCTGTGAATTCCTTTTTTGCAAAGTTTTCTGGGATTAATAACACCTAAGGTCTGTTGTTCCATTTTTCTTCTAGAGGATATGTTTGGGGCAATTCTTCCATTCTGATTCACGTTTTGCAAAGCGACATTAAGGTCTGCTAGCTTAAAGGTGAAGTATGATCATTTATAATTGCATTTTCTCTTTTTCTCGTGTCACATCATATCCAGAAATCCTTGGAAGCTGTGACTGAGTATCCCGAGGTTGGGAAAGATTCATTCAGATCTTCTCAGGAGGTCCTGTTCAGGGAGACCTTACACAAAGGTCAAAGCCAGGATACCACACCAGGTGAGAAAAGCTCCTGTGTAATACAACAGTTAGCTGATATTTTTGCTCCTCTTTATAATAAATCTGCTTCCACCATTTTTCTCTTTCTCGCAGAGAGTAGAAAGCTGTCCTTGGAAGTTTTAGAATCACCTCCTCTTTGTGGTGGGGCTGAAGAATTGGCTGAACCGCTACTTCAGGTAAGGAGGAAAAAGATTGCCAAATGTCCATAAATTTTCTTCTAGAGTTTATTGTAGTTAATTGCTATTTCTAAGCCATGCGAATCTGACATCCAGTCATTCAAAACTGATATGCAGCCTTGCTGTCTCTCCCTTCTGAGGGGATCCTGTCTGAGGTGCTTTCTTCACTTCTCCTACAGTACTTTGCCATCAGATTTAATTGATCAGACTGTTGTCAGCATTGGGGCTCTTTCTTCTGTCTCCCAGGGTTATTCTCACATGCCATCACTGTACCCTTTAAGTCGCGCGCCCGCACGCCCCAAAACAACTTCCAGCGCAGCCTTTTCTAAGGCCACGCAACGGGAGATGCCGCCCGCCGCGGATGTGCCGATGCCGAGCCTCCCTGCCCCGCGCCTCCCTGCCCTGCGCCCCAGGCGCCTCTGGCCCCCTCGTGCCCCTTGCCTCTCGCCGCTGCCCGCCCGATCCGATTTCTCCTCCTCCCCCTCCTGCCTTGCGGCGTGGCTGCGACTTCTCTTCCTCATTCAGCCACTAGCGAAGGGTCTGCGAGAGGGGCGGGGCAGGTGTTCCCAAAGTGCTCCCAGGTTATGAGAGAGTTTTCCCTGAGCGCTCCGGGAGCGCCCCCCCCTCTTGAGTCGCAGCCCCTTTGCTTGGAGCGCTTTCCCTGAGCGCTTCCGATACTCCTTAAAATAAGAAAAATCTTCCACAGCCTCCAGAGAAGAAAGGAATAGAGAGAGAGAGAGAACAAGAGAGAGAGAGAGCAACAGACAGAGCAAGATAGAGAGGGAGAGAGAGAAAGAGAGAGGGAGAGAGCAACAGACAGAGCCAGATAGAAAGAGAGAGAAAGAAAGAGAGAAGAGAGGAAGGGGGAGTGAGAGAGAGAGATGGTTTTGTTTTATTATTAATTTCTTTTAATAAAAAAGAAGGGTGTTTGTTTGTTTGTTTGTTTGTTTGTTTGTTTGTTTATACTTCTATGCCGCTCAGTCCCGAAAGGACTGCCGCTCAGACACTATACTTTTCCGCCCACATCGGAAAAAAATTAGAGGGAACATTGCATACCATATGTGAGAATTTTTTTTTTGCCTTTTCAAAAGCATATTTGGGACAACTGTGACCTGTTGACTGTGAATCTCCATAGACATATACTATTATAAGTGATCTCATTCTGAATTCTGCAGAATATGTCTATTTTGTTCACCAGATATCTCTCAATTGGTGAAAAAAACTGACAAACTATTCTTGGGATTATCTGTTAAAAGGAAAACTTGTTTCCTTGTTCAGGATGTTGTGTCTTTTGAGGAAGTGGCTGTGTATTTCTCCAAGGAGGAGTGGTCTCAACTGGACGCTGACCAAAAAGCTCTCCATGGGGAAGTCATGTTGGAGAATTCCAGGAATCTGGTTTCTCTGGGTAAGAATCCCTATCTATGCTGAGCAATCTAGAGATGTTATGGGACGGGTCCAAAGACGGGCTACAAGAATGGTGGAAGGACTGGATGATTCCTGAGTGGGATGTTTCCTTCTCTGAGATGTGCCCACTTGTGAACCAAGTTCGGCATCAACCTAATTAAGGGTAGGGAGCTATTCACATCCAGGACTTGATTGATTGATTGATTGATTGGATATATATGCCGCTCCTATCCGAGGACTCGGAGTGGCCTACAACATATAAAAACAATGCAATATCATAATCCAATTAATTTAAAACAGTTAACCTAAAACCCCAATAATATTAAAATCAGTCATTCACACAATAAACATACACTACATTCGTTTGGCCAGGAGACTAGGATCTAATGGCCCGAAGCCTGGTGGCATAAATGAGTCTTGAGACTCTTGTGGAAAGCGAGGCGGGTGAGGGCAGTGCGGATCTTTGGGGGGAGCTGATTCCAGAGGGCTGGAGCCCCCACAGAGAAGGCTCTTCCCCTAGGCCCTGCCAAGCAACATTGTCTAGGGACCTGGAGAAGGTCAACGCTGTGGGACCTCACCGGTCGCTGGGACTCATGCAGTAGGAGGTGGTCCCACAAGTAATCTAGTCCGATGCCATGTAAGGCTTTATAGGTCACACAACCAACACTTTGAATTGTGTCCGGAAACCCATCGGCAACCAGTGCAGTCCAGGGAGTGCTGGAGAAACATGGGCCGATTACTGCTCGCGCTGCTGCATTTTGCATGATTTGCAGTTTCCGAACACACTTCAAAGGTAGCCCCATGTAGAGAACATTGCAGTAGTCGAACCTCAAGGTGATAAGGGCATGAATGACTATGAGTAAAGACTCCCTGTCCAAATAGGTACACCAGGTGAACCTGGGCAATTGCCCTCCTCACCACAGCCAAAAGATGATGATCCAAAGTCAGCTGTGGATCGAGGAGGACACCCAAGTTGTGGACCCTCTCTGAGGGGTTCAAAAGTCCCTCCCCCCCAGAGTAATGGACGGACAGATGGAAGTGTCCTTGGAAATTCCCCTTGGCTTTCAAAGATTCTGCTCTGCAGACAAGTTGGGATGACATTTAAATGAAGTTTGGGCACTGGTAGTTATTTATTTATTATTATTTATTAATCAGATTTGTATGCCGCCCCTCTCCGTAGACTCGGGGCGGCTAACAGCAATAATAATACAATGTAAACAAATCTAATATTTAAGTTAATTTTTTAAAAAAGAACCCCAGTTTAAGAAACCAATTGTAAAACAGAGTCGACTGACAACGAGTCAGTCGAGGTGACTGGGGCACGTACTTGTCCACCTGTCGGGGAAGAGTTTGATCTGGTGACACCTGATGAAGTGGACAAGGCCATCGGAGCTGTGAGTTCTGCCACCTGTTTACTGGATCCGTGTCCCTCCTGGTTGGTCTCGGCCAGCAGGGAGGTGACACGGAGCTGGGCCCAGGAGATTACCAACGCTTCCTTGGGGAGGGGAGTCTTTCCAACACTCTATAAAGAAGCGCTCGTGCGCCCCCTCCTCAAGAGGCCCTCCCTGGACCCAGCCGTACTTAATAACTATCGTCCAGTCTCCAACCTTCCCTTTATGGGGAAGGTTGTCGAGAAGGTGGTGGCACTCCAGCTCCAGTGGTCCTTGGAAGAAGCCGATTATCTAGGTCCCCGACAGTCAGGTTTCAGGCCCGGTTACAGCATGGAAACCGCTTTGGTCGCGTTGATGGATGACCTCTGGCGGGCCCGGGACAGGGGTTTATCCTCTGTCCTGGTGCTCCTCGATCTCTCAGCGGCTTTCGATACCATCGACCATGGTATCCTTCTGCACCGGTTGGAGGGGTTGGGGGTGGGAGGCACTGTTCTCCAGTGGTTCTCCTCCTACCTCTCTGACTGGTCACAGTCGGTGTTAGTGGGGGGTCAGAGGTCGGCTCCGAGGTCTCTCCCTTGTGGGGTGCCTCAGGGGTCGGTCCTCTCCCCCTTGCTATTTAACATCTACATGAAACCGCTGGGTGAGATCATCCAAGGACATGGGGTGAGGTATCATCAATATGCCGATGATACCCAGCTTTACATCTCCACCCCATGCCCAGTCAACGAAGCGGTGGAAGTGATGTGCCGGTGCCTGGAGGCTGTTGGGGCCTGGATGGGTGTCAACAGACTCAAACTCAACCCGGATAAGACGGAGTGGCTGTGGGTTCTGCCTCCCAAGGACAACTCCATCTGTCCGTCCATCACCCTGGGGGGGGAATTATTGACCCCCTCAGAGAGGATCCGCAACTTGGGCGTCCTCCTCGATCCACAGCTTACATTAGAAAACCATCTCTCAGCTGTGGCGAGGGGGGCGTTTGCCCAGGTTCGCCTGGTGCACCAGTTGCGGCCCTATCTGGACCGGGACTCATTGCTCACAGTCACTCATGCCCTCATCACCTCGAGGTTCGACTACTGTAATGCTCTCTACATGGGGCTACCTTTGAAAAGTGTTCGGAAACTTCAGATCGTGCAGAATGCAGCTGCGAGAGCAGTCATGGGCTTACCTAGGTATGCCCATGTTTCACCATCACTCCGCAGTCTGCATTGGCTGCCGATCAATTTCCGGTCACAATTCAAAGTGTTGGTTATGACCTTTAAAGCCGTTCATGGCATCGGACCAGAATATCTCCGAGACTGCCTCCTGCCGCACGAATCCCAGCGACCGATTAGGTCCCACAGAGTGGGCCTTTTCCGGGTCCCGTCAACTAAACAATGCCGGTTGGCGGGTCCCAGGGGAAGAGCCTTCTCTGTGGCGGCACCGGCTCTCTGGAACCAACTCCCCCCGGAGATTAGAACTACCCCTACTCTTCCTGCCTTCCGAAAACTCCTTAAGACCCACCTTTGCCGTCAGGCATGGGGAAACTAAACATCTCCCCTGAGCACGTTAATTTATACATGGTATGCTTGTGTGTGTGTTTGCTATTACATGGGGTTTTTCTTAAATCATTAAATATTTTAATTAATTGGATTGTTGTGACTGTTTTACTTGTTGTGAGCCGCCCCGAGTCTTCGGAGAGGGGCGGCATACAAGTCCAACTAATAAATAAATAAATAAATACTGACATGCCATGCATAAATTTTATAAGCCTAGGGGGAAGGGAAAGTCTCAATTCCCCCATGCCTGACGACAGAGGTTGGTTTTAAGGAGCTTACGAAAGGTAAGGAGGGTGGGGGCAACTCTGATATCTGGGGGGAGTTGGTTCCAAAGGGTCAGGGCCACCACAGAGAAGGCTCTTCCCCTGGGTCCCGCCAAACGACATTGTTTAGTTGACGGGACCCGGAGGAGGCCAACTCTGTGAGACCTAACTGGTCGCTGGGATTCGTGCGGCAGAAGGCGGTCCCAGTTATGTTGTTGAGTCAGCATGATACTGTATCCAATGGTCAGAGATTAGATTCAACCTGGTTATATGAGGCTCAGTAGGGACGCATTTGCAAACGGGTCCTTTCTAAATCTTAGTTTGAAATCTTCATACAGTGATACCTTGTCTTACAAACTTGATTGGTTCCGGGATGAGGTTCTTAAGGTGAAAAGTTTGTAAGACGGAACAATGTTTCCCATAGGAATCAATGGAAAAGCGATTAATGCGTGCAAGCCCAAAATTCACCCCTTTTGCCAGCCGAAGCGCCCATTTTTGCGCTGCTGGGATTCCCATGAGGTTCCCCTCCATAGGAAACCCCCCATCTGGACTTCTGTGTTTTTGCGATGCTGCAGGGGAATCCCAGCAGGGGAATCCCAGCATCGCAAAAACAAGTGCTTTGCTGGCAACGGAAGTCCGGAGGTGGGGTTTCCCATGGAGGGGAGCCTCAGGGGAATCTCCGCAGCACAAAAACAGGTGCTTCGCTGGCAACGAGTCCGGAGGCGGGGCATCCCAGCGGCGGCGGTGGGTCTTTAAGGTGAAAATAGTTTGTAAGAAGAGGCAAAAAAATCTTAAACCCCAGATTTGTATCTCGAAAAGTTTGTATGATGAGGCATTTGTAAGATGAGGTATCACTGTATTTGCCAACAAAGCAGCCAAAATAAATGATTCTTTGGCTGAATTTCAGAAAAAAAAGGTTTGATCCCTTTCCTAGCTACATTTCATTTTCTTTCTTTCTTTCTTTTGAAGGCTTTATTGGGCAAGAGTATAAGAATTGTAAGGAGGGATGCCAAGCCATTCATCTGGAAGAGGAGAAAAGGAAATTTGCAAATCAGATGCAACCAAGTAGTGATGAAACAAAGGAATCACAAGATGGAATTAAAAAAGGCTTTGCTTGGGTCAGTTGGCTTCCTAACTGTACATCCATCAATATGGGAGAAGGACCATATCAGTACATGGAATCTGGAAAGAGCTATAATAAATCCGATCATCTGGACTCTCATAAAAAGGCACCTTCAGAAGAGAAAACATATACCTGCAGCAAGTGTGGAAAGACCTTCCGTACTAATGACTGTCTTAGAACTCACAAAAGGATTCACAAAGGAGAACTTTACAAATGCTTGGAGTGTGGAAAGAACTTTACTCGCAAGAGTAACCTGAATACCCATAAGAGGATCCACACAGGAGGGAAACCGTATCAGTGCACAGAGTGTGGAAAGAGCTTCAGTAGGAAATATGCTCTGATTCACCATAAAAACATCCATACAGCAGAGAAGCCATATCAATGCATGGAATGTGGAAAAACTTTCTGTTATTATGACTCTCTTATAAAACATCAAAGGAATCACAAAGGAGAGAAACCTTATAAATGCATGGAGTGTGGGAAGAGCTTTACTTGTAGCAGTCATCTTAATTCCCACAATTTGGTGCACACAGGAGAGAAGCCATATCAATGCATGGAGTGTGGGAGGAGCTTTACTTGTAGTGGTCGTCTTATTTCCCACAAGAGGATCCACACTGGAGAAAAGCCATACCAGTGCATGGAGTGTGGAAAGACCTTCTGTTATAATCATTCCCTTATAAGACATCAAAAAATCCACTCAGGAGAGAAACCTTATAAATGCATGGAGTGTGGGAAGAGCTTTACTTGTAGGAGTAGTCTTAATTCCCACAATTTGAAGCACACTGGGGAGAAGCCATATCAATGCATGGAGTGTGGAAAGACCTTTATTCGTAACAGTTATCTTAATGCTCACAAAAGGATCCACACGGGGGAGAAGCCAAATCAATGCGCGGAGTGCAAAAACACCTTCTCTTCTTATGAATCTCTTATAAGACATCAAAAAATCCACTCAGGAGAGAAACCCTATCAATGCGTGGAGTGTGGAAAAAGCTTTACTCATAGCAGTCATCTGAATTCCCACAAAAGGATCCATACAGGAGAGAGACCATATCAATGTATGGAATGTGGAAAGGAGTTTAAGTGGAATTCTAGTCTTAACTCCCACAAAAGGATCCACACAGGAGAGAAACCATTTCAATGTAAGGAGTGTGGAAAGAGTTTTGCTCGTAGCAGTCATCTTAATTTGCACAATAGGATCCACACAGGTGAAAAGCCATTTTAGTGCATGGAGTGTGAAAAGACGTTTTATTGTAAAAGTAATCTGAATTCCCATAAACGGACCCACTATCTGTCCAGAAGATCATTGTCTCCCTAATCTATTCATCATTAAAGTTTGTTACAAAAAAAATCAATTTTCAGAAGCACGCACAGATGTCTAATTCATATATTTCTTTATATACATATTTGTTCTGTCGGGCTGTCTGGTAGAATACTCCCAAAAATTCACAGGTACAAATTTCAGACACACACACGTTTGAAAATTCAAAAAAATATTCTTTATAATGAAAATTCACTTAAACCAAGCCCTCTTTTGGTATAGCAAAGAGCACTTGTCTCCAAACAAACTGGTAATTTGTACAAGTCCCTTATCAGTTCTGTGATACTTAGCTTGCAGCTGTGAGGCAATTCACAGTCCTTCTTTCACAAAGTGAAACACACTTTGCCCTGGTTTAGTTTCAAAGCGGGGAAAAATCAGCACACAAAAGGTCAAAGTCAGTAAAGCAGGCACGAAACACAACGATCAGATAATCCTCCACAATGGCCAAACCCACAGGCTGCTATTTATAGCAGCCTCACTAATTACCACAGCCCCACCCAACCACAGGTGGCCTCATTTTCTTTGATAATAATCTCTCAATTGTTGCTGCCTATGCATCGCTCTCCGCATGTGTGGCTGTATCATTAACTCTTGTTCTGAATCCCAGGAGGAACTAGATAATTGATCTCCTTCTGAGCTGTCTGCCACACTCTCCTCCTCCCTGTCACTCATGTCTTCTTGGTAAGAGGAGCCTTCATCAGCAGATTCCACCAGGGGGGGGCAAAACAGGCCTGCAGCATGTGGATGTCTCCCCCACATCCATAGTCCTTGGGGCAGGAGCTGGGCCAGAGATAACCATAACAGCCATTAGCAGATTATTTCTTCAAATAAACACAAGCAGGAGTTAGCTTCATTTCAGCAGAACAGAGAGCACTACCGAGACCCAGCTTAAGCTTAAGTTTCAATTTTGATTCTCTGCACAGACTCAGAAGTGTTCAAGCTCCCATTGGCTAACCTAGTTGCTATGCCTACTTATTGGCTAACCTGGTTAACATGGTTCTCCCAGTCATGAATATTCTAACATTCATCTCCGCCCCCTGCCTTTTACTCCCAGAGCTGGGTAGGGCCTCATTTGCAGCAGTGGCCCTTCTTTCTCCAGGATCAGCCCATGGCTTTCCACTGCTCTCGTCTTCTCTGCTTTCTGCACAACCGCACATCAGACACTGGACCCAGCTGTTCCTCCTCTTCCTCATCATCCACCTCCAGACCTGAGGGCTCTTGACTCTCCATCTGAGGGTTGACGGATGGCCCAGGCTCTGCCCCCCCCCCTTTCTCTCTCTCTCTCTCTCTCCCTCTCTCTCTTAGCTCCATTCCCTCTTTCCCCTCAGAGCTCTCAGATTGACTTGATGCCTGACCGCCCGTGTTGAAAATGTATATGAATATTGTGTGAATGAAGCCTAGTTGGGCAGCAATACTTAAAGCAACCTGAGTAGCCATGTTGGGCACAAGTTATTTGAATAGCCTGGTTGGACATAATATCCTAATCACTACACCAACCTGGTCTGGTTCCTATTGGTAGAATCCACTTAGCCTGATCACTTCACCAATGGCTGCATTCATATTTGTAACTTTCAAGTATGGCTTGTTTTCGGAAGTCGAATCTGTTGGCTGATGGGTCAGTGAATTATTGGAAGTACAGTGGTACCTCTACTTACGAAGTTAGTCCTTTCTGTGACCAGGTTCTTAAGTAGAAAAGTTTGTAAGAAGAAAATATTTTCCATAGGAATCAATGTAAAAGCAAATAATGTGTGTGATTGGGGAAACCACAGGGAGGGTGGAGGCCCTGTTTCCTCCCAGGAGATTTCTAGAGAGGTCCCATGGAGGTTTCTCCCTGCCATTTCCGGCCCTGTTTCCTCCCAGGGGATTTCTAGAGAGGTCCCATGGAGGCTTTTGCCTGCCTTTTCCAGTTGCAGTTTCGGAGGCTCGGGTTTGTAAGTGGAAAATGGTTCTTGAGAAGAGGCAAAAAAAAACCCATCCAGTTCTTATCTAGAAAAGTTGGTAACTAGAGGCATTCTTAGGTAGAGGTACCACTGTACATGTATTTAATGGAGAAGAGCTAAACAATAGTTTTGTAACTGAAATAACTAGGGACACTTTTCTTCCTGCAAGAATGCAATAAAAGGGTAAAACAATAGATGCAATTTACACAGACTTTTGTAAAGCCTTTGACTCAGTGGTACATGACAAACCTCTTCTGAAACTCAAATCCTATGGCATCTCAGTTCCCTTTCATGATTGGATAACTGCATTCTTGTCAAACAGACAACAAATAGTTAAAATAGGGAGTGCCCTATCAAATCCTGCACCTGTCAATAGTGGTGTCCCTCAAGGCAGTGTTCTAAGACCAACAATATTCATACTTTACATAAATGACCTGTGATCAAATTACAAGCAACTGCATCCTCTTTGCTGATGATGTTAAATTATAAATTATAGTTATTATAATTATTTAATACTACTGACAATACTGCTACCCTTCAAAAAGACCTTGACCATGTTCAGAATGGTCAAACAACTGGTGACCGGTCCAGGTCCCACAGAGTTGGCCTTCTCCAGGTCCTCTTAACTAGACAATGTTGGTTGGCGGGGCTTAGGGGAAGAGCCTTCTCTGTGGAGGCCCCGCCCCCACCCCTATGGAATCAGCTCCCCCTGGAGGTTCATACTGCTCCCACCCTCCTTGCCTTCCTCAAGAGTCTTAAGACTCATTCATGCTGCCCGCTTGGGGCCATTAGATTCTTGCCTCCTGGCCAATGAATGTGTTGAAAGTTGGTTGAATGGGATTGAATGTTTTTATGGCTTTGGGTTTTTTTAGATTTTATATTTAATTAATTGGATTTAAGATGTTATACATTGTTTTATTATGTGTTATAAGCCACCCCAGGTCCTCAGAGAGGGCCGGCATAAAGTCAAATAAATAAATAAATTTCAAAACACAACCAATAAATGCTCTGCCTTACACATCATCAAAAAGAACCAGAACGCAAAAATACAAACTTGGAGGACATGACCTTATGGATGAGCCTCACTCTTTGAACGACCCTGGAGCACTGTCCCCTGAAAGCTGCGTGTGCGGGCACGTGCGTGCCCCAAAATACCCCCCGCGCACCCTTTTCCAAGGGCACGCAAGGAGCCGGGCGTTGGAGTTGGGGGTGGAGAGCAATGAAAGTGTGAAGGTGCTGTGCACGCTCCCCATCCCCCTTCCAGCCTGCTGGGGGCAGGGGCGGGGAGGCACCGGCAGTAGACAAGGGTGGAAGGAAAGGGAGCCATGGCTGCCCCCGCCTCCCCATGGTGCCTCCGACCCCCTCGCGCCCCTGGCCTCTCGCCGCTGCTTCCCACCCGCCCCGATCCGCCCCCTCTCCGGCTTTCTCTGCCTCCCGCCTTGGGGCTCAACTTCTCCCGTGGTGTTGGCGGCTGCAGCTTCTCCGCACTCCCAGTCAGGGCTGCGAGAGGGTTTTCTCTGCATGCTTCGGGAATGCCCCCGCCCCACCCCTCTCGCAGCCCCTTCGCTGGAAGCGCTTTTGTCCCAAGCTTTCAGTAAGGGGGCTGCAGTAGAGGCAGGGCAGGCGTTCCTGAAGCGCTCGGAGAAAGCGCTCTCGCAGTCCCCTCGCTGACAGAGAGAGAGAGAGCAACAGACAGAGCAAGATGGAAAGAGAGGGAGAGAGAAAGTAAGTGAGAAAGAGAGAGCAATAGATGCAATTTACATAGACTTTTGTAAAGCCTTTGATTCAGTAGTTCATTACAAACTTTTTCTGAAACTTAAATCCTATGGCATCTCCGGACCATTACAAAACAAGTAGTCAAAATAGAAAGGGCCACATCTAATCCTGCTCCCGTCATCAGTGGTGTCTCTCAAGGCAGTGTTTTAGGACCAACACTCTTCATACTCTACATAAATAATTTTTGTGGCCATATTATAAGCAACTGTGTTCTCTTTGCCAATGACGTTAAACTATTTAATACCAACAACAATGCTGGTACCCTTCAAAGGGACTTTGACCCTGTAACGGAATGGTCTTAACAACTGGCAACTTCAAATCTCAACCAGTAAATGCTCTGTCTTACACATGGCTAAAAAGAATCAGAATATTAAATATATACTTGGAGGAAATGAACTCTGTCAAAGACCTTGGAGTACTAATATCCAATGACCTAAGTCCTAGAACCCACTGTAACAATATTGCAAAGAAAGCACTAAGAGTTGTCAATTTTATCTTACGTAGCTTCTTCTCTGGTAACATGGAACTGCTAACCAGAGTTTACAAAACATTTGTCGGACCAGTCCTAGAATACAATTCACCTGGAACCCGCAATGCATATTAGTCATTAATACAATCAAGAATGTCCAGAAATATTTCACAAGAAGAGTCCTTCACTCCTCCCGCAACAAAATACTTGAAATACTGAAATTAGACAATTTACAAAATCATATACCAAAATGTCCTTTCTGTAAATGACTACTTCACCTTCAACCGCAACAACACATGAGCACATAGTAGATTCAAACTAAATTTAAACCGCTCCAAACTAGACTGCAGAAAATACGACTTCAGCAATAGAGTGATAAACACCTGGAATTCACTACCTGACTCTGTTGCTTCTTCCTCAAACCCCAAAATCTTCAACCTTAGATTGTCTACAGCTGACCTCTCCCCTTTCCTAAGAGGTCTGCAAGGGGCGTGCATAAGCGCACCATTGTGCTTACCGTCCCTGTCCTACTGTCCTATTGTCTTCTTTTGTCATTATTTTCCATGTTATGTTTATATAAACTACTATCCTATACTTGATTGAAGAAAAATAAATTAATAAAATAAAATAAACTTCAGAAGAGAAGGATTTAGGGGTAGTGATTTCTGACAGTCTCAAAATGGGTGAGCAGTGTGGTCGGGCAGTAGGGAAAGCAAGTAGGATGCTTGGCTGCATAGCTAGAGGTACAACAAGCAGGAAGAGGGAGATTGTGACCCCCTTATATAGAGCACTGGTGAGACCACATTTGGAATACTGTGTTCAGTTCTGGAGACCTCACCTACAAAAAGATATTGACAAAATTGAACGGGTCCAAAAACGGGCTACAAGAATGGTGGAAGGTCTTAAGTATAAAACGTATCAGGAAAGACTTAATGAACTCAATCTGTATAGTCTGGAGGACAGAAGGAAAAGGGGGGACATGATCAAAACATTTAAATATGTTAAAGGGTTAAATAAGGTTCAGGAAGGAAGTGTTTTTAATAGGAAAGTGAACACAAGAACAAGGGGACACAATCTGAAGTTAGTTGGGGGAAAGATCAAAAGCAACGTGAGAAAATATTATTTCACTGAAAGAGTAGTAGATCCTTGGAACAAACTTCCAGCAGACGTGGTTGGTAAATCCACAGCAACTGAATTTAAACATGCCTGGATAAACATATATCCATCCTAAGATAAAACACAGGAAATAGTATAAGGGCAGACTAGATGGACCATGAGGTCTTTTTCTGCCGTCAGTCTTCTATGTTTCTATGTTTCTAAATACAACATGCTATGAGAACCACTACCATCTCGGCTGCAGACATCACCCATATTCTTTATTTAATAAACTATGAAACTTCAAAACATGAAGGATTTCAGTGTCTTCAATGGTAATTGAAGGACAATAGAGAGTCGCGGAAAATAAAAAATTCTATCCCTTCTATAAATTTCCCCCTGTTTACCAAATAATACAGTCTACAGGCTGTCACTTTCCTGCCTCTTACTCAGCTCTCATCCCAAAAAATTATACTTCTAGAAGAGATGGCACTAGGAATTTTAAAATCAGCTACAAATTAGGATTCGTATCTGTATACCCCATAGAAAAGAAAATCACAAAGAAGATCTGCTCTTAACATCAGACAGGGTTCAAGTGAAATGTCAAGAACCTAGATTGCCACCAAACTGCATGGTTCTTTGTGACTTTCTTCTCTAGCATTCTCTAGAGCAGTGTTTTTCAACCAGTGTGCCGCGAGACATGGTCAGGTGTGCCGCGAAGCTCAGAGAGAGAAAGAAAGCAAGAGAGAGAGAGAAAGAGAGGGAGGGAGGGAAGGAGAGAGAGAGAAAGACATAGAGGGAGGGAGGGAGAGAGAGCAAAAAAAGAGGAAGGAAGGAAGAAAAAGAAAGAAGGATGAAGAGAGAAAGAGGAAGGGAGAGAGAAATAGAGCAAAAGGGAGGAAGAGAGAGAGAGAGAATTTTTTTGTCGAAACTTTTTTTAGCCCCCCCCCCCCCGCCCCGCTCAATGTGCCCCAAAGTTTCGTAAATTTAAAAAATGTGCCACGGCTCAAAAAAGGTTGAAAATCACTGCTCTAGAGACCATCTGCCACAATGGCAGACAGCAGAAATCAGTTCCCTGGGTATTGAAGCATCTTCCTCCATCATCCCTTTCTGGACATGTCCTGACAGGAAGGAAGACAACCATTATAGAAAGGTGTCTCCATGGGGTGTATCTGCAACATTTCACAAAACCCCTTGTCTCCAGCTGCATGGAATCCTGGAAGAGGTCCAAAGGACAAATTATCACTCACAGTAATTATCACAATCTCAGACTTTGAGACGTCTACTGCTACTTTTACAGTGACTGCCTTTAATATAACATCAGACTGAAGCAACATGGAATGGATCTTGCATCGGGGGGGAAAAATATAAGCCTCCATTCATGCTGAATGGTTTGCACAAGATTGAGGAGACAAGACTAACTCTTCTTTGGAAAACAGGTGATTGATTCAACTCCATGAATTATGGACCTTCTGATTCTGTTTTCAATGCTACTGGTGTCCCAGACAGTCTCTGGGAAGCTTAGAATGAAGTGCCCACTGAATATGGTGCACCTGGATAGAGAAAGGCCATGGAGCTACTACAGGCCAGGAGACCATCTCATTGGTATAGTCACCAGTGCTGTAACACTAAACCAGAAAATGTTGTTTTTCAACCTGCTTCCTTATAGTCAGTCTTCCTTGTAAGTTATTCAATGTGATGAAATTGTATTCCTTCCATCTGCAGTTCTAACACTTTTAATCTTTTCTCATTCTGCTTACTCCTGTATTTCAGGATTTTTATTTATTTATTTATTATTGTATTTGTCATACAAATATAGTATTGTATTGTATCTTTTCTCATTCTGCTTGTACCTGTATTTCAGGATCTGATTACTTTTGTTGATTGATCAGACTTCCGTTGCTTTCCTCTTTTCTCTTATTTAGGGGAAGAGACACAAAAAGATGTAACAGTAAAAAATATCTGAAAGAAGTTCACATTATTTTCCTTTCCAAGTCCAATCTTGAATTTATGATTTAAATAATGCCTTTTGTGTAAAGTAGTGATCATTGTAGTTAACCCTGACCAGCTCATTTCCATATTTTTATAACTGCTCATTGGTGTTCAATGCCTGATCCTTATATGAATAGAGAATGGTTTGATTTTAGAACAGCTTTATTGGGTCAATTATGAAATGTTTTCTTTCTTTTATGATGGTTGTACTTTAAAAAAAGACCTTTTTTGCAGACTGGTGCAAACTATTTTTCTATAATTGACTACTTGTAATTTTTATCTGCTTTCCATTTTCTCAACATTTGCAAATATTAAATGTTCATGGTTGACTATCACTTGTATTGGCTTCAACTCAATAATGATGTGTTGATAAAGACGGTGAAATTGGGAAAAAGGTATTTTATTACTGTTGCTGATGATGCCTTTATTAACCAAAACATTTTTTTACATTAGTAAATCTTACACTTTCAAAGGAATAGAGCGCTTTATTTTCACCATTCAAGAGATCAACAAAAATATTCAATCCCAGAGCAATCTTACACTTGGCTACAATATCCATGACAACTATTTGAACCCACTTGGCACTTCAGAAGTCTTGCTGGACATGCTCTCTACTGGAAAAGCCAATGTTCTCAACTACAGCTGTGGAAGAAAGGACAACATTTTGGCTCTTCTTGATGCAGCTGACAGAGAGATTTCCATCCAGATGTCAACATTAGTAGAAACCTACAAAGTCCCACAGGTTAGTGTGTGTGTGTTTCTCCATATAGAAAGCTTAGAACTACGGCGCCTAAAACACGATTTAAGTATTGCCCATAAGATCATATGCTGCAACGTCCTACCAGTCAATGACTACTTCAGCTTCAACCGCAACAACACAACAGCATGGAACAGATTCAAACTTAATATTAACCGCTCCAAACTTGACTGTAAAAAATATGACTTTAACAATCGAGTTGTCGAAGCATGGAACTCATTACCGGACTCAATAGTGTCAACCCCCCAACATTTCTCCCTTAGACTATCCACGATTGACCTCTCCAGGTTCCTAAGAGGTCAGTAAGGGGCGTACATAAGTGCACTAGTGTGCCTTTCGTCCCCTGTCCAATTGTCTTTCCTTTATCTCATATATCATATATATTTTCTTCCTTTCATATATCTTCTCTTCTATTTTTACATATTATTTATATATATATTACTTCATGTCTATTCTCTTCCATATGTATTGTATATTGGACAAATGAATAAATAAATAAAAATAAATAAATAGTAAAGTGAGTGGGGTAGTAGTGGGCGCAGGACAGTTCTATCCATATTTTCTCTATGAAATTAAAGAGCTGCTTTTCACTATGTCCACTGCATGTATCATAACTGGGAACTGAGATATACATTAGAATGGGAGCATGTATCAAAATAATCATGTTCTCTCATGATAGCATCTTTGGGGACTTCTGCTGCATACTTGTGAAGGTGAGGAGAGGCTCCGGGTCCAATCAAAGGGTCTTCTGAACAATAGAAAAGTGCAACACTGATGGAAAGCTCACATTTTGTAAATGATCTTAGAAAAATGATAATAGCAATAGCACTTAGACCTATATACATAGAAACATAGAAGTCTGACGGCAGAAAAAGACCTCATGGTCCATCTTGTCTGCCCTTATACTATTTTCTGTATTTTATCTTAGGATGGATATATGCTTATCCCAGGCATGTTTAAATTCAGTTACTGTGGATTTATCTACCATGTCTGCTGGAAGTTTGTTCCAAGGATCTACTACTCTTTCAGTAAAATAATATTTTCTCATGTTGCTTTTGATCTTTCCCCCCAATTAACTTCAGATTGTGTCCCCTTGTTCTTGTGTTCACTTTCCTATTAAAAACACTTCCCTCCTGGACCTTATTTAACCCTTTAATATATTTAAATGTTTCGATCATGTCCCCCCTTTTCCTTCTGTCCTCCAGACTATACAGATTGAGTTCATGAAGTCTTTCCTGATACGTTTTATGCTTAAGACCTTCCACCATTCTTGTAGCCCGTCTTTGGACCCGTTCAATTTTGTCAATATCTTTTTGTAGGTGAGGTCTCCAGAACTGAACACAGTATTCCAAATGTGGTCTCACCAGCATTCTATATAGCGGGATCATAATCTCCCTCTTCCTGCTTGTTATACCTCTAGCTATGCAGCCAAGCATCCTACTTGCTTTCCCTACCGCCTGACTGCACTGTTCACCCATTTTGAGACTGTCAGAAATCACTACCCCTAAATCCTTTTCTTCTGAAGTATTTGCTAACACAGAACTGCCAATACAATACTCAGATTGAGGATTCCTTTTCCCCAAGTGCATTATTTTACATTTGGAAACATTAAACTGCAGTTTCCATTGCTTTGACCATTTATCTAGTAAAGCTAAATCGTTTACCATATTACAGATGCCTCTAGGAATATCAACCCTATTGCACACTTTAGAGTCATCGGTAAATAGGCAAACCTTCCCTACCAAACCTTCCCCTATGTCACTCACAAACATATTAAAAAGAATAGGACCCAGAACAGACCCTTGTGGCACACCGCTTGTAACCTGACTCTGCTCAGAATACTCGCCATTAACAATAACTCTCTGATGTCTACGCTTCAGCCAGCTGCAACAGTCCTCTCTAAGCGGTTATGCTGGACAAATTTATTTATTTATTTATTTACTTACTTACTTACTTACTTACTTACTTACTTACTTACTTACTTACTTACTTACTTATTTGATTTTTATGCTGCCCTTCTCCTTAGACTTAGGGCGGCTTACAACATGTTAGCAATAGCACTTTCAGAGCCAGCATATTGCCCCCACAATCCGGCTCCTCATTTTACCCACCTCGGAAGGATGGAAGGCTGAGTCAACCTTGAGCCGGTGATGAAATTTGAATCGCTGACCTTCAGATCTGCAGTCACTTTCAGTGGCCTGCAGTACAGCACTCTACCTGCTGCGCCACCCCGGCTCTTATCAATGAAAATAATTATGATGAGAAGATTCATAAATATCAAAGAAAGGGACTGAGTTACTTGACATTAATTCATGAATTTTCTGAAGAAATCTTTAAATTAAAAAATGGAGATAGAGTGTTTATTTATACAGAACTAATCTCCAAATTAAAGAACCAAATTAATCTCCAAACTGAGCACTTACTTAGTTGATGTCCTTAACTACCCCCTCTTCCATTTTGTATCTTATTTAAAACTTATAGATTTTTACCAATTAGTTTTTCGTCTGTACCGAATAATATCTCGTCAAGGTTTTTTCTGGCATTCAAACTAAAATACAGAGACTTCCGGTTTCGTTGAGGACCGCAGCGGAGTCTCTTGGCAGGGCTCTGCCTTGAGACTCCTTTCACCCTCCCAGAGGTCGCCCCAACGCGATCGGATCGAGTCCAGATGGCTCGATCCTAGAACAGGGGATTTCCCTCTGTCCGAGGAGCCATCGCCGAAGCTCTGGGGGCAGGGGGTCTGTCCTGCAGCTCTGGAGCAGGGAGCACCGGTCCTCTCGTAAGAGGACGCGGCCATTGCGATCCCACCAAACCAGCGGGAAGCAAGAAACATCTGAAAAGTGAAAGCAGAGATTAAAGCAATCCTCAGTGAAAAAGGAATACACTAAAGAAGCTACAATCAAGGTAAAAAGATTTTTTTCTTCTGTTTCATGTTAAATAAGAAGATTGAAGTAAAAGAAAGCGGAGAATAAAAAGTTTTAAAAGAAGGCAAAAGAGAAAGTTGTTGAAAAACATTGTATCCAGGCGCAAATCAACAGCCGGAACTTATTTTTACTACTTTCACTTATTTTTTTTTTTATTTGGACTTGAACTGTCAAACGCTTGAAAACAAGGGGAATTTGAAGGATTTCAAAATGAGACATTAAAAGGTTTAATAGATATAAAATGACACTATTTGGCTGAATATTTTTTCCCCTCTTGAAGCAATTGGTTACAAAAATATTAGAAAATGAAGTCCGGGCTCGGATTTTTTTAGCGGAAGGATTAAGACTGTTTACTATCTAGTCACAAAACTTGAATAAATATATTAAAAAATATTTTCCTCCTATTTGGGATTTTTTGTATTTGGATTATCTGATTGACCCTATTTGGATTACTTCGTTGGATTATTTCGTTTGGATTAACGGCGGTTTTGTCGGATTCGTAGCGGAGAGGCTTCACAATTTCCCTTAAGCTGCGAGAGACGGATCGACTTCATTTTAACATTGGATAATTAAATTGCAATCGTTTGGAAAATTGAGATTTTATAAATTTTGAGAAGATTAAACTTTACTGTTTCTATTTTTTAAATCAACGGGGCCTTCTTTTAACCTACACTAAAGTGTTTTCTAAAACAGATTAGATCTTCAATCAACAAAATTATTCTATTACGACTGGAATATTAATAATTTGTTTTTTGCTTTTTCCTTCTTACAATTTTAAGTTTTGAATTTTAAACCCATATTACATCATAATTATCTTGGTTTTGTACATGCACTGTTAAAAACCCTTGGTATCCTGCTCCTCCTTAATTGAATAATATTGTTTCTTTTCTTCTAGATTGCCCTCTTCTTTTTACTCTCTTCTTCTTTTTTTCTTTATTTCCTTTCTTCCTCCTTCTCCTTTGGTTTTCCTTCTATTTTTTCTTCCCCTGCTGTGCCAAACCAATTTCTTTTTTTATATATATAAATTTTGGACTTAGAGTAATAAGAATTTACGAGTTATATCCTGAACATTGAATTTTAATCGCATTTGTACTTGAACTGTATTCCAAATTTCAGTTTTTATTGTGGTTTGCCTAGGGTAATTAATTGTGTAGGTTTGGAATTTATAGTAATTTTCTACATATTGCTAACATAAAATAATATTAATTTCAAATTTTAAAATGTCAAGTACTTCTACCTACACCAAAACAATTAAGAAGCAGACATCTGTTGCATCGTCCCCCCAAGGCTTGCCTCATCCATCCCCCGCACAGCCGGTCTTATCAGCAACTATGTTTACCAAGGAGAAGGACAAAGAGAAACCACAACAACCTTCGCTGGCCTCAATCCAAGAGACACTAACTGCATTAAATGATTTTATGCTTCAATCTCAACGCGATGCAACCCAACAGAGAGACAAAATAAAAGCAGAGATGGCTGATATGAAAGTAGACACAAGAGAGATGAAAGACCAGATGAAGGAGATCAAACAAGCCTTGAAAGACAGTGAAGACCGAATGAAAGTAGCTGAAGAAAAGGCGGAGAAAATGGAGAAAAGAATTGATCACCTTGAGGACAGAGCGGATTCACGTTACAGAAGATATGATGAATCAATCACACATCTGGAAATGCAACGTGCGTCATATGGGCTACGATTTCAAAATATAATAGAAGAAAAGGATGAAGATTTAAAGGCCATTATGGCTGACATTATTGGGAAAATCCTCAAGATGGACCCACTTGAAATAATAAAAGAAATCGATGAAGCTTTCAGAACTTCGAACAGCTACATACGCCGTTTCAACCTTCCACGAGAAATTCACATCAAATTTGTAAGAAAAACCTTGAGAGATGACATATTGCACTGGTCAAGAACTGGTCAATTACAACACAAAGGTAAAGAAATAAAAATATTAAAACAAATTCCAAGACGTGTTCGAGAGACTAGAAGAGACTACCACTTTTTGACCAAACTCTTGATCAAAGAGAACATAACTTTTCGCTGGCTTATTCCACAAGGACTGTCATTGACATGGAAATCAACAAGATATAAGTTGGAGAATCTGGACCAAGCAAGAGACTTTTATGAAAATAGTGGAATAAGCGAAATGGAACAGTTAACAAGAGAACTGGAAGCAATGCAGGCGAAAGCCATGGGGGCATCTGCACAAGTGGAGGAGCAGGACCACGGGGCCAGAAGAAAGCAACCCCAGCAGGAAACCAAGAAGTACAATAAATGACCACATTGAGAGACTTAAAAATTTTCTCTGTAAATGTCAATGGACTAAATGAACCAAAAAAAAGAAAACAAATATTTTCTAAAATTAAGA
Organism: Erythrolamprus reginae; assembly: GCF_031021105.1. Classification (NCBI taxonomy): domain Eukaryota; kingdom Metazoa; phylum Chordata; class Lepidosauria; order Squamata; family Dipsadidae; genus Erythrolamprus; species Erythrolamprus reginae. The sequence continues at coordinate 20,755,708 of NC_091951.1, read as the reverse complement.
ACCAAAAGGCTCAAATTGTTATACTTCAAGAAGTACATATAAAAAAAAGTAATCGAAACTTATTGCTAAATAACAAAATTGGAAATATGTATGCTGCATTAGCAGATCAAAGGAAAAGAGGAGTAGCAATGTATGTTGAGAGTTCTATAAATTCCAAACAATTATTTAGTGACAACGAAGGTAGAATTTTGATTGTCCAGGTTAATATTGAACCTAGACCTCTTGCTATTGTTTCTATATATGCCCCAAACGATGATCAAATTGCATTTTATAAAAAACTACACCAAAAAATTATAGAGTTAAATTTGGAAAATATGTTAATTATTGGAGATTTTAATGCCATAACAAACAGGCAATTAGACCACTCGGGGGAGAAGAAAAATAGTAAAAAGAAAAAAAAGAATTTACTACCCTCCACTTTTCAAAAAATGAAAGCAGAACTGTTATTGAATGATATCTTGAGGGAAAGACATCCTCAAAGAAGGCAATATACTTTCTACTCAAACCCCCACAAAATTTGGACTAGAATAGATATGGTGTGGGCTCCTAAAACAACAGCAGAGTATATACAAGAGGTGGAAATAGATGTTAATACTTGGGCGGACCATAATCCAGTTATAGTTTACATGAGAAATAGTAAAAAGCATTACAACTGGCAAATGAATAGAAATATTTTGAAAGAGAAAGAATATAAAGAATGGATTGAAAAGGAATTAAAAATATTTTTCGAAATTAATAAAAATACAGATACTACTCCCCAAAATTTATGGGACGCAACTAAAGCATACATAAGAGGATTAACAATATCCTACACAGCAAAATATAATAAAGAAAAGAAAAGAAAATATGAACAACTAACGAATGAATTAAAACAATTAGAATTTATATCACAACAAAATATGGAAAATAAGGATTTGGGGGGAAAAATAAATTTAATCAAACATAAAATTAGACTGGAAGAACAAAATCAGACACTGGAAAAAATAAAAAGAGCTAAGCAACAATATTTTGAACATGCCAATAAACCAGGTAGATGGTTAGCATATAAACTGAGAAAACAGAGACAATCTAAATTAATTAAATATTTAGAAGACAAAGACGGAACAATAAAATATGACACAGAGGGAAAAGCAAACATAGTACAATTTTTTTTTAAAGAATTGTACAAAGATGATAATATCGAGGAAGATGAAGTATTTAAATACTTAGAAAGTTCAGAGTTACCACAATTAACAGAAGAACAACAGGAGAGGATGGAGAGTCCCATAACAATGGAAGAACTCCTTATAACTATTAAGAAACAAAAAAAACAACAAAGCCACAGGGCCAGATGCTATCCCAGCAGAGTGGTATAAAATAGAAAATGAAACATTAAGAAATAATATGCTGCAAATCTTTAATGAATGCAGGTTAGATGGTAAAATTCCCAAATCATGGTCTGAATCTTTGATAACTTTAATTCACAAATCAGATACAGCAAAGGAAAAAATTAAAAATTATAGACCAATATCATTATTAAATGTAGATTATAAAATATTTATTGCAATATATGCAGACAGGTTGAAAACGGTAATAAATAGTAAAATCCACTCAGACCAAAATGGTTTCCTGCCAGGTAGACAAATTAAGAATAATCTTAGAACAATTATTAATGTATTAGAATATTATGAGCAACATTCAGATAAAACATTATCATTAATGTTCTTAGATGCTCAAAAAGCTTTTGATAACATTAATTGGACATTTATAAAGATGCAACTAAATAGAATGAGATTCGGCCCTAAATTTGTTAATTTAATAGACGCTATTTATTCAGAACAAACAACAAAAATTATATTAAATAACGAGCAATTGGAAGTGTTTAAAATAAATAAAGGAGTTCGGCAAGGATGTCCTATTTCACCCCTCCTGTTCATTATGACTTTAGAAACACTATTAATAAAAATAAGAGCAGATTCAAAGATAAAAGGGTTAACAGTTGGAAAAGAGATATATAAAGTCCAGGCTTTTGCAGATGATCTGACCTTTATAATGGAAGATCCGATAGTCACAGCACCAAGATTAATCCAGACAATAGAACAATATGGTAAGGTAACAGGTTTGAAAATAAATAAAAATAAAACAAAATTTATAACCAAAAACATGAATAAATCACACAAGAAAGTAATTTAGAATGTATTACTAGAATACAAATAGTTAAAAAAGTAAAGTATCTGGGAATATGGCTAACAGCCAAAACAATAACATTAAAGAATGATAATTATATAAAATTAATTAATGAAATTAAAAAGGATTTAGAAATATGGAATAACTTAAAAATATCCTTTCTGGGAAGAATTGCTACAATTAAGATGAATATCTTACCTAAGGTATTATTTTTATTTCAAGTGATCCCAATAAATCCATGGGCAATTTTTTTCAAAAATCTAACAAATGTGGTTAGAAAATTTTTATGGCAAGGAAAAAAGGCAAGAATTAAGATAAATATGTTAGAAGATATAAAAGAGAGGGGGGTTTTGCCCTCCCAAATTGGAAATTATATTACCAAGCAGCCGCCTTAACATGGATTAAAAATTGGATAACCCTAGAGGACACGAGAACATTAAAATTAGAAGGACATGATCTTATGCTTGGCTGGCATGCCTTCGTTTGGTACGATAAAGACAAAAATCATTCTTATTTTAAAAGACATACATTAAGAAAATACTTATTTGATGTATGGAAAGATATAAAGAAAAACCTCTTCTTAACAATTCCGGATTGGGTTGCCCCATTAGACGCAATAATACATCCAAATTCCATCAAGGATACAAGAAAAATAAGATATAAAGATTTGTTAGATGATCAAATGAAATTAAAAACTAGAATTAAATTACAAGACGAAGGGATACAAATCGATTGGTGGCACTATGCACAGATTAGATCTAGATACCAGAAAAACAATATACTTTATATATTCAATAAAAATAAAAATTTGTTAAGTGATTTAATTACTAAAAATCAAAACAGGGTAATTGGGAAAATATACAAATATCTGATTGCTCACAAGAATATTGATTTAACATTAAAAGATAGTATGATATTGTGGTGCAGAAATATAGGCAAAGAAATAGATTTAGACACATGGGAGAAAGTTTGGATGTGCAATTGGAAGGTGACAAAATCAGTTTCTTTGAAAGAGAATCAAATTAAAATGTTCTATAGATGGCATCTCCCACCAAGTAGAATAGCAAAAATGTTCCCTAAGACATCACCTTTGTGTTGGAAATGTAAGAAAGAAATAGGATCCTACTACCATCAATGGTGGACATGTAATAAAGCTAAAATGTATTGGAAAATGATAGAGAAAATGACAAAAGAGATTACAAAGCAAAAAATAGAAATTACCCCGGAGTTCTGTTTACTAGGAATTACTAACCAAAATTACAAAAAAGAAATCTTGTACTTAATCATACATATTTTTACAGCGGCAAGGATTATTTCCGCGCAAAATTGGAAAGGGGAAAATATCCCCAAAGAAGAGGGAGTTATTACAAAAATATTAGACTGCGCGGAGATGGATATGATGACAAGACGCTTGAATGATCAAGAAGAAACGAAATTTTATGAAACATGGAACAATGTTTATGAATGGATAGATAAGAAAAAAAAACTAATAATAGAAGATTAATAATAGGTATAGATACTTTGGTTTAAATCTTTCTTTTCTTTTTATTGAGATTAATATTAGATTTAGTTTATATACATAGAATTGACAAGATTGTTTGACTTTATAGTAGTTATAACTATTTTTCTTTTTTACAATATCACTTTTTCCTTACTAGATATTTTTGTATTATTAGTATTGAATTACGCATTTAATCATGTATTCCTTTTTCTGTATCTGCATTTATACTTTTGAGAAAAGCGGGGATGATACATCCCCACATTCTATGTTAAATGTTTGTAAGTCTGTGTGTTATTTTAAGAAAATTAATAAAAAAATATTGAAAAAACAAAAAACAAACTAAAATACATACATACAGTACTAACGCTGCTACTCAATAATATAATTGCCAATTTGGAAGCCCAAATCCACCTATTTCTTTGATATCCTATAATAACTTCCCTCTTATACTGGGTGGTTTTGCTTGCCACAAATACTTTGAAGAAACCTTTCTTTGAAGATTTCTTAAATCTTCAAAGAAAGATTTCCCAGTATTTATCAGTTCCCACTTTTCTGACCTTCTGCAACAGACTGACGATCTGACTGGTCAGTTGGCTTGTGATACCAATGGGGAAATGTCATTCCAAAAATGCTTTGCTAGCAAACTGGGTTTTTTTTTATTTTTTATTGATTTTGTTTAACATACAAACATTTAAACACCATACAAACAACATTGAACATTTACAATTCCCTATATGCATAAAAAGTTGATCTTTTACAATTCTATTTACTATGCATTTTTTTTTATTTCCACCCGATTGTACAATTTCTCCCACACTCTGTAGTAGTCCTTGTTTTGTTGATTTTGTATTTCATATGTTAATTTGCTAAATTTGGCGCAGTCTAACATTTTTTTAATCACCATTTCTTCGTTTGGAGTCTTTTCTTGCTTCCATACTTGTGCAAAAGCCAATCTTGCAGATGTAAGTACTGTATGTGATTTATAAAATAATAATTTTCTTTACTATGTTTGCCTCTAATTATTCCTAGTAAGTACATTTCTGGTTTCATCTCTAGTTTATAATCCAATATTTCTTCCATCCATGTCTGAATTTGGGACCAGAATTTGTTTGCTTCCGTATGTCGCCACCACATGTGATAGTATGTTCCTACCTCTTTTTTGCACTTCCAACATTTGTTGCTTACATTCACATTTATTTTGGCTAAGCGCGCTGGCGCGTAATGCCATCGGAAAAACATTTTATACAGGTTTTCTTTATAGGGTATTGATAGCATCATCTTATAATTTACTGACCATAATTTTTCCCAGTCTTCCAGTTGGATCGCATAGCCAAAGTTAGTCATCCAAGCTATCATATTGGGTTTAACTATTTCTTCAATATTTTTGTAGTTTAGTAGATAATTATACATTGCTAGCAAACTGTTGTTGTTCCCTTAAATCTATCATAGGGAGATGCAGCTGTCTGAGAAACATCTGAAGAATGTGAGTGTGTGTTTAAAAAGACATTGGATCACTGAAGAACATCTAATTTGGCTTTAGCTCTTGGCCGCAGCCGTTCGTTATCTATCAGTTAATTTGCCCGGGAAAGCTGCCCGCATGGACTAGAGCCTGACCTTGTTTTGTATAAATCATTTAAAAATATAGATGTGTTTGATTTGAAATTTCTGCGTGTGGGTTCTCATTTGTCTGCAGTATGCTGCAGCTACCAAAAAAAGTCATTGAAGACCTAGGCTGCATCAGTAGAGGGATAAAATTGATATATGAGAATAATTAGAGCTCAGTGTTGGAATGAAGATTTCTTATTGCTGTCTTAGCTTTGTTATTTCATTCCAGATGTGTCATTACCCAAACTAGGTAAGCTCATCAGTGGTAGTAAGGAATGGAGTTTATTTATTTATTTATTATTTAGATTTGTATGCCGCCCCTCTCCGCAGACTCGGGGCGGCTCACAGCAAAATAAAACAATTTATAACAAATCTAAATTGTAGTTTAAAATATTTAAAAAACCCATTTACTAAACAAACATACATACAAACATACCATTCATAAATTGTATATGCCCGGGGGAGATGTCTCAGTTCCCCCATGCCTGACGACAAAGGTGGGTTTTAAGGAGCTTACAGAAGGCAAGGAGAGTAGGGGCAGTTCTAATCTCTGGGGGGAGTTGGTTCCAGAGGGCCGGGGCCGCCACAGAGAAGGATCTTCCCCTGGGGCCCGCCAACCAACATTGTTTAGTTGACGGGACCCGGAGAAGGCCCACTCTGTGGGACCTAATTGGTCACTGGGATTCGTGCGGCAGAAGGCGGTCTCGGAGATATTCTGGTCCAATGCCATGAAGGGTTTTAAAGGTCATAACCAACACTTTGAATTGTGACCGGAAATTGATTGGCAACCAATGCAGACTGCGGAGTGTTGGTGAAACATGGGCATTTCATAAACTCCTTAAAACCCACCTCTGTCATCAGGCTTGGGGGAACTGAGACATCCCCCCCTTGCCTATGTAATTTTGTGCATGATATGACTGTGTATATGTATTTTATCTATTGGGTTTTTTTTTTCTTTTTAGACTTTGTAATGTAAAACTGTTATTTTAGATTTTATTTATTAGATTTTTTACCATGTATTGTTTTTATCACTGTTGTGAGCCGCCCTGAGTCTACGGAGAGGGGCGGCATACAAATCTAATAAATAATAATAATACTAATAATACTAATATTAATAATAATAATAATAATAATAATAATAATAATAATAATAATAATAATAATAATAACTAGGTAAGCCCATGACTGCTCTCGCAGCTGCGTTCTGCACGATCTGGAGTTTGCGAACACTTTTCAAAGGTAGCCCCATGTAGAGAGCATTACAGTAGTCGAACCTCGAGGTGATGAGGGCATGAGTGACTGTGAGCCGTGAGTCCCGGTCCAAATAGGGCCGCAACTGGTGCACCAGGCGAACCTGGGCAAACGCCCCCCTCGCCAAAGCTGAAAGATGGTTCTCTAATGTGAGCTGTGGATCGAGGAGGACGCCCAAGTTGCGGACCCTCTCCGAAGGGGTCAATAATCCCCCCCCAGGGTAATGGAAGGACAGATGGAATTGTCCTTGGGAGGCAAAACCCACAGCCACTCCGTCTTATCCGGGTTGAGTTTGAGTCTGTTGACACCCATCCAGGCCCCAACAGCCTCCAGACACCGGCACATCACTCTCTCAATTTTATCGTTGAATGGCTTGTCCTGTAAGTGCTGATGGGAGTGGTCTTGGAGGGTTTTGGTGGGTTTACTGTTAGTTTCTTTGACAGTTCCTTGATTGGGGCCCTTTGGGGAACAATATACTTCAGTTAACATCTGCACATGAGTCTAACTGCATTAAATTGTGGTGTTGAACAAGAAATATGATTTGCATTTTGATTGTTATTCTTTTTACTTGACTTGTTTCTCATCTTCCATTTTTATTCTATAAATTCTTCTTAATGTTCCATGTTTAATATTTTAAACAATGGCCAATGAACAAATTATTCTAAGATGTTTATCAAAACAAAGTTGGATTTATTAAAGACTCATATTTTGGAATTCCCGTCTTCATTGCTTTTCCAGATCAGCCATACAGTTGTTTCAGAAACTCTGAGTGATAAAAGTAATTTCCCTTTTTTCCACCGGATGCTCCTCAAAGAAGGGTTTCAGTATTTGGCAATTGTCCAAGTGCTCCTGTACTTCAGATGGACTTTGATTGGTCTCCTTGCTCCAGACACAGAAGAGGGAGAAAATTTCTTCAGGACTTTTCCTCCTTTGCTTGTCAGGAATGGAATTTGTGTTGTTATATCACAACAATTCTCAATGAGTGGACGTCCAGTACCCTTCAAGGATTCCAGCTTTTCTCAGTGGAAACAAGTCAATGTATTTGTTCACTTCACAGAACACATTATTGTTTCAAGCACATTTCATATTTTTCATCTAACACTTGACATTTTGTCAGGACCCATTAGAGAAAAAATTTGGATCACCACAACTTTGGGAAACTATATAATGTATCATTTTGGATATCACAAGTACATCCATAGTATCTGGAGCTTTGAATTTATGCAAAATGGAGCTTTTGAACCCTTTTCCTTTGTTGACTCCCAGTATGAAGACAAGAATTTTCAATGCTCTTTTTCAAAGAATGTTTTTTCTGTCAAAGGCCGGAAAAGATGCATCCAAAAATCTCCAGTGGAGACAGAAGATGATTTGAATGGGATATTCATTGAAAACAGTGACTCTGTATACATTATCTTTATGACTCTGGCCCGTGTCTTGAAGGCTGCATATTTGTCCAGATCCTGGAGAAGAAGGAAGGAGGCCCAAGAGACACTGGAGGCGCCAAGGCTACAGCCGTGGCAGGTATGAGGTCCCAACAAGGATCCAACAAACCACATTCCTCTGGAGAAGGAATCAATTAAAGAAAGAGTGGAATCATATCAACTTCCTTGTTCCAAAAAAGGCCAATAGATTTGGTCAACCTAGTTGCTGAGGGGCATAATTTACCAAGGATACCAGATATACTTTGATATTAAACACTTATAATTTTAAAAGGACAATTGCAGTTTTAACACTATTCCTGAATACAGGATTTATGATGAGCACTGTAGAATTTTACTTTACGAGAAGCCAGGGTCGCGAGGGGGCCAGAGGCGCTGGGAGGGCGGGGGCGGTTCCTTGCGCGGCCTTGAAAAAGGGTGCATGGGGGGGTGTGGTCACGCAGGTGTGCACCTTAGAGGGTACAGTACCTCTGGGTGAAGAAAGGTATTTATCCTCGCTTTCTTACCTATGAGCTTTAGGGAGTGCCCCCTCATCCTAGTATTGTGTGATAGAGAAAATATTTTTTCTCTATCCACCCTTTCTATCCCATGCATGATTTTATACACTTCGATCAAGTCACCCCTTAAACACCATCTTTCAAGGCTGAAGAGACCAAGACGTTGCAACCTGGTTTCATAAGGGAGGTGCTCCATTTCCTTGATCATACTTGTTGCCCTTTTTTGAACTTTTCCAGTTCCATTATATCCTTCTTGAGGTGAGGTGGCCAGAACTGTACACCAAGTGTGTTCTCACCATCGATTTTTACAGAGGCAATACAACACTTACTGATCCACAGGGAGTGATCAGATAAAGTGGGGGATCCTGAAGCTTCCTAACAGCCAACAAAAGAAACTTAGAAAGGATCCTCCCAGAGTTTTCAGACTTGAAAATGAATAGGTGAGAGATTTGTTGGTAAGAACGAGCAGGCGAGCAGCTAATGTAGAATGACTTTATTCCATTAAAACTCTCAACGCTGATGGCAAGTTAAACCAGAATGGTAGAAGAAAAGGTTACTGGCTGGCCAGACCCTTCCAGCTCTTAATATGCTCTGTCCAGCTGCGGTCAATCAAACGATCCTGCTCTCCACCCAAGAACTAACCAATGGTGTGCGACTCGGTTGTTACTAGGATGCAACAATTTGTACTCTTAGACTTGCAGGAGTCTCTTAATAGTACTCCAATGAAGTCAAATTAGGTCCTGTGGTCATGTTTCCTGTTTGGTTTATTAGGCAGCAGATTATTATGGGAACTTTCATCTTGAAAAAAATCCATGCTTTTGTGTAACTGACCTTTATTTTCTTTCTTTCTTTTTTGAAATTTTTTAATTGATTTAAAATATATATATACACATTTACAAAACGTAACAAAAAAGAAGATAAACAAAAAAACAAAACAAAAAACAAAACAAAATACATTCAGACAAAAATAATGATAATTATAATCATAATATTAATTAATTACTTATTTAAATACAATGAACAATATTAACTATGACATTAAACAAACAATATAATATATATCATTTAAATTCTCTTGTGAGGAGGAAAGTCATAAACCATCTTCTCTGATGTCAAATTATTTTCTGATGAAATATGTAGGAAAAAATGGGGACTTATTACCATATTTGGTGGACCTGCCCAATGATTAAAAACCTCTGGATTAAAATACAAAAATGGATAACAGATATGTTACAAATTAAAGTAAATAGAAGACCCGAAGCATTCCTTCTTGGAATCATAGATCAAAAAATAGATAAAAATAAATATTATTTATTAATACATATACTGACTGCAACTAGAATGGCAATAGCCCAATGTTGGAAACAACCCAAACCTCCTGACGACGCATTAATACTTAAAAAAATATTAGATTGTGCAGAATCCGATGCTTTAACTTTTAAATTAAAAAATAAGGAAGTCTCCGATTATTATAAAACATGGAAGTACTTTTATGATTGGTTTAAAAGAAGAACTAAAAACTCAAATTAAAATATAACAACAGCAATACCTTTTTTTCCTTTTTTTGATATAATAGATCTAATATGATATGTATACAGCCATTTTTAGAATAAAATTTGTATGAAATTAAATTGATTAAGTAAGAGTGTATGAAAGCAGCCAAGAAAATAAAAACAATAAAAAAGATATTGATAACCAAAAGAAACAACAGTAGATACCAATTGCATATTTCAACTGACCTTTATTTTCAAGGAATTTATGAATGATCTCTTTTTTGCTATTATTTAATGTATCTTATACCTGCTGTAGAATGTTCCCTGGGGTATATGGGGTGTTCAGGAAGGCATAGTACCTTTGGTGTAGGAGCATGTCATGTCCTTTTATGGCAGCTCATTTTCAAGAACCTTTCAGTACAGCTTGCTCACTTTTGGTCCCCACCTATCATTCAGCTCTCACCTCTGGCTCCCAGGAGCTGTAGCATGCGCAGCTGCCACACCCCAGGCAACAGCTCCGACAGGCTGGCCAAACCAGGTTGAGAGTAGCCCTTGGGTCACTGACCTTTGATGAGATAGGGACTTGTCTATACTGAGCATGTGAAGACAGATTCTGGTGGACTGAGTGGATGAAATCTACTAGATTAGGACAATGGTCACGAAGGCGGTCTTGGCAAGCAATGTGATACACTGAGAATATGGCAAGATAGGAAAGATGCCCTGGTCAAACCACTGTGCCCAGACCATTTCCAACTGTCTTGATGCTTGTCCTGCTATTGAAGCAAGATGGAAGAGAGAGGGATTTTTTAAAATATTTTTTTATTGGTTCATTTACTAAATTAACAACAAACAAAAAATACTTAAAAGAAAACGTGCCCAACACCAATAAAAACCCCACCACCATTTGGGGGTTAAATTATTTACAATAAGTTTCAATTTCTTCCTTAGCGCCGGTTTACATTTCTTTACATACAAAAAGTGATTGGAATTTATTTTTCACATTGTCGTCATAAATTCTACTTAAGATATAATTTTTCACCTTATTCCATCGTGCCATCAGCTTCTCCAAATTATTTTCGTCAAAGTTATTTAATCTTATTTCCATAATTTCGAAGTGGATGTGGTCCACCATGTACCAGTACCAATTCTGGATTGTCCATTTATTGCTATCTTTCCACCCTAATACCACTACTGCTTGAGCGCTTTCCAAAGCTGCTGTTTTGATTTCTTTAAATTCTCGTAATTCCCCATATTTAACTAGTATTGCTAATTCTTTTGTAATTATCCAATTAATGTTTAGCATATTATTTATTTCATTCTGTACTTCCTTCCAAAATTTTTGAACTTCAACACATTCCCAGAGCATATGCATAAAAACTCCTTTTATTTGGCAACCATGCCAGCAATTTCCTTTCCCTTTCCTCTGGAAGTGTGCTAGTTTTACTGGCGTGAAATATAATTTATGTAAAATTTTCCTTCTCGTCTCTCTAATTCTTGTATTCTTTAGATGGAAGAGAGAGTGAGGCTGTCTATGTGCACCTCTCCCTCACTTTAATCCAGTTCATGCAGAAATCTTGACATCCATCCCAAGATGTCAAAGTCCTCTTCAAAAACAATGGACAAACATCATCAAAATGTTCGGAATAATTGATCAAATGTGTCTATTACATTTTCTCAAAACATATTTTTTCAATATCTCATTGATGAACTTTGTAGAACCATCTTCATTCACTTATGAACATAGTGGTAACACTTGTCCTAATAGGCATGAATGCACATTTAAAAAATGTAGAAGAAAAATCCATAGATGAAAATACTAGGTGGGGATATCAAACCAAGGTTTATGCTTTTTAAATTCCTGGATGTTTTCATTCTAGTTCCATCCCTTTCTGGAGAAGAATGAGTTCTACAACCTTTCCCACTGGAATCTTTACATGGAACATAATGGAGAAATAGTGGCAGATATGGACATTGAGTTCTTGGTGATTTCGCCAGAGGGGGATTTGATGAAAAGGAAACTGGGGAATATTGAAAGACAGAGAGTTATTATTAATGAAATTGCTCTTTCATGGATAAATCTGAACAACAAGGTGGGTCAAACATTGCTGTCTTTTCTCTCTTTTTTTGTAAAGATTATGACCCATTTCAAGTCACCATGGTGGATGACCCTCACTAGGAGTTGAATGTACAGAAGAGAAAACTTAACACTTTGTTAGATTGCTTGAGAGGACTTCAGTTCTATTCACAAAGGTGACCTTCATATGTCATGATAAAGAATATTCTTTTAAATTGATTTAATCATATCCAATATTGGATGCTGGGTCATCATTCTTTAGGATGGAGACCACAGATCAAGCTGGTGGGATATATTCAAGTGCTGGCATTTGTGTTCCTAATAGCCTCACATTCTTTTTACCAACATCTGCACTAAAGTTTGGACTGAATCATTTATTTTATTTTATTCATTTGTCCAATACACAAATACATAGGAAGAAAGAAAGACATGTGGTAATATATATAAGGGTAAAAGTGAACTTAGAGGAGAGGATATATGAAAGGAAGAGAATATATATGATAGATGAAAGAAAGGAAAGACAATTGGACAGGGGACGAAAGGCACACCAGTGCACTTATGTACGCCCCTTACTGGCCTCTTAGGAACCTGGAGAGGTCAATCGTGGAGAGTCTAAGGGAGAAATGTTGGGGATTAGGGGTTGACACAATTGAGTCCGGTAATGAGTTCCATGCTTCGATAACTCGATTGTTAAAATCATATTTTTTTACAATCAAGTTTGGAGCGGTTCGTATTAAGTTTGAATCTGTTGCGTGCTCTTGTGTTGTTGCAGTTGAAGCTGAAGTAGTCATTGACCTGTAGGACGTTGCAGCATATGATCTTGTGGGCAATACTCAAATCGTGGTTTAGGTGCCGTAGTTCTAGGCTTTCTAGGCCCAGGATTGTTAGTCTATTTTCGTAGGATACTCTGTTTCAAGTGGAGGAGTGAAGGGCTCTTCTGGGGAAATATCAGATGAAATATAGTCATGACTGGTTAGAGGTCATGTTGGTCCCTGTGAGAAAGAAGCCTCATCTTGTCCAGGTTGAGGAATGCCTCACTTGAAAGGTCACTGATGTTTATAATATTTTTAAGCAGCCCAAACCTGGCCAGAGTTCCATGTGATAATATTTCCATCACAAATACTATCATTGTTATTTACATTACATTATTTTTTCTTTTCTTATTTTTTCTTTACATTACATTATATCCTTCATTTGTTTATTTTTATCCTTCTACCCTTATTTTCCATATTTTTAAAAATCTTCTCTAGCCAGTAATAAAATCTATCCCAATGTCTATTCTGTCTCATCTTTCTCTTTCATTTCCATTGTTAGTCTGTCCATTTCCTACTCTTATCCCACTTGCTGAAGATGAAAAGATGCCTCTTTTTTGGGACAAGTTCTCATAATCCCTCCTGCATCTTATCTCACCCCGGTTCTAGAAACTAGGCAGTTAGTTTCAGTCTGGGATGAGAGCCATGTGAACTGAGGAAACAATGATAAAGAAAACCAAGCTAAACAAAAGACAAAAGATAAACAAGATAAAGAAAGACCTAATTTTTAATGATTTATTTTCCTTTATATCTTAATTGGGGGATGGTTTTGGACCCCTTTACAATGTTTTATATATTCCAGAGGAAGCCTATCCAGATCCTACTGGTCCAAAGTTTCTTTCTTCATTACATTGTTATTTTATTTAATATTTAATATAATTAATTAATAAATCTTTTACAATAATTTTGTTTCCAAAATTGACTTCAAGATCATGAAACTGTACTCTCCAAAATTGAATTCAAGATCATAAAACTGTACAGTGTTCCCTCGATTTTCGTGGGTTCGAACTTCGCGAAAAGTCTATACCACGGTTTTTCAAAAATATTAATTAAAAATACTTCGCGGGTTTTTTCCCTATACACGGTTTTTCCCACCTGATGACGTCATATGTCATTGCCAAACTTTCATCTGCTTTTAATAAATATTCTTTTTAATAAACTTTAATAAATAAACATGGTGAGTAATAATCTAAATGGTTGCTAAGGGAATGGAAAATTGCAATTTAGAGGTTTAAAGTGTTATGGGAAGACTTGTGATACTGTTCATAGCCAAAAATAGTGTATTTACTTCCACATCTCTACTTCGTGGAAATTTGACTTTCGCGGGCGGTCTCGGAACGCATCCCCCGCGAAAAGCGAGGGAACACTGTACTTTAAAATCATAGTTATGTGAAAGAATGGGAAAATGCATGTTAACAAGGCTAAGTGGAGGAACCAAATTGGTTGTCACTTAGGGCTGAAATATTTTCAATTCCATCCCTCCTTAATTTGTTATTTCTATGTTAAATGCCAAAAGAAAGCAGAGTGAGTAAATGAACAATCTCCAAGAATTTATCTTTCTTAAATAGGTTTGGAATGAGTCAATGATTTCATATTTATCTAAGGCGAGGAACTATTTGGCTAATATTAATGTCTACATCCGTTTTCACAGACACTTTTCTCCCAATATATTTTCTTTGGCATTTCATCTTTTTCTTCTTAGTCTCTGCCTCAGTCCCAATGTGTGGAAAATTGTCATCCTGGATTTGTTAAGCGGAAGCGAGAAGGAGAGCCTGCTTGCTGCTATGACTGCATTCCTTGTCCTGAGGGGACCATCTCCATCCACAAAGGTGGGGGAAAGCAAGGAAAAGGACAGGACTTGTGGAAGTCGATTTATCTGAAACACTGTCATACAAGTACAGTGGTACCTCTACCTACAAACACTTTTCTACTTATGAACTTTTCTAGATAAGAACCGGGTGTTCAAGATTTTTTTGCCTCTTCTCAAGAACCATTTTATTATTTATTATTTATTTATTATTTAGATTTGTATGCCGCCCCTCTCCGAAGACTCGGGGCGGCTCACAACAAGATAGAACAAATCATAAATAATCCAAATAACTTTAAAATATTTAAAGATTTAAAAGAACCCCATATACTAACAGACACACACACAAGCATACCATGTATAAATTGAACATACCCAGGGGAGGTGTTTCAATTCCCCCATGCCTGACGGCAAAGGTGGGTTTTAAGGAGTTTACGGAAGGCAGGAAGAGTAGGGGCAGTTCTAATCTCTGGGGGGAGTTGGTTCCAGAGAGCCGGTGCCGCCACAGAGAAGGCTCTTCCCCTGGGTCCTGCCAACCGACATTGTTTAGTTGACGGGACCCGGAGAAGGCCCACTCTGTGGGACCTAATCGGTCGCTGGGATTCGCGCGGCAGGAGGCGGTCTCGGAGGTATTCTGGTCCAGTGCCATGAACGGCTTTAAAGGTCATAACCAACACTTTGAATTGTGACCGGAAATTGATCGGCAGCCAATGCAGACTGCGGAGTGATGGTGAAACATGGGCATACCTAGGTAAGCCCATGACTGCTCTCGCAGCTGCATTCTGCACGATCTGAAGTTTCCGAACACTTTTCAAAGGTAGCCCCATGTAGAGAGCATTACAGTAGTCAAACCTCGAGGTGATGAGGGCATGAGTGACTGTGAGCAATGAGTCCCGGTCCAGATAGGGCCGCAACTGGTTCACCAGGCGAACCTGGGCAAACGCCCCCCTCGCCACAGCTGAAAGATGGTTCTCTAAAATGAGCTGTGGATCGAGGAGGACGCCCAAGTTGAGGACCCTCTCTGAGGGGGTCAATAATTCCCCCCCCCAGGGTAATGGATGGACAGATGGGATTGTCCTTGGGAGGCAAAACCCACAGCCACTCCGTCTTATCCGGGTTGAGTTTGAGTCTGTTGACACCCATCCAGGCCCCAACAGCCTCCAGGCACCGGCACATCACTTCCACCGCTTCGTTGACTGGACATGGGGTGGAGATGTAAAGCTGGGTATCATCAGCATATTGATGATACCTCACCCCATGTCCTTGGATGATCTCACCCAGTGGTTTCATGTAGATATTAAATAGCAGGGGGGAGAGGACCGACCCCTGAGGCACCCCACAAGGGAGAGACCTCGGAGCCGACCTCTGACCCCCCACTAACACCGACTGCGACCGGCCAGAGAGGTAGGAGGAGAACCACTGAAGAACAGTGCCTCCCACCCCCAACCCCTCCAGCCGGTGCAGAAGGATACCATGGTCGATGGTATCGAAAGCCGCTGAGAGGTGAAGGAGCACCAGGACAGAGGATAAACCCCTGTCCCGGGCCCGCCAGAGATCATCCATCAACACGACCAAAGCAGTTTCGGTGCTGTAACCGGGCCTGAAACCCGACTGCTGGGGACCTAGATAATCGGCTTCTTCCAAGGACCGTTGGAGCTGGAATGCCACCACCTTCTCAACAACCTTCCCCATAAAGGGAAGGTTGGAGACTGGACGATAGTTATTAAGTACGGCTGGGTCCAGAGAAGGCTTCTTGAGGAGGGGGCGCACGAGCGCTTCTTTATAGAGTGTTGGAAAGACTCCCCTCCCCAAGGAAGCGTTGGTAATCTCCTGGGCCCAGCTCCGTGTCACCTCCCTGCTGGCCGAGACCAACCAGGAGGGACACGGATCCAGTAAACAGGTGGCGGAACTCACAGCTCCAATGGCCTTGTCCACTTCATCAGGTGTCAGCAGATCAAACTCTTCCCAGACAGGTGGACAAGTACGTACCCCAGTCACCTCAACTGACTCGTTGTCAGTCAACTCTGTTTTCCAATTGGAGTCGAGATCGGACTGGATCTGAGCGACTTTATTATTTTCCACTTACAAACCCAAGCCTCCAAAACTGTAACCTGAAAAGGCAGGGAGAAGCCTCTGTGGGGCCCCTCTAGGAATCTCCTGGGAGGAAGCAGGGTCAAAAAAGGCAGAGAGAAGACTCCATGGGGTCTCCCTAGGAATCTCCTGGGAGGAAACAGGGCCTCCACCCTCCCTGTGGTTTTCCCAACCGCACGCATTATTTGCTTTTACATTGATTCCTATGGGAAAAATTGCTTCTTCTTATAAACTTTTCTACTTAAGAACCTGATCATGGAACAAATTAAGTTTGTAAGTTGAGGTACCACTGTATAAGTTAAAAGATAGATTGAAGCTCAATTGTTGTTTGTTTGTTTGTTTGTTTGTTTGTTTGTTTGTTAGCAGTCACCAGTTCAATTCTCACTGGCTAAAAATTGACTCAGCCTTCCATCCTTCCGAGATTGATAATATGAGGACCAGATCATTGGGGGGAAATAGACTGACTTTAATCTCGTTAGAGAGAACTGTAAAGTACACAAAGTGGTTTATAAATCTAAGCGCTATTGCTATTATCTTCAAATTGCACTATTTCTTATCTGGAAGGGAGGAATAGCAGAACAATCTTGAGGGGAGGCCTAGGAAGAATTAGGTGTTGTAGCAGATTGGACAAGCTTCTGTGGTGCCAGAAAAAAAATATATTCTGCTTTTTCATATGGATTCTGAATTATTTGCAAAACTAACTTTTTTTCCTAACTAATTAGATTTCAAAAAATAGGCAAGCAGAGTCAAGTATATTAAGAAGTGCAATTTGTCAGGAAACCTGTCTAGAAAGATTAATTGATTTATTATCTACTTCCAATGTAGGTTCTGCAAATTACACAAGAAATCATTCAGGTTCTAAGACTGCTTCCAATTTCAAAAATCTCGCTGTTTTTTTTAGAAAATGTTTTTCTTACCTACTTTCTGTAGAGTTTTTTAGCAATACTTCTCAGAAAATGCTGCTAGTAACAAATGTTGTCACAGAAAAATATTTCTTGAATGATGAAAATAGAGAATTTTTTTTATTGTTTTTTTTTGCTTACTCAGATACAGAAAAATGCACCAAGTGTCCCGATGAAAAATATCCAAATGAGGACAGAATCCAATGTATCCTCAAAGTTATATCCTTCCTTTCTTATAAAGAACATCTGGGAATCATTCTGATCTCTTTTGCCCTATTCTTGTTCTTGGACACAGCCCTTGTTTTAATCATATTTATTAAATATCAGGAAACTCCCATTGTGAAAGCCAACAACCGAGACCTTTCTTACATCCTCCTGGTCTCCCTCCTGCTTTGCTTCTTGTCTCCTCTCCTTTTCATTGGTCAACCAAGGAAAGCCACCTGCCTTCTCCGACAAACAGCTTTCAGCATAATCTTCTCAGTTGCCATTTCTTCTCTCTTGGCCAAAACCATCACAGTGGTGCTGGCTTTCCTGGCCACAAAACCAGGAAACCAAGTGAAGAGATGGTTGGGGAAGAGTTTGGCCAACTCCATCATCCTTTCTTGTTCTAGTGTCCAAATTATGATCTGCTCCATTTGGTTGGGGATTTCTCCCCCATTCTGTGACTCAGATTTCCACTCCCAGCCTGGGGAGATCATCCTGCAATGCAATGAAGGATTTGTTTTCATGTTTTACATCACCCTCAGCTACATGGGCTTCCTGTCTGCCATCTGCTTTACAGTGGCTTTCCTGGCCAGGAATCTCCCTGGAGCCTTCAATGAAGCCAAGCTGATCACTTTCAGCATGCTGGTCTTCTGCAGTGTTTGGGTCTCATTCCTGCCCACCTACCTGAGCACCAAGGGGAAATACATGGTGGCTGTGCAGGTCTTCTCCATCTTGGCCTCCACTACTGGTCTGCTGGTCTGCGTCTTTATCCCCAAGTGCTACATTATCATTCTGAGGCCAGACTTGAATACAAAGGAGCATCTTACGACCAGAAGAATTGTATAAATGCGACTGATAGGAATTTCCACATTCAACACATTCTGATTCCTATTCAAAGAAATCATTACAGTCTTTTACATTTAGCAGAAATGTTTTTGGTTGGGTGTATCTCTCTTCTTGGCTTTATCATTGCTGCATTTTATTAGCATACCAAAAGTCCCAGCCTGCCTCATCTCTCTTTGGACCCAGATAAAGAACTCTAGGTTGCGCCCCCTCCTCAAGAAGCCTTCCCTGGACCCAGCCGTACTTAATAACTATCGTCCAAGACCGCCTTCTGCCACACAAATCCCAGGGACCAGTTAGGTCCCACAGAGTTGGCCTTCTCAGGGTCCCGTTGACCAAACAATGTCGGCTGGTGGGACCCAGGGGACTAGCCTTCTCTGTGATGACCCCGGCCCTCTGGAATAAACTCCCTCCAGAGATTCAAATAGCCTCCACCCTCCTCACCTTCTGTAAAATGCTGAAGACCCACCTTTGTCGCCAGGCATGGGGATAATTACCACCTTCTCCCCCCTTTCTATTATGTTTTTGGCCTCACTGTATGATGGATTAGGTTGAATGTGTATGATTGTATAGTTAGGGATTTTAATATGTATTAATGTTTTTAAACTGATTTAACTTTTACTATTAGATTTGTATTGTATTGTATTACTATTATGTTGTGAGCCGCCCTGAGTCTTCAGAAAGGGGCGGCATGCAAATCTAATAAACTATAACTAAACTATGACTATAATTCCGCTCCCATAATTGCTGCCAACTATCTATATCAATTGTATAGCCTATATTTCACCTGTTCAAAGTCTAATACAATAGATAAAAAGTACTTTACATTTTTTAAATCAAAGTGTCCTCTTGGCCAAAAATGATCTGGTCTAGCTCAGTTTTTTGTAAGTTAACCCTTCTTTAAAATCTTTATCTGCCTTTTATTGCAACTGAAGATATATAAACCGATATATTTTATGCCTTGCTTTTCTATCTCTTGAACTTCAATGACTGTGTCAATATATCTTTATACCTTAAAATATTAGACCAGTCCAGTCTGTTGGGGTATATAAAAACTTCTATTGTTGAAATCCAAAATGGAACTTTTGAATAACATTTCTCTTTCATCTTTTCCCAAATTGCCAATAACGAATTCCTTATAATATGTCTCTGAAAGTAATTTTTTTGTCTCATACCACATAAATGCATACAAGCGCTTCGCTGGCAACGGAAGTCCGGAGGTGGGGTTTTCCAGCGAAGGGAGCATCAGTGAAATTGCAGCATAGCAAAAACACCGAAGTCCTCGAAACCCCACCTCTGGACCTCTGTGTTTTTGCGATGCTGCAATTTCACTGAGGCTCCCCTCGCTGGGAAACCCCAACTCCGTTGCCAGTGAAGCACTCGTTTTTGCAATGCTGGGATTCTCCTGCCATAGTCTCTAACTCTAAACGATGGTTTCAGCCTGACACTGGGATAATTGCTACACATTTGAAGCGTCCGCTTTTGCACTGCTGGGATTCCCCTGCAGCATCACAAAAACATGGAAGTCCGGAGGTGGGATTGACCGCAATCAGAATGGCAATAGCCCAATGCTGGAAGCAGCCTGAACCTCCCGATGATGCATTAATTTATTTATTATTTGGATTTGTATGCCGCCCCTCTCCGAAAACTCGGGGCGGCTCACAACAAGTGAAAAGACAATCCAATACATAATCCAATTAATTAAAATATTATAAATTTAAGAAAAACCCCTATACTAACATACACACACACACACAAGCATACCATATATAAATTCAACGTGCCCAGGGGAAGATGTTTAGTTTCCCCATGCCTGACGGCAAAGGTGGGTTTTGAGGAGTTTACGGAAGGCAGGAAGAGTAGGGGCAGTTCTGATCTCCGGGGGGAGTTGGTTCCAGAGAGTCGGTGCCGCCACAGAGAAGGCTCTCCCCCTGGGGCCCGCCAACCGACATTGTTTAGTTGACGGGACCCGGAGGAGGCCCACTCTGTGGGACCTAATCGGTCGCTGGGATTCGTGCGACAGAAGGCGGTCTCGGAGATATTCTGGTCCAGTGCCATGAAGGGCTTTAAAGGTCATAACCAACACTTTGAATTGTGACCGGAAACTGATCGGCAGCCAATGCAGACTGCGGAGTGATGGTGAAACATGGGCATACCTAGGTAGGCCCATGACTGCTCTCGCAGCTGCATTCTGCACGATCTGAAGTTTCCGAACACTTTTCAAAGGTAGCCCCATGTAGAGAGCATTACAGTAGTCGAACCTCGAGGTGATGAGGGCTTGAGTGACTGTGAGCAATGAGTCCCGGTCCAGATAGGGCCGCAACTGGTGCACCAGGCGGACCTGGGCAAACGCCCCCCTCGCCACAGCTGAAAGATGGTTCTCTAATGTGAGCTGTGGATCGAGGAGGACGCCCAAGTTGCGGACCCTCTCTGAGGGGGTCAGTAATTCCCCCCCCAGGGTAATGGACGGACAGATGGGATTGTCCTTGGGAGGCAAAACCCACAGCCACTCCGTCTTATCCGGCTTGAGCTTGAGTCTGTTGACACCCATCCAGGCCCCAACAGCCTCCAGGCACCGGCACATCACTTCCACCGCTTCGTTGACTGGGCACGGGGTGGAGATGTAAAGCTGGGTATCATCGGCATATTGATGATACCTCACCCCATGTCCTTGGATGATCTCACCCAGCGGTTTCATGTAGATGTTAAATAGCAAGGGGGAGAGGACCGACCCCTGAGGTACTCCACAAGGGAGAGACCTCGGAGTCGACCTCTGACCCCCCACTAACACCGACTGCGACCGGCCAGAGAGGTAGGAGGAGAACCACTGAAGCACAGTGCCTCCCACCCCCAACCCCTCCAACCGGTGCAGAAGGATAGCATGGTCGATGGTATCGAAAGCCGCTGAGAGATCGAGGAGCACCAGGACAGAGGATAAACCCCTGTCCCGGGCCCGCCAGAGATCATCCATCAACGCGACCAAAGCGGTTTCCGTGCTGTAACCGGGCCTGAAGCCCGACTGCTGGGGACCTAGATAATCGGCTTCTTCCAAGGACCGCTGGAGCTGGAGTGCCACCACCTTCTCGACAACCTTCCCCATGAAGGGAAGGTTGGAGACTGGACGATAGTTGTTGAGTATGGCTGGGTCCAGGGAAGGCTTCTTGAGGAGGGGGCGCACAAGCGCTTCTTTATAGAGTGATGGAAAAACTCCCCTCCCCAAGGAAGCGTTGGTAATCTCCTGGGCCCAGCTCCGTGTCACCTCCCTGCTGGCCGAGACCAACCAGGAGGGACACGGGTCCAGTAAACAGGTGGCGGAACTCACAGCTCCAATGGCCTTGTCCACTTCATCAGGTGTCACCAGATCAAACTCTTCCCAGACAGGTGGACAAGTACGTGCCCCAGTCACCTCGACTGACTCATTGTCAGTCGACTCTGTTTTACAATTGGAGTCGAGGTCAGCCCGGATCTGAGCGACTTTATCAGCGAAAAACGTGTTAAACTCCTCGGCACTACTCTGCAAGGGCTCCCCAACTCCCCCCTGGTTAAGAAGGGAGCGGGTCACCCTAAACAGAGCGGCCGGGCGGGATTCCGCTGATGCAATCAAGGCGGCATGGTACGCGCATCTTGCCGCCTTGAGCGCCACTTTGTAAGTCTTAATATGAGCTCTTACAAGTGTTCGATCAGATTCAGACCTGCTCTTCCTCCATCGCTTCTCTAGAAGTCTCTTTTGGCGTTTCAACTCCCGGAGCTCCTCGTTGAACCATGGGGCTCTACGGGGTCTAGCGCCACGGAGAGGTCGCAAAGGCGCAATCCGGTCGAGAGCCTCCGCAGCAGCCGTATTCCAGGCCTCCGCAAGAGACTCCGCCGAACTGTGGATGAGTGCCTCTGGAATAACCCCAAGCGCCGTCTGAAAGCCCTCTGGGTCCATCAGGCGTCTGGGGCGGAACATCTTCATTGGTTCCGCCTCCCTGCGGGGAAGGATTGGAGCCAGGAAGTCAAGCCGTAGTAGAAAATGGTCTGACCATGACAAAGGCACTGCTTCTAAGCCCCTTAGTCTCAGACCATTGCTCAATTGCTCGGAAAGGAATACCATGTCAGGTGCGTGCCCCCCCTCATGAGTCGGACCCCGTACTACTTGAGTCAGGTCCATGGCTGTCATGGTGGCCATGAACTCCTGTGCCAACCCAGAGGTTTCGCCGAGTGACGGCAGATTGAAGTCCCCCAAGACAATAAGTCTGGGGAACTCCACCGCCAACCCGGCTACCTCCTCGAGTAGCACAGGCAGGGCTTTTGACACGCAGCTGGGAGGCAGGTACATGAGAAATAAGCCCACCTGAACCCCTAAGTCCAACTTCATCAAGAGTGACTCGCAACCCGCAATTTCCGGAGCAATGAGTCCACGTAGGCAAAGGCTCTCCCTGGCTATAATAGCCACTCCTCCCCCCCTTCCCTGGGGTCGAGGTTGGTGCCATATCTGAAACCCAGCTGGGCAAATTTCAGAGAGAGGAACACCTCCCTCTGGGCCCAGCCAGGTTTCAGTAATACATGCCAGGTCGGCCTCCTCATCCAGGATCAGATCCCAGATGAGGAGAGCTTTATTGACCGACCTGGCATTAAGCAGCAGCAACCTGAGTCCAGGGCCAGAGTTACACTCATCACCAGTACCCAAGATTGGGCTCACAGAGCCGGAACAAGGGACCGTTATTAAGCAACGGTCCCTCGTTCCCCTGGAACGGCTAGCTCTGTGGCCCCCACCATATCTGCCTCTCCCCAGCAACACTGAAATATTCCGACCCTCTGCCACCCCAGAGATCGGTGTCCCTCCCTCCCCTGTCTCCCGGGCGTCAGGTGGGCCAAATCTGTCATTCGCACTACTGTCAATCAACTCATCCATACCATATCCCCCCCACCCACCCCAATCATACCAATCATTCCATTCATACCCACAAGTATATGTACCCCAGTCACCCATTATATAAAACCCCAATTATGTTAAAAAAGCAATTAAATTGATAGCAGTATAAAAATAGCAATTAAGAACGATATTAATATTAAAAACACTATTAAAACTGACTAAAAATAACAATAAAAATACAAACATAGGTAATAATGAATAATTCAATTCAATTAGGAAATACGGTCAGCAGCAACTAATAAAAGTGCTAAGTTCTCAAAGTGCCAAGTTTCCCCAAAGTGTCAAGTTTTTCAAAGTGACTTCACTGAAGACTGAGTTGAAAAAGCATTACGTGACCTTAAACTTTCTCTATCAGTCGGACCAGATGGTCTATGTGCTTACTTCCTAAAAAAGCTCTCTTCTGCCATAGCTGAACCACTAAGCATAATTTTTGAAAAATCCTTCAGAACCAGCACACTTCCTAAACTATGGTCGAAAGCAATGGTCATCCCCATCTTCAAAAAAGGAGACCCCTCTCTTGTAGATAACTACAGACCAATTTCACTATGCTGCGTCCCTTGCAAAGTCATGGAATCAATTATAAACAAATCAATTACTCTCCATCTAGAAACTAATAATTTGCTCTCTAACAAACAATTTGGTTTCTGAAAAAAACTATCCTGCAACCTGCAGCTCCTCCACTGCAAAAATATATGGACAACTCATCTAGATCAAGGGAAATCTACAGATGCAATTTATATTGACTTCTGCAAAACCTTTGATTCAGTGGTCCACGACAAACTACTCCTAAAACTCAAATCCTATGGCATCTCAGGATCCCTCCATAGCTGGATTACAGCATTCCTGTCAAACAGATAGCAAGTGGTCAAAATAGGAAGCACCATATCCACCCCCGTCCCAGTTAAAAGCGGTGTTCCCCAAGGTAGTGTACTGGGACCAACGCTCTTCATTCTCTACATCAATGACCTTTGCAATTACATCACAAGCAACTGTGTCCTCTTCGCCAACGATGTAAAACTCTTCAATACCACCGATAACACAACTACTCTCCAAAAAGACCTTGACGCTGTTTCTGAGTGGTCTAACACATGGCAACTCCAAATCTCAACTAGCAAATGCTCTGTCCTACACATTGGGAAGAAGAATCTGAACTCCAAATACGAACTGAATAATCAAATTATCACAGATAATCCCCACTCGGTTAAAGACCTTGGTATACTAATAACAAAAGATTTAAGTGCCAAAGCCCACTGCAACAATATAGCCAAGAAGGCTTCAAGAGTTGTAAACCTAATCCTACGTAGCTTCTGCTCTGGCAATCTCACACTACTTACCAGAGCTTACAAAACTTTTGCCAGACCCATCCTCGAATACAGCTCATCTGTTTGGAACCCATATCGCATCTCAGACATTAACACCCTTGAAAATGTCCAAAGATACTTCACCAGAAGAGCCCTTCACTCCTCCACTCGAAATAGAATACCCTATGAGACTAGACTTTCAATCCTGGGCCTAGAAAGTTTAGAACTAAGACGCCTTAAACAAGATCTAAGTATTGTGAGCCGCCCCGAGTCTACAGAGAGGGGCGGCATACAAATCTAATAAATAAATAAATAAATAAATAAATAAATAAATAAATAAATAAATAAATAAATAAATAAGATCATATGCTGCAACGTCCTGCCTGTCGGCGACTATTTCAGCTTCAACCACAACAACACAAGAGCACACAACAGATTTAAACTTAATATTAACCGCTCCAAACTTGACTGTAAAAAATATGACTTCAGTAACCGAGTTGTCGAAGCGTGGAACTCATTACCGGACTCCATAGTGTCATCCCTAAACCCCCAACACTTTACCCTTAGAATATCTACGGTTGACCTATCCAGATTCCTAAGAGGAACACGAATGTAGTGTCACTTTTGCCATCAAACAGGAACACCTGTCCATCTCTCTGAAAAAAGGAGCTTGCAGGACAGTGGAAGTTTCTTCCCCTGCCAGAGATGTAATAGGAGCATCAAAATACATGGAAACTGTCATGGATATTTGGATGTCACATGCCATGGGTGTTATGAACAAGAACCAGGTCCCTCTTCTAAGCATCATGAATGTCACCAGCACCACAAATGATGCTGAACTCAGTTTTCAAGATAACTTGCTGATTATTGAATTGAACATCCAGCCTTATGGCAAAGAGGAGATGGCGCAGGAAGTAAAGAAACAGTTCAGCAGAATGAAGTTATAAAAAAACTGAAGCCATGGAGATCTCGCCAATCAACACAATTGATTGACTTGACTGTAAAAAAAATGATTTCAATAATCGAATTATCGAAGCGTGGTACTCATTACCGGACTCAATTGTGTCAACCCCTAACCCCCAACATTTCTCCCTTAGACTCTCCACGATTGACCTCTCCAGGTTCCTAAGAGGCCAGTAAGTGGTGTACATAAGTGCACTGGTGTGCCTTTCGTCCCCTGTCCAATTGTCTTTCCTTTCTTTCACCTATCATATATATCCTCTTCCTTTCATATATCCTATCCTCTAAGTTCAATTTCACCCTCTTTTATATTATCACATGTCTATATTTCTTCCTATGTATTTGTGTATTGGACAAATGAATGAATGAATAAATGAATAAATAAATTAATTAATTAAAATATAACATAAGCAATACCTTTTTTTCCTTTTTTGATACAATAGATTAATCATGATATATATATATAGTGATTCTTAGAACAAAATTTGTATGAAATTAATTAATCAAGTAAAAGGGTATGAAAGCAGCTAAGAAAATAACAACAATTAAAAAAAATTGATAACCAAAAGAAATAATAGTATATACCGATTGTATTTTTCACCAGAAAATAATTTGATATCAGAAAAGACGGTTCATCTTTTTTCCTCCTCACAAGATATTGTAAATGATATATACTGTATTGTTTGTTTATTGTTATAGTTAATATTGTTTATTATATTTAAATAATTAATTAACTATCATTACTATTATAATAATTATTATTTTTGTTTATATGTGTTATGTTTCGCTTTGTATTGTTTGTTAAAAAAATTTCTTGTTACGTTTTGTTAATGTGTATATGTATATATATTTTAAATTAATAAATTTTTTCTAAAAAAAAATAAAAAGGAAGTCCGGAGGTGGGGTTTCCCATGGAGGGGAGCCTCAGAGGAATCCCAGCAGTGCAAAAACGGGCGCTTCGCTGGCAACAGAAGTCCAGAGGCGGGGCATCCCAGCAGCAGCGGAGAGTTTGCAAGGTGAAAATAGTTTGTAAGAAGAGGCAAAAAAATCTTAAACCCCGGGTTTGTATCTTGAAAAGTTTGTATGATGAGGTGTTTGTAAGACGAGGTATCACTGTACTACAGGAAATAAGAGAGAGCATCTGTGGCTGGGTGTAATTAGACTAATTGGGGGCTGCTGTCAAATTGTCAGCGTTCTGGCCTCTGGGTGTGGAAGTTTATCCATTTGATGAAGGAGAGAAGAGTACTTTGAATCAGGATTCTACTAGAACTATTTGTTTCCAGGACATTTGGACTACTTCATAGTTAAGTTTGGGACTTGTGAACTCTTGAAGGAAGGTGGCTGTGACGTCTTTACAGCTGCCTTTTATCTGCTTTGTGTTTGTTTATTGTTCTTCACAGCATTTACGGCTGTTGCTTTGAAGGTGAGCTCACTGACTGACTAGAAGTGTGTTTGGCTCGTATTTTCCTTTCGATAAAACAGTGTTATTGACTTTACAATTTTGTGTGTCTGAATTTCTTCTTTTGAACTTAATTGGGGGCTCGTGTCAAGAAGCCCGGCAGAACACATACATACATACATACATACATACATACATACATACATACATACATGCTGTGAGCACCACCACCATCTCAGCTGCAGACATCACTCTCATTCTTTATTTAATAAACTATGAAACTTCAAAATATGAAGGATTTCAGTTTCTTCAATGGATATTGAAGAACAACAGAGAGTCAAGGAAAATAAAAATTTCTATCTCTTCTATAAATTTCTCCCTATTTACCAAAGAATACAGTCTACAGCAGTGACGGTGAACCTTTTTTGCCTCGGGTGCCGAAAGAGCATGGGCTTGTGCTATCACTCATGCGCAAGTGTCCACACCCATAATTCAATGCCTCAGTAAGGCAAAAACAGCTTCCCCGCCCCCTGGAGGTCCTTTGGAGGCCAGAAACAACCTGTTTCCCAACTTTTGGTGGGCCTAGTAGGTTCGTGTTTTGTCCTCCCTGTTCTGTCGGGCTCTCTGGTAGACTCCTCCCAAAAATTCACAGGTACAAATTTCAGACACAATGTTTGAAAATTCAAAACAATGTTCTTTATAATGAAAATTCACATAAACTAAGCCTTCTTTTGGTATAGCAAAGAGCACTCGTCTCCAAACAAACTGGTAATTTGTACAAGTCCCTTATCAGTTCTGTGATACTTAGCTTGCAGCTGTGAGGCAATTCACAGTCCTTCTTCTTTCACAAAGTGAAACACACTTTGCTCTGGTTTAGTTTCAAAGCGGGGAAAACTCAACACACAAAACGTCAAAGTCAGTAAAGCAGGCACGAAACACAACGATCAGATAATCCTCCACAATGGCCAAACTCACAGGCTGCTCTTTATAGCAGCCTCACTAATTACCACAGCCCCCCCCCCAACCACAGGTGGCCTCATTTTCTTTGATAATAATCTCTCAGTTGTTGTTGCCTATGCATTGCTCTCCTCATGCGTGGCTGTATCGTTAACTCTTGTTCTGAATCCAAGGAGGAGCTAGATAATTGATCTCCTTCTGAGCTGTCTGCCCCACTCTCCTCCTTCCTGTCACTCATGTCTTCTTGGTCAGAGGAGCCTTCATCAGCAGATTCCACTGGGGACAAAACAGGCCTGCAGCATATGGATGTCTCCCCCACATCCACAGTCCTTGGGGCAGGAGCTGGGCCAGAGCTAACCACAACACTCCCTAGGCTCCAAAGGCTTCCCTGGAGCTGGGGGAAGGTAAAAACGCCCTGCCCCATCCCCCGGGAGACTCTCTGGAAGCCAACAACATCCCCCAGAGCCTCTGAGCAAGCAAAAAATCAGCTGGCCAGCATACACATGCATGTTGGAGCTGAACTAAGGCAACAGCTTGCTTGCCAGCAGGTATGGCTCTGCATGCCACCTGTGGAACCTGTGCCATAGGTTCGCCATTACTGGTCAATAGGCTGTCCCTTTCCTGCCTCTTACTCAGCTCTCATCCCAAAAAATTACACTTCTAGAAGAGATGGAAATGAAATGTAACTTCAGGCATAAGGAATTTTAAAATCAGCTACAAATTGGGATTCATATCTGTATACCCCATAGAAAAGAAAATCACAAAGAAGATCTGCTCTTAACATCAGACAGGGTTCAAGTGAAGTGTCAAGAGCCTAGATTGCCACCAAACTGCATGGTTCTTTGTGACTTTCTTCTCTAACATTCTCTAAAGACCATCTGCCACAATGGCAGGCAGCAGAAATCAACCCACTGGGTATTGAAGCATCTTCCTCCATCATCCCTTTCTGGACATGTCCTGACAGGAAGAAAGACAACCATTATAGAAGGGTGTCTCCATGGGGTGTATCTGCAACATTTCACAAAAACCCTTTTTTCCAGCTGCATGGAATCCTGGAAGAGGTCCAGAGGACAAATTATCACTCACAGTAATTATTACAATCCCAGACTTTGAGAGGTCTACTGCTACTTTTACATTGACTGCCTTTAATATAACATCAGACTGAAGCAACATGGAATGGATCTTGCATGGGGGGGGGAATATAAGCCTCTATTCATGCTGAATGGTTTGCACAAGATTGAGGAGACAAGACTAACTCTTCTTTGGAAAACAGGTGATTGATTAAACTCCATGAATTATGGACCTTCTGATTCTGTATTCAATGCTACTGGTGTCGCAGACAATCTCTGGGAAGCTTAGAATGAAGTGCCCACTGAATATGGTGCACCTGGATAGAGAAAGACCATGGAGCTACTACAGGCCAGGAGACCACACTAAACCAGAAAATGTTGTTTTTCAACCTGCTTCCTTATAGTCAGTCTTACTTGTAAGTTATTCAGTGTGATTAAATTGTATCCCTTCCTTCTGCAGTTCTAACACTTTTAATCTTTTCTTTTATTTATTTATTTATTATTTATTGTATTTGTCATACAAATATTGTATTGTATTGTAGTATGTTTAATATAATATAAATATAAAGTAGAGATAGAAAAGATAAAAAAAGACATTTGGACAGGAAAGGTAGGCACAAAGGTACACTTATGTATGCCCCTTACAGACCTCTTAGAAAAGGGGAGAGGTCTATTGTAGATAATGTAAGGTTGAAGATTTTGGGATTGGGGGAAGAAATAACAGAGTCTGGTACTGAATTCCAGACGTTGACCACTCTATTGCTGAAATCGTATTTTCTGCAGTCTAGTTTGGAGCGATTTACATTTAGTTTGTATCTATTACATGCTCTTGTGTTGTTGTTGTTGTTAAAGGTGAAGTAGTTGCTAACAGGGAGTACATTGTGATGTATGATTTTATGAACAACAGTTAAATCAGATCAGAGGCTGCATAGCTGTAAATTTTCTAAACATAGTAATTGAAGTCTGGAGGGGTAAGGTAATTTGTTGCATGAAGAGAAGTGGAGGACTTTTCTTGTGAAGTATTTCTGGACTCCTTCAATTGTATTTAAGTATATTATGCAGTGTGGATTCCATACAGGTGAGCTGTATTCAAGAATTGGTCTGACAAATGTTTTGTATGCTCTGGTTAGTAGATCAGTGCTTCTAGAGAAGAAGCTGCGTGGAATAAAGTTTGTGACTCTTAGTGCTTTTTTGACAATGCTGTTGCAGTGGGCTCTGGCACTTAGGTAATTGGAAATGAGTACTCCAAGATCTTTGACTGAGTGAGGGTCTTCTGCGAGTTCAGTTTGTCCAAGTGTGTATTTAATATTCAAATTCTTTTTACCAATGTGTAGGACAGAGCATTTGTTGGATGAAATTTGCAGTTGCTATTTGTTAGGCCATTCAGCTACATGGTCAAGGTCCTTTTGGAGAGCAAAAGTATTATCAGAGGTATTAAATAGCTTAACATCATCAACAAAGAGAACACAATTGCTTGTAATATTGTCACAGAGATCGTTTATGTAGAGTATAAAGAGAGTAGGTCCTAGGACACTGCCTTGGGGAATACCACTGTTAAATGGAACAGGATTAGATATGGCATTATCTATTTCGACCACCTGTTGTCTGTTTGACAGGAACGCTGATATCCAATTATGCAGTGGTTCTGAGATGCCATAAGATTTTAGTTTCGTAAGAAGTTTATCATGAACTACTGAATCAAAGGCTTTGCAAAAGTCTATGTAGATTGCATCAATTGGTTTACCGTGGTCAATTTGGGTAGTCCATATGTTTTTGCAGTGTAAAAGTTTCAGGTTGCAGGGGGGGAAAATTCTGAAACCGAATTGTTTGTTGGAAAGTAGGTTATTTCTTTCAAGGTGGAGTGTAATGGATTGGTTAATGATGGATTCCATGACTTTGCAAGTGACGCAGGTCAAAGAGATTGGTCTATAATTTTCAACATTGCTAGGATCACCCTTTTTGAAAATAGGGATGACCGTGGCTAGAGACCAGAGTTTAGGTAGGGAGGTAGTAGTAGAAAATATTTTGAAAATTTTGCTTAGGGGTTCAGCCTGAGTTGATGAGAGTTTTTTTAAGAAGTATGCACATAGTCCACCAGGTCCGATAGATAGAGATGGTTTTAGGTTGTGCAGTGATTTCTTAATGCTTTCTTCGGTAAAGTCGATTTGTGTTAGATCATTGAAGTTAGTTGGGGTGCGACTAGGAAATGCTGGGCATGAGCCGTTACTATTCACAAAGACAGAGCTGAAGAAGTTTTTTCAGAGGTTGGCTTTAATTGTTTCATCAATATACTCTTTGTCGTTTGGTCCCATAATTTGTGGGATGTATCTAGAGTCTTTAAGTTTGTTGTTTACAAAATTATAGAAGGCACGAGTGGATTTCGTGCGTAGGAGGTTTTCTTCTTGTTTAATATGATAGTTGGTACATTCAGTCTTTATTTGATGACATAAATTTTTATAGTGGTTTTTAAAGTTTGCAACATAACCTGTTTTGTTTTTATGCCAAAGTAATCTTTTTTTGGATTATAGTTTTCTTATTTTTATGGGTAATTTATTTCTCTTGGTTTTGGTGAATATTAGCAGTACATGTGATTTTATGACTCTTTGGATCTGGAGCAGAAATTTATTGTAATAGTCATCTACAGTGATACAGCCGGAGAATATTGTGTTCCAATCAAGAGATGAGAGGTCCGAGTCTATGTTGTCATAGTTGGTCTTGTTAAAGTTGAAATTGGTTGTTCTGCTTTTAGCGTTGTTTATGAGAGGATGTACGTTGAGGCAAAAGTCAATTGTACTGTGATCACTGTTAGAAAAGGGTTCTTTTACTTGGAGTCCATAAATTGAGTGTAAACTGTTGCAGAAGATGAGGTCTAGGCAGTTGTTGAGTCTGATGTTGTTAGTAACCAGTTGCACTAGCCCTAGACTAGTGATAGCATTGTAGAGGGTTGAGTGAATGGATTCAGTTGTGCATTCATTTAGGGACCAGTTAATATATGGTAGGTTTAAGTTGGGTTAGGATTACTTTTGTTGAT
This sequence comes from Erythrolamprus reginae, assembly GCF_031021105.1. Classification (NCBI taxonomy): domain Eukaryota; kingdom Metazoa; phylum Chordata; class Lepidosauria; order Squamata; family Dipsadidae; genus Erythrolamprus; species Erythrolamprus reginae. Next base: position 20,723,390 of record NC_091951.1, on the reverse strand, counting down.
TGATCAGACTTCCGTTGCTTTCCTCTTTTCTCTTATTTAGGGGAAGAGACACAAAAAGATGTAACAGTAAATAATATCTGAAAGAAGTTCACATTATTTTCCTTTCCAAGTCCAATCTTGAATTTATGATTTAAATAATGCCTTTTGTTTAAAGTAGTGATCATTGTAGTTAACCCTGACATTTCCATATTTTTATAACTGCTCATTGGTGTTCAATGCCTGATCCTTATATGAATAGAGGATGATTTGATTTTAGAACAGCTTTATTGGGTCAATTATGAAATATTTTCTTTCTTTTATGATGGTTGTACTTTTAAAAAATGACCTTTTTTGCAGATTGGTGTAAACCTTTTTGCTATAATTGACTATTTGTAATTTTTATCTGCTTTCCATTTTCTCAACATTTGCAAATATTAAATGTTGATGGTTGACTATCATTTGTATTGACCTCAATTCAATAATGATGTGTTCATAAAGAGGATGAAATTGGAAAAAAGATATTTTATTGCTGCTGTTGATTATGCTTTTATTAACTAAAACATTTTTTTACACTAGTGAATCTTATACTTCCAAAGGAATAGAACGCTTTATTTTCACCATTCAAGAGATCAACAAAAATATTCAATTCCAGAGCAATCTTACACTTGGCTACAATATCCATGACAACTATTTGAACACACTTGGCACTTCAGAAGTCTTGTTGGACATGCTCTCTACTGGAAAAGCTAATGTTCTCAACTACAGCTGTGGAAGAAAGGACAACATTTTGGCTCTTCTTGATGCAGCTGACAGAGAGATTTCCATCCAGATGTCAACATTAGTAGAAACCTACAAAGTCCCACAGGTTTGTGTGTGTATGTGTTTCTCTATATAGTAAAGTGAGTGGGATGGTAGTGGGTGCAGGATAGTTCTATCCATATCTTCTCTATGGAATTAAAGAGCCTCTTTCTTTGATATCCTGTAATAAATTCCATCTTATCCTGCGGTTCTTTCCTTGCCAAATATACTTTGAAGAAATCTTTGTTTGAAGATTTTCAAAGTAAGATATTCATTTTAATTGAGGATATTCTTCCAATCTGTGATAATTGAAGGTTTTTCCAATTTGCTAGAATTTTTAAATTTGTACTAAAATTATCTTCTTTCATTAATGGGCACTTTGCTGTTAGCCAAATTCCTAAATATTTCAATTTTTCAACCACTTGCATATCTGTTATTTCTTCCAATTGTTTGTCCTGATTTTTGTTGAGATGCTTTGTTATAATGTTTGTTTTATTTTTATTAATTTTAACTCCAGCTACTTCTCCAAATTCTTGGATCGTTTTGATTAATTTTGATCCTCATTCAAGTGCTGCTTCTATTATTTATTTATTTATTTATTTATTTATTTATTTATTTATTTATTTATTTATTTATTTAATTGGATTTGTATACCGCCCAACTCCCTAGAGACTCTGGGCTGCCTATGAATACTAGAACATCAGCAAAGGAAAAGAGTGCGCGGGGGGCGGTGTTTTGGGGTACGCGTGCACAAACACGTGCAGCTTAGGGAGAACAGTGAAGGGGGTGTTTTTTTTCTCTGGGTGCTGGCAGAGGTTTATTCCCTGTCCAAGTGCCCAGAGAAAGGAAAATGCTTTGTTCGCTCAGGACTGTCAAAGCCTCCTTAAGTACCATCAAAAGGCTCCTCTGACAGCCCAGATGGCTGGGATTAAAGAGGGAATAGCAGGAAACTGGCCGGGCCTTTGTGCCACTCTCAAATTTGCAGGGAAATTTTTCTGGGCTTGGGTTCTTAAGTAGAAAATGTTTCTTACGTAGAGGCAAAAAAAATATTGAACACCTGGTTCTTATCTAGAAAAGTCCTTAAGTAGAGGTGTTCTTAAGTATAGGTACCACTGTACTTCAGTTAACATCTTCACATGTGAGTCTAACTGCATTCAATTGTAGTGTTGATCAAGAAATATGTTTTGCATTTTGATTGTTATTCTTTTTACTTAATTTGTTTCTTCTCTTCTTAATGTTCCGTGTTTAATATTTTAAACAATGGCCAATGAACAAATTATTCTAAGATGTTTATCAAAACAAAGTTGGATTTGTTAAACACTCGTATTTTGGAATTCCCGCCTTCATTGCTTTTCCAGATCAGTCATACAGTTGTTTCAGAAACTCTGAGTGATAAAAGTAATTTCCCTTTTTTCCACCGGATGCTCCTCAAAGAAGGGTTTCAGTATTTGGCAATTGTCCAAGTGCTCCTGTACTTCAGATGGACTTTGATTGGTCTCCTTGCTCCAGACACAGAAGAGGGAGAAAATTTCCTCAGGACTTTTCCTCCTTTGCTTGTCAGAAATGGAATTTGTGTTGTTATATCACAACAGTTCTCAATGACTGGACATCCAGTACCATTTAAGGATTCCAGCTTTTCTCAGTGGAAACAAGTCAATGTATTTGTTCACTTCACAGAACACATTATTGTTTCAAGCACATTTCATATTTTTCATCTAACACTTGACATTTTGTCAGGACCCATTGGAGCGAAAGTCTGGATAACCACATCTTTGGGAAACTGTAAAATGTCTCATGGTGGATGTTACAAATACCTCCATAGTATCTGGAGCTTTGAATTTATGCAAAAAGTAAGCCCAAAGTATGGCGCTTTCGAACCCTTTTCCTTTGTAGATTCCCAATATGAAGATAAGAATTTTCAATGCTCTTTTTCAAAGAATGTTTTTTCTGTCAAAGGCCGGAAAAGATGCATTCAAAAATCTCCAGTGGAGACAGAAGATGATTTGAGTGGGATATTCATTGAAAACAGTGACTCTGTTTACATTATCTTTATGACTCTGGCCCGTGTCTTGAAGGCTGCATATTTGTCCAGATCCTGGAGAAGAAGGAAGGAGGCCCAAGAAACACTGGATGCGCCAAGGCTGCAGCCGTGGCAGGTATGAGGTCCCAACAAGGATCCAACAAACCACATTCCTCTGGAGAAGGATGCATGAGAGAAAAAGGGGAGTCATATGAACTTCCTTGTGCCAAAAAAGGCTAATAGGTTTGGTCAATCTAGTTGCTGAGGGGCATAATTTACCAAGGATACCAGATATTTCTTTGTTTGTTTATTCATTTATTCATTTATTCATTTATTCATTTATTCATTTATTCATTTATTCATTTATTCATTTATTCATTTATTCATTTATTCATTTATTCATTTATTCATTTTTATTTATTGTTAGAGTTGAAAGGGACCATGACGGCCATCGAGTTCAACCCCCTGCCTAAGCAGGAACCCTATAGTACACCAGTCAAGTGGCAATTCAATCTTCTCTTAAAAATGTCCATAGTGTCAGAGTTCACAACGTCCGCTGGTAGGTTGTTCCATTGGTTGATCGCTCTGACCGTCAGGAAGTTCCTCCTTATCTCTATGTTGAATCTCTCCTTGGTCAGCTTCCAGCCATTGTTCCTCATCCAGCCCTCTGGTGCCCTGAAGAATAAAGTGATCCCCTCCTCTCTGTGACATCCCCTCGTATACTTCTAGACTGGTATCATGTCCGCTCTGGCCCTCCTTTTCTCTAGGCTATCCATGCCCAGTTCCCTCAGTCTCTCCTCATAAGTCTTGGTTTCCAATCCCTTAATCATCTTGGTTGCTCTTTTTTGCACCTTCTCCAGAGTTTCAATGTCTCTTTTGAAGTGTGGTGACCAGAACTGAATACAGTACTCCAGGTGTGGTCAGACCAGGGCGTAGTAGAGTGGTATTAAGACTTTCCTGTACCACTCTAATCCTTTCTTCCCAATATATTTTGATATTAAACACTTCTAATTTTAAAAGGACAATTGCACTTTTAACACTATTCCTGTATTTAGGGTTTGGATGAGCACTGTTGAATTTTACTTTTATGAATTTGAAGGATACCCTGAGAGCAATGGATGGTCTGAACCTCAGCTGGGTGCTATTTTCCCACAGGAGGTAGCTCATGAATCATGCTGGAATGAGAAAGGCGACTTTCAGCTGTTTACTCCAGCAGAAATAGAGCTTTATCCTTTAGACAGAGGTCCATTTCCAGTAGCCTGAGTAAATGTTATAATAATGTTTACAACATTTCACCCTATGTGACTGCTTTCACAAGATCAGAGTTTATCCTTTTTGGTACAGGATTACATATATTTAGTACAAGATAGGAAAAAAACTTTCAAATCTTATTGTTCTCAGGAATTTCTTGCTGCATGTAGTTTGTCAATTTCGCAAGGAAGCTGGCAAAGAGGGACACATACACAGCCCGGTTAGTAGTTTAATCCACTCTAACTTTCAGTGGCTTGCTTCTATATAACATGATCACTTCCTGCCTCACCTGGTGCTGAAACGCTATTTGAAACCTTTTCTTACAAATAGTATTATTTCCCTGTGGAAATCTTTGCTTTGCTGCCGCCTCCACCTCTAGGATTTTATTTATTTTATTTTATTTATTTATTTTGTCCAATACACAATGAGAGTTTTAGTGGGTATATATACAGTGGTACCTCGTCTTACGAACTCCTCTTCTAACGAACTTTTCAAAATAGGAACCCGGTGTTAAAGATTTTTTTGCCTCTTCTTCCGAACTATTTTCACCTTACGAAGCCAAGCAGCTGCTGCTGGGATGAAGGGGTTTCTTTTTTCCCCCTTTTTTGAAGAAAGAAAAGGGAGGGGCTGCTTGGAGTAGGAAACATTTTGCAGAGAACAACGTGCTTGCAAAGGAACTGAAAGGGTGTCTTTTTAAGAAAGAAAAGGGAGGAGGGAGGGGCAGCTTGGGGGAGGAAAAACTTTGCAGAGAACAACGTGCTTGCAAAGGAACTGAAAGGGTGTCTTTTTAAGAAAGAAAAGGGAGGAGCAGCTTGGGGGAGGAAAACTTTTGCAGAGAACAACGTGCTTGCAAAGGCACTGAAACGGTGTCTTTTGAAGAAAGAAAAGGGAGGGACGCCCCCCTTGCCTTTCTTCCTTCCCACTCACCCTTTAGCCTAGCCTTGCTTCTTCCACCCGCCCCATTTAGCTGCTCCTCCCTGCCCTCTGTTTGCCTCCCTTCTAAAGTTTGGGATTTTCCTGAAGGATTTGCAAGCATTATTTGCTTTTACATTGATTCCTATGGGAAACATTGTTTCATCTTACGAACTTTTCACCTTACGAACCTCCTCCTGGAACCAATTAGGTTTGTATGATGAGGTACCACTGTATATATACACACATAGTAAAATACATGATGAAGGTTATAGAGGAGATACTCATAGTAAAATATATCTATGAAAGAATAGAAAAGAAGATATAGTAATAGAACATATCAATGAAAGAATAGAAGAAGAGATATAGGAATAGAACAAAGGTATAGGAGATATAGGAGAGCAATAGGACAGGGGACGGAAGGCACTCTAGTGCACTTCTACTCACCCCTTCCTGATCTCTTAGGAATCTGGATAGGTCAACCATAGATAATCTAAGGATAAAGTGTTGGGGGTTTGGGGATGACACTATGGAATCCGGTAATGAGTTCCATGCTTCGACAACTCAGTTACTGAAGTCATATTTTTTACAGTCAAGTTTGGAGCGGTTAATATTAAGTTTAAATCTGTTGCGTGCTCTTGTGTTGTTGTGGTTGAAGCTGAAGTAGTCGCCGACAGGCAGGACATTGCAGCATATGATCTTGTGGGCAATATTTAGATCATGTTTAAGGTGTCTTAGTTCTAGGCTTTCTAGGCCCAGGATTGAAAGTCTAGTCTCGTAGGGTATTCTGTTTCGAGTGGAGGAGTGAAGGGCTCTTCTGGTGAAGTATCTTTGGATATTTTCAAGGGTGTTAATGTCTGAGATGCGATATGGGTTCCAAACAGATGAGCTGTATTCGAGGATGGGTCTGGCAAAAGTTTTGTAAGCTCTGGTAAGCAGTGTGAGATTGCCAGAGCAGAAGCTACGTAGGATTAGGTTTACAACTCTTGAAGCCTTCTTCTTCTTCTTCTTCTTCTTCTTCTTCTTCTTCTTCTTCTTCTTCTTCTTCTTCTTCTTCTTCTTCTTCTTCTTCTTCTTGGGTTGACTTTTCTTATTTTAAGAATACCCGTGTTTTATATTCTTCAATATTTTATATTTTTAAGCAGTCACCAAGCTATCATAGCCTAATCCTCCTCTCTACGGAAATCCCAGTTAAATATTCTCTGACTGGTAGCTGCTCAGCCTCTGCGTTAAGCCAACCAGTGAAGGGGAGATTGAACTTCTTTGGTTCACTTGTGAAGGTGTAAAACTGCTTCCCTTCTTAGGATATTTTTTCCCTTTAATTCAGCCAGAATAACTTCACTGAATTCATGTTACCATGTTCCAGACTAAACACTAGAGCAGGGGTCTCAAACTCAGTTTACCCAGGGGCCGCTAGAGGTAGAGTTTGGGTGAGGATGGGCCGCATCAGGTTTTTCAAAAGAAAAGCTCTTAGAAAAACATTCCAATGTTATCAAATGTCTTTATTTTTTCATCTTATTTTGTGTTTAAAAATAAAAATAAATTAACAAATTCATAAGAAAAAAATAAATAAATCAGTAACATCTTACAACTGTGGCAAGGGGGGCGTTTGCCCAGGTTTACCTGGTGCACCAGTTGCGGCCCTATTTGGACCGGGAGTCACTGCTCACAGTCACTCATGCCCTCATCACCTCGAGGCTCGACTACTGTAATGCTCTCTACATGGGGCTACCTTTGAAAAGTGTTCTGAGACTTCAGATCGTGCAGAATGCAGCTGTGAGAGCAATCATGGGCTTCCCTAGATATGCCCATGTTACACCAACACTCCGCAGTCTGCATTGGTTGCTGATCAGTTTCCGGTCACAATTCAAACTGTTGGTTATGACCTATAAAGCCCTTCATGTCATTGGACCAGAATATCTCCGGGACTGCCTTCTGCCGCACGAATCCCAGTGACCAGTTAGGTCCCACAGAGTGGGCCTTCTCCGGGTCCCATCAACTAAATAATGTCATTTGGCGGGACCCAGTGGAAGAGTCTTCTCTGTGGCAGCCCCGACCCTCTGGAACCAGCTCCCCCCAGAGATCAGAATTGCCCCTACCCCCCTCGCCTTTCGTAAGCTCCTTAAAACCCACCTCTGTCATCAGGCATGGGGGAATTGAGATATTCCTTTCCCCCTAGGCCTATACAATTTATGCATGGTATGTTTGTGTGTATGTTTGGTTTTTAATAAGGGTTTTTAGTTATTTTAAATATTAGATTTGTTATATGCTGTTTTTATTATTGTTGTTAGCCGCCCCGAATCTACAGATAGGGGCGGCATACAAATAAATAAATAAATAAATAAATAAATAAATAATAAAATGATGATGATAATAATAATAATAATAATAATTCAGCAGATATAGAAGGCTGAAGAAACTACATATAGTTGCTGACTAGAGAAATGTAATTATTATTATTCAGATTCAAATGTCTGTATTAACAGTTCTTTAACATTTAACTTTCTGAACATGAATGGAACATTAAACATAAACTATTTTGAACATGGCTTCTTCTGCCTACTTCTTGCTGCTAGAGATCTGGCAGCACTTACTCTTGCATAGTCGAGCCACATTTGGCTTAAGGGAGGAAGCAGTTGAGACCCTCAATAGGGCTTGAAGATGCTTATCAGTAAGTCTGGACCTGTACTTGGACTTCTTGAAGTTCAAGGTAGAGAAGAGCTTTTCGCACAAGTATGTGCTCCCAAAAAGACACACGGTCCGCTTGAACATTTGGGAAAGCTCAGGGAAGCTGGAGGGCAATTCTCTCAAAAATTGCCCGAGCTTGTATGCTTTTCCACTCACCTCTCTGAACTTGGCTTTGAGTTCAGAGTTGTACTGCAGGTAAATGATCACCATTTGAAGCACAGGAGGGGCATCTTGCACATCAAAGGAGAAGGGGTCCGCAAAAATTTGAAATGTGGCTCTGTGCGTCTTGAAGTCTGCAAATCTGTGATCAAATTCCTCCTGTACCTTCAAAATGACATCCACATACTCCTCACCACTGAATGGTGTGCCTGCATTCATGAGTGCCATGCATGCTGGGAAATGGCAAAGGTTTGTCTGAGAAAGCTGGGTTTTCCATAACATAAGTTGTGGAGAGAATGCTCCCACATTGTCATAGGCAGCACTAACAAGTTGCCCCTGGCCTTGTAACTTCTTGTTCAGTACATTAGGCTCATGTATTGATATCAACAAAAAAAACTAAGTCCATAAGCCATTTTGGATCACTTAGCACAGGAACAGCAGCCCCTTCTTTCCCCATGAAGATTTTTACTTCCGCACTCAACTCAAAAAATCTCTTCAATATGTTTCTCCTGCTGAGCCAACGTACCTCAGTGAAGTAGAGCACATCCCCATATTCTGACTCCATTTCTCTAAAAAAGCACGAAACCTTCTGTGCTTTAAGCCCCTAGATCTGATACTTCTCAGCATGTCTAGTTGTGTAATGACATTTCAAATTGTATTCTTTGTGCACCACAATTTTCTCTGTGCAGATAAGACATGTTGGGATGCCCCTGTGCTCAACAAAGAAATATTGCACTTCCCACTTTCCTGAAATTGTCTGTGCTCATCACCAACCTTTCTCTTCACTCCAGGCTTTGAAAAAGACATGTTTGGGACTGTGTAATATATAATTCCACTTGGTGTCACTGTTTCAGTGTTTAGCCGCTAAACTTTAGCCGATGCGTCTTTTCCGCTTTTTTTCTGTCTCATTGAATAGCAATTTCCGCGTCCGCCTCTGCTTCTGAGCCTGGGGTAATGGTGCAAGTTTGTAATAAGCTTGGCTGATGTCCCGCCTCTGAGAGCAATATACCCCATTGTGATTGGTAGGTTCATTCAGCTCCGCACACAACACTGAAAAGTGCCATTCGTATCATACTCGGGAGGCACTAACATTAAACTTTGATTTTGAGGTGGGGGCCACAAACTATTGTCCCAAGGGCTGCAGTTTTATTTATTTTATTTTTATTTGTTTGTTTTGTCCAATACACAGTAATACACAATGAGGGTTATAAAGGATATAATCAGGTAGAATGTATTAAAGGGGGAATAGAGGAGAAAATAAAGGAGTGAAATATAACTATGAGAGAATAGCAGAAAAAGATATAGGTATAGAAGAGAAGATATATGAGATATAACAGAGACAATAGGACAGGGGATGGTAGGCACTCTGGTGCACTTATGTATGCCCCTTACTGACCTCTTAAGAACTTGGTGAGGTCAACCGTGGATAGTCTAAGGGTAAAGTCTTCGGAGAGGGGCGGCATACAAATCTAATAAATAATAATAATAATAATAATAATAATAATAATAATAATAATAATAATAATAATTATTATTATTATTATTATTATTATTATTATTATTATTATTATTATTATTATTAAAGTGTTGGGAGTTAGGGGATGATACTACAGAGTCTGGTAGTGAATTCCATGTTTCAACAACTTAATTACCAAAGTCGTATTTTTTACAGTCAAGTTTGGAGCTGTTAATATTAAACTTGTATCTGTTGTGGGTTCTTGTGTTGTTGTGGTTGAAGCTGAAGTAGTCTTTGACAGGCAGGACATTGCAGCATATGATCTTGTGGGCAATACTTAGATCATGTTTGAGGCGTCTTAGTTCTAAGCTTTCTAGACCCATTTCAACTCATTTTCTCAAAACATTTTTTTCCATATCTCATTGATAAATTTTGTTGAACCATCTTCATTCACTTATGAACTTAGTGATAACACTTGCCCTAATTAAGCATGAATGCACATTAAAATACCAGGTAGGAATACATGAAATGAAAATACAGTACCATACATGAAAATACTAGGTGGAGATATAAAACCAAAGTTTCTGCTTTTAAAATTCCTAGATGTTTCCATTCTAGTTCCATTCCTATCTGGAGAAGAATGAGTTCTACAATCTTTCCCACTGGAACCTCTACATGGACCATAATGGAGAAATAGCTGCAGATCTGGACATTGAGTTCTTGGTGATTTCACCAGAGGGGGATTTGATGAAAAGGAAACTGGGGAATATTGAAAGACAGAGAGTTATTATTAATGAAATTGCTCTTTCATGGATAAATCTGCTCAACAAGGTGGGTCAAACATTGCTGTCTTTTCTCTCTTTTTTTGTAAAGATTATGACCCATTTCAAGTCACCATGGTGGATGACCCTCACTGGGAGTTGAATGTACAAAAGAGAAAACTTAACACTTTGTTAGATTGCTTGAGAGGACTTCAGCTATGTTCATAAAGGTGACCTTCATATGTCATGATAAAGAATTTTCTTTTAAACTGATTCAGTCATGTCCAATATTGGATGGTGGGTCATCATTCTTTAGGATGGAGACCATGGATCAAGCTGGTGGGATATATTCAAGTGCTGGCATTTGTGTTCCTAATAGCCTCACGTTCTTTTTACCAACATCTGCACTAAAGTTTAGACTGAATGAGATGAAATATAGTCATGACTGGTTAGAGGTCATGTTGGTCCCTTTGAGAAATAAGCCTCTCCCTGTCCAGGTTGAGGAATGTCTCACTTGAAAGGTCACTGATGTTTTATAATATTTTTAAGCAGCCAAAACCTGGCCAGAGTTACCCATATCTCTCTTTCACCCCACCAGGATAAGGAATAGGCCTTCTGCTCTTCTGAAGAAGCTCCAAAGATCTTTACATTTCACATTAAACCATAAATGCTGCTTTGATGTGAGATAATGCCCATAACCTGGAAAACTGAAGCCACTGAAACAAAACTTTGATCCAAAGAAAAGCCCTTCCTTATTTTGGAAATAACAAGGGAGAATTTCAAAGGAAATGCTACTTAGATTTGGGTTTTGGCTTGTAAGAGGGCACTTCACCTGAAACATCTAGAATGCATTTGTTCAATCTTTACCTCTAGCTATGTTAAGTCCTCTCAGCAAAAAGGAGAATCCAAATTTAACTAATAAGAAATGTAGATTTGACTTTCCATAAAAGTTGGTGTCCAATAATTGTAGTTCTTAAGTAGAAAAATAACCCAGATACAGAGCTTGATACAAGTCTCCTATTCTTTTTTTAAAGTTTTCTTTATTTATACACACACACACATAAAACAGACATTTAAAAATGTTGGACACTTTTTGACCATCCTTTTTTTGTCATTCCACTCAATAATATTTCCATCACAAATACTATCATGGTTATTTACAATGCATTATTTTTTGTTCTTACATACACATCCCTCATTTCTGCTTATTTTTATCCTTCCTTATTTTCCAATTTTTTGTTTTTCTTCTCTAACCAGTAATAAAATCTATCCCAAATTCTATAATCTGTCTCATTTTTCTCTTTCATTTCCATTGTTAATCTGTTCATTTCCTACTCTTGTGCCACTTGCTCCTTGAGTGAGGGGTCCTTTCCGCAACCACTAAAGGAAGCGGTTGTGAGGCCCCTGTTCAAGAAGCCTTTCCTGGATCCAGTCTTATTGAACAACTATTGTCCAGACTCCACCCTGCCCTTTATGGGTAAGAAAGTAGTGGTGCTCCAACTCCTGCGGTCCTTGTAAGAAACAGATTATCTAGACACATTTCAATCTAGCTTCTGACCCGGTTATAACACAGAAACTGCTTTAGTCACGATGATGGATGATCTCCGGTGGGCCCGGGATAGGGGTCACTCCTCTATCCTGGTGCTTCTTGACCTCTCAGCGATGTTCAATACCACTGCATTATCCTTCTTCAATGGCCGGAGGGGTTGAGAGTGGGAGGCACAGTTTTACGGTGGTTCTCCTATCTCTCCGGCTGGTCACAGTCGGTGTTAGTGGGAGGACAGAGGTCAACCCTTAGGCCCCTCCTCTGTGGGGTACCGCAGAGTTAGGTCCTCTCTCCTCTCCTGTTCAACATCTACATGAAACCACTGGATGAGATCCAGTATTGGGTTCCTAGCTGGTGTTGTGGTTAGCTCTGGCCCAGCTCCTGCCCCAAGGACTGTGGATGTGGGGGAGACATCCACATGCTGCAGGCCTGTTTTGCCCCCGGTGGAATCTGATGATGAAGGCTCCTCTGACCAAGAAGACATGAGTGACAGGGAAGAGGAGAGTGGGACAGACAGCTCTGAAGGAGATCAATTATCTAGCTCCTCCTTGGATTCAGAACAAGAGTTGATACAGCCATGCATGCGGAGAGCGATGCATAGGCAACAACAACTGAGAGAATATTATCAAAGAAAATGAGACCACCTGTGGTTGGGTGGGGCTATTGTAATTAGTGAGGCTGCTATAAATAGCAGCCTGTGGGTTTGGCCATTGTGGAGGATTATCTGATCCTTGTGTTTCGTGCCTGCTTTGCTGACTTCGACCTTTGTGTGCTGATCTTTCCCCGCTTTGAAACTAAACCAGAGCAAAGTGTGTTTCACTTTGTGAAAGAAGGACTGTGAATTACCTCACAGCTGCAAGCTAAGTATCACAGAACTGATAAGGGACTTGTACAAATTACCAGTTTGTTTGGAGATGAGTGCTCTTTGCTATCCCAAAAGAAGGCTTAGTTTAAGTGAATTTTCATTATAAAGAACATTGTTTTGAATTTTCAAATGTGTGTGTGTCTGAAATTTGTACCTGTGAATTTTTGGGAGGATTCTACCAGAGAGCCCGACAGAACAGCTGGTAGGAGCCACACTGCATACCAGTAGTAAAACCGGAGCTGTGCGCACAGCTCCGAGTGTCCGGAGTATGTATGCATGCTTCTGCACATGCGCAGGAAGCAAAATTTTGCAAGGGAACATGCGCATGCATGAGATATTGGTGATTGTTTTTCTTCCACGCAAAAAAGTCATTGAAATCTCTCTCTCTCACGCATCCCCTCTGAGATTTTGCATCCTGCACAAGAACAAAAGCAAAATACATGAATGAATGAATGAATGAATGAATGAATGAATGAATACATACATAAATAAATAAATCCTGCTGATCCAAAGTTCCTTTTTTCATTACATTGTTATTTTATTTAATAAATCTAATATAATAAAACATTAATAAATGTTTTACAATAATTTCTTTTCCAAAATTGAATTCAAGATCATCAAACTCAAACTATGATTAAAATCAGTTATCTGAAGAATGGATAAATGCATGCTAACAAGGCTTGGAGGAGGAACCAAATTGGTTGTCCCTTATGGCTGAAATCTTTTTAATACCATCCTTCCAGTCTTTCTTAAATAGAAAAATCTGTTATTTCAATGTGAAATACCAAAAGCAAAGGGGAGTGAGTAAATGAACAATCTGCCAGTATTTATATCTACTAAAAAGGTTTGGAATGAGTCAATGATTCTATATTTATCTAAGTGAAGGCCAGGAACTATTTGGCTAATATTAATGTCTACATCCGTTTTCACAGACACTTCTCTCTCCATATATTTTCTTTGGCATGTCATCTTTTTTCTTCTTAGTCTCTGCCACAGTCCCAATGTGTGGAAAGTTGTCATCCTGGATTTGTCAAGCGGAAGCGAGAAGGAGAGCCTGCTTGCTGCTATGACTGCATTCCTTGTCCTGAGGGGACCATCTCCATCCACAAAGATGGGGGAAAGCAAGGAAAAGGACAGGACTTGTGGAAGTCGATTTATCTGAAACACTGTCATACAAGTACAGTGGTACCTCTACCTACAAACACTTTCTACTTATGAACTTTCCTAGATAAGAACCGGGTGTTCAAGATTTTTTTGCCTCTTCTCAAGAACCATTTTCTACTTACAAACCCGAGCCTCCAAAACTGTAACCTGAAAAGGCAGGGAGAAGCCTCTGTGGGGCCCCTCTAGGAATCTCCTGGGAGGAAGCAGGGTCAAAAAAGGCAGGGAGAAGCCTCTGTGGGGCCTCCCTAGAAATCTCCTGGGAGGAAACAGGGCCTCCACCCTTCCTGTGGTTTCCCCAACCAGTAGTACCTCTAGATACGAGTTTAATTCGTTCCAGAACAGAGCTTGTATGTCGATCAACTCGTATCTGGAACAAATGGCTTTAGACTTTGTTTCCCCCCCCCCCAACGGAGATAACCAGAAGCAAGGATTCTTGCGCCACCTAGTGGAAGCTCAGCTTGTATCCCGAATTTGAGCTCGGGTGTGGAACAGAAATTTCGCTCCCGTCGTGGCTCGTAACTTGGAATACTCGTGTGTGGAGCAGCTCGTATCTAGAGGTACTACTGTATTTGCTTTTACATTGATTCCTATGGGAAAAATTGCTTCTTCTTATAAACTTTTCTACTTAAGAACCTGGTCACAGAACAAATTAAGTTCGTAAGTAGAGGTACCACTGTATATGTTAAAAGATAGATTAAGTTCAATTGTTGTTTGTTTGTTAGCAGTTCACCAGTTCAATTCTCACCGGCTGAACATTGACTCAGCCTTCCATCCTTCCGAGATTGGTAATATGAGGACCCAGATCATTGGGGGGCAATAGACTGACTTTAATCTCCTTACAGAGAACTGTAAAGCACACGAAGTAGTTTATAAATCTAAGCACTATTGCTATTATCTTCAAATTGCACTATTTCTTATCTGAAAGGAAGGAATAGCAGAACAATCTTGAGGGGAGGCCTAGGAAGAGCTAGGCGTTGTAGCAGATTGGACAAGCTTTTTTGGTGCCAGAAAAAAATAATCCTCTGCTTTTTTATATGGATTCTGGATTATTTGCCAAACTAACTTTTTTTTTCTAACTAAGTAGATTTCAAAAAATAGGCAAGCAACATCAAGTATGTTAAGAAGTGCCAGTTGTCAGGATCCAGTAAACGTATCTGATTTATTATCTACTTCTAATGTAGGTTCTGCAAATTACACAAGAAATCATTCAGGTTCCAGGACTGCTTCCAATTTCAAATATATTGCTGTTTTTTTAGAAAATGTTTTTCTAACCTTTTAAAGCAATACTTCTCAGAAAATGCTGCTGGTAACAAATGTTGTCACAGAAAAATATTTCTTGAATGGTGAAAATACAGAATATTTTTTTTTAAATATTGCCTTTTTTGTTTATTTAGATACAGAAAAATGCACCAAGTGTCCGGATGAAAAATATCCAAATGAGCACAGAATCTAATGTATCCCCAAAGTTATATCCTACCTTTCTTATGAAGAACATCTGGGAATCATTCTGATCTCTTTTGCCCTATTCCTGTTCTTAGATACAGCCCTTGTTTTAATCATATTTATTAAACATCAGGAAACTCCCATTGTAAAAGCCAACAACCGAGATCTCTCTTACATCCTCCTGGTCTCCCTCCTGCTTTGCTTCTTGTCTCCTTTCATCTTCATTGGTCAACCAAGGAAAGCCACCTGCCTTCTCCGACAAACAGCTTTCAGCATAATCTTCTCAGTTGCCATTTCTTCTCTCTTGGCCAAAACCATCACAGTGGTGCTGGCTTTCCTGGCTACAAAACCAGGAAACCAAGTGAAGAGATGGTTGGGGAAGAGTTTGGCCAACTCCATCATTATTTCTTGTTCTAGTGTTCAAATTATGATCTGCTCCATTTGGTTGGGGATTTCTCCCCCATTCTGTGACTCAGACTTTCACTCCCAGCCTGGGGAGATCATCCTGCAATGCAATGAAGGATTTGTTTTCATGTTTTACATCACCCTCAGCTACATGGGCTTCCTGGCTGCCATCTGCTTTACAGTGGCTTTCCTGGCCAGGAATCTCCCTGGAGCCTTCAATGAAGCCAAGCTGATCACTTTCAGCATGCTGGTCTTCTGCAGTGTTTGGGTCTCATTCCTGCCCACCTACCTGAGCACCAAAGGGAAATACATGGTGGCTGTGCAGGTTTTCTCCATCTTTGCCTCCAGTGCTGGTCTACTGGTCTGCGTCTTTATCCCCAAGTGCTACATTATCATTCTGAGGCCAGACTTGAATACAAAGGAGCATCTTACGACCAGAAGAATTGTATAAATGTGAGTTATAAGAATTTCCACACTCAACACATTCCAATTAGTCAAGCATAGAAATTGTTTCAAGCTGTCCCCCATACATGAGCTGGAACAACAATTTTGAGCTGAAATATTTATTCATTCATTCATTTATTAGACTTCTATGCCACCCTTCTTGAAGTGACTCTGGGTGGCGTACAACATAATGAAAACAATATGTATGAAGAAATCTAATTAATGTTTTAAAAATAATTATTAATAAAATCATTTAAAAACTCATATGTAGTCATTCCCATTCATTCAATTCAATCATTCACAACATCAGCCGGAAACAATCTCATCTTGCACGTCCCCCATGCCCGCTGGAAGAGGTAGGTCTTCAGAGCTTTACGAAAGAACAGGAGGGAGGGGGTGGTACGTATCTCCAGGGGGAGTTCATTCCAGAGGGCCGGGGCCGCCACAGAGAAGACTCTTTCCTTAGGCCCCATCAGATGACATTGTCTGGCTGACGGGACCTGGAAAAGGCCAACTCTGTGGGACCTAACCAGTTGCTGGGGTGCATGAGGCAGAAAACAGTCCCATAGGTAATCTGGTCCTAAAATAATCAAAAGGCATCACTTTTCTGATGGTAGTTTCAAGTTTCAGGTTTTATTGGATTTATATGCTGCTCTTCTCCGAAAACTCGGGGCGGCTAACAACAATCATAAACAATATACAATAATAATCCAATACTAAAAGCGAATTAAAACCCCTTAATTTATAAAACCAAACATACATACAAACATACCATGCATACAATTGTAACGGCCTAGGGGGAGAAGAAGTCTTAATTCCCCCATGCCTAGTGGCAGAGGTGGGTTTTAAGAAGCTTACAAAAGGCGAGGAGGGTGGGGGTAATTCTAATCTCTGGGGGGAGTTGGTTCCAGAGGGCTGTGGCTGCCACAGAGAAGGCTCTTCCCCTGGGTCCCGCCAAGCAGCGTTGTTTAGTTGACGGGACCCGGAGAAGACCCACTCTGTGGGACCTAACTGGCCGCTGGGATTCGTGCGGCAGAAGGCAGTCCCTGAGGTAATCTGGTCCAGTGCCATGAAGGGCTTTATAGGTCATAACCAACACTTTGAATTGTGACCGGAAACTGATCAGCAACCAATGCAGACTGCGGAGTGTTGGTGTGACATGGGCATATTTAGAGAAGCCCATGATTGCTCTCGCAGCTGCATTCTGCACGATCTGAAGTTTCCAAACACTTTTCAAAGGTAGCCCCATGTAGAGAGTGTTACAGTAGTCGAGCCTCGAGGTGATGAGGTCATGAGTGACTGTGAGCAATGACTCCCGGTCCAAATAGGGTCGCAACTGGTGCACCAGGCGAACCTGGGTGAACGCCCCCCTCACCACAGCTGAAAGATGTTTCTCTAATGTGAGCTGTGGATCGAGGAGGATGCCCAAGTTGCGAACCCTCTCTGAGGGGGTCAATGATTCTCCCCCCAGGGTAATGGACAGACAGATGGAATTGTCCTTGGGAGGCAGGACCCACAGCCACTCCGTCTTGTCTGGGTTGAGTTTGAGTTTGTTGACACCCATCCAGGCCCCAACAGCCTCCAGTCACCGGCACATTACTTCCACTGCTTCGCTGGCTTCATAGACACTCCAGAGTTAGTGGAAGAGACTTTGGAGGTTTTCTAGCCCAACCCCTTGCTCAGACAGGAAACTCTATACCACTGATGGTGACCTTTTTTGGTTCGCGTGCTAAAAGGGGTGGGGTTGGGGTTCTAGCATGTGTGCACGTGCCACACCCCTTCCCTCTCCCCCCATGCATGTACACACCCAGTGATGGGCTACCAAAATTTTTACTACCAAACTGTGGCCGTGGCTTATGCATTTTGTTTCAACATCTTTCAGTGCAAATTGGGTGCTCTGGGGTGGAGCTCCAAATTTTGCTACCGGAACTGCATTCCTGACCGTTCCCGTAGGAGCCCATCGCTGCACACACCCCTGCTGCCCCCCAAGCAGGTGCACAGGCCTTTCTGTATATAATTTTAAAAAATTTTCTCCACCTTGAAATAAAACAACTTATAAGTACAAACACTACAGCAATGTTTAACATAGAACAGATACAAAAAATTCCCCATCATCTTCTTTTACAATCATATCTAAAATATAAAATCCTATACAGTGGTACCTCATGATACGAACTTAATTGGTTCCAGGAGGAGGTTCGTAAGGTGAAAAGTTCGTAAGATGAAACAATGTTTCCCATAGGAATCAATGTAAAAGCAAATAATGCGTGCAAATCCTTCAGGAAAATACCAAACTTTAGAAGGGAGGCGAACAGAGGGCAGGGAGGAGCAGCTAAAGGGGGTGGGTGGAAGAAGCAAGGCTAGGCTAAAGGGTGAGTGGGAAGGAAGAAAGGCAAGGGGGGCGCCCCTCCCTCTTCTTTCTTCAAAAGACACCGTTTCAGTGCCTTTCCAAGCACGTTGTTCTCTGCAAAAATTTTCCTCCCCCAAGCTGCCCCTCCCTCCTCCCTTTTCTTTCTTAAAAAGACACCCTTTCAGTTCCTTTGCAAGCACGTTGTTCTCTGCAAAATGTTTCCTACTCCAAGCAGCCCCTCCCTTTTCTTTCTTCAAAAAAGGGGGGGAAAAGAAACCCCTTCATCCCAGCAGCAGCTGCTTGGGTTTGTAAGGTGAAAATAGTTCGGAAGAAGAGGCAAAAAAATCTTAAACACCGGGTTCGTATCTTGAAAAGTTCGTTAGAAGAGGCGTTCGTAAGATGAGGTACCACTGTACACAACTTGTATATCTTTTCACAATTATTAAAAATTATTAAACTTTTTATGTCTATAGAATGAAAAATAAAGAAACTTCTCAGACTCCAACATTTTACCTTATCAAATCCTTATATTTAAAAAAAATAGAAAAAAATCATATGTTTAAGCTAATCTTAATAACTATCTTTAGTGTTATATCGTTACTTAATGCTACCACCATTTCTTTTCTTCGTCATCTGGGTTCTAATAACTATATCTCAATACTCTTATCTCAATTCAAAGTTGAATAGTTAATAAAAATTAAATATATTTTAACTTTCCATCCATTGGTAAAACTTTTCCCAGATTTTATAATATTCTAAATCATTTCTATCCCTTCTACATTTAGGCAAGAAAAACAAAATGCACAGATACTGTATATGTGGTACATTGCTAATAGTTAGTAACTGTGAGAGGGATCTTGGAGTCCTAGTGGACAAGCATTTAAATATGAACCAGCAGTGTGCAGCAGCTGCCAAAAGAGCCAACACAGTTTTAGGCTGCATTAACAGAGGGATAGAATCAAGATCACGTGAAGTGTTAATACCACTTTATAAGGCCTTGTTAAGGCCACACTTGGAATACTGCATTTAGTTTTGGTTGCCATGATGCAAAAAGGATGTTGAGACTCTAGAAAAAGTGCAGAGAAGAGCAACAAAGATGATTAGGGGACTGGAGGCTAAACATATGAAGAACAGTTGCAGGAAGTAGGCATGGCTAGTTTAATGAAAAGAAGGACTAGGAGAGACATGATAGCAGTCTTCCAGTATCTCAGGGGTTGCCACAAAGAAGAAGGAGTCAACCTATTCTCCAAAGCACCTGCTGAGGGTAGAACAAGAAGCAATGGGTGGAAACTAAACAAGGAGAGAAGTAACTTAGAACTAAGGAGAAACTTCCTGGCAGTCAGAACGGTTGATCAGTGGAACAGCTTGCCTCCAGAAGTTGTGAATGCTCCAACAATGGAAGTTTTTAAGCAGATGTTGGATAACCATCTGTCTGAACTAGTGTAGGGTTTCCTGCCTAAGCAGGGAGTTGGATTAGAAGACTTCCAAGGTCCCTTCCAACTCTGTTGTTGTTGTTGTTGTTGTTGTTGTTGTTGTTGTTGTTGTTGTTGTTATGTTTCAGAGACAATCTACTCATCTCTGCACAGTCCATAATTTTCCTCAAAACTTCCCTTTCAGATGGAACTCTATTCAGTTTCCAAGTTTGTGCATATGCAATTCTTGCCACTGTTATTATATGTATAATTAAGTATGTTTCTTCTCTATTAACGTTGTCTGGTAATATATCCAGAAGGTATATCACAGGTTTAAGTTCAGTAGTTAGAAACATAGAAACATAGAAGACTGACAACAGAAAAAGACCTCATGCTCCATCTAGTCTGCCCTTATTCTACAGTATTTCCTGTATTTTATCTTAGGATGGATATATGTTTATTCCAGGCCTGTTTAAACATGGTGGCTTACCAACCACGTCTGCTGGAAGTTTGTTCCAAGAATCTACTCTCTCATGTTGCTTTTGAACTTTCCCCCAACTAACTTCAGATTGTGTCCCCTTGTTCTTATGTTCACTTTCCTATTAAAAACACTTCCCTCCTGAACCTCATTTAACCCTTTAACATATTTAAATGTTTTGATCATGTCCCTCCTTTTCCTTCTATCCTCCAGACTATACAGATTGAGTTCATTAACTCTTTCCTGATACATTTTATGCTTAAGACCTTCCACCATTCTTGTAGCCCGCCTTGTCAATATCTTTTTGGAGGTGAGGTCTCCAGAACTGAACACAGTATTCCAAATGTGGTCTCACCAGCGCTCTATATAGTTCTTCTCAAAATCTTCTGTATCCAGTGTTGAATTTGTATCCAATATTTCCGTGCTTCTGAACAAGTCCACCACATATGATAAAATGAGCCAGGTATTGCACTACATTTCCAACATTGCATCAATAAATTCTTAAAGATTGTTGCTAACTTTTCTGGTGACATATACCATCTATAAATCATCTTATACATATTTTCCTTAAATGCAGTTGACATTTTCATTTTATAAATTCTCTCCCTTAGTTGCCAACTATCTATATTTATTGTATAGCCAAAGTTTCTCATCCATTTTATCATTGTGTCTTTAACCTGTTCAAATTCTAATTTGTTAACAAATTCTAATAGTTAACAAATACTTGTAGAACTTTTTAATCAAATTTTCATCTTGACCAAATAAAATTTGGTCTGTTTTTTGTAAATTAATACCTTCTGATTTAAAGTCTTTTTCATTCCTTGTTTTTAGTTGTAAATACATAAACCAATCCAAAATCTCCTCTTTCTCTTACATCTTGCAAGTTTTTAAAACTAATCCTTGCTCTAATGGCAACTAATCTATGGCAACTAATCTTGCCATATAAATTTAATTACCATTTTATTCATCTCATTAAAAAAAACCTTATCAAGTTTAACTGGAATTGTTGAAAACAAAAACAACAGACTTGACAATATATTCATCTTAATCAAAGTTATTCTACCCATCATTGACAGCTGACGTACCTTCCATTTCTCTAAGTCTTTCTCAGTTTTTTTTTAAGTTTTATATAATTGTCTTCCTTAATTGATGAACATCTCGTTGTTAGCTGAATCCCCAAGCACTTCACATTTTTCATAATCTGAACCTCCAATTGTGTTTCTAATTGAATTTTCTATTACTTCGTCATATTCCTCACAATCAATTTAGTTTTGTCTTTATTGATCTTAAGTCCTGCAACTTCTCCATATCTTTCAATTTGAGATGAAAGCTTCAATCCTGAAGTTGGGAGACTTTCAAGAATAAAAACTAAGTCATCAGCAAATGCTTGTAACTTATATTTTTGGTCTTTTATCTTTAAGTCCTGCAATCTGTTCATCAGCTCTTACATTTCTATTTAAAACTCCCACGTTAAAATAAATAACAATAGCGACAAGGGACATCCTTGTCTAGTGTCTTTAGTGATCTCCACCATTTCTCCATTCTCCATCACTATCCTAGGCGACCGTTTTTTATATATTGCCTCAATAACATGAAGGAATTCTGCCTCAAAGTTCATATATTGTAATTGCCTATTCAAAAATTGCCACTTTTATTGAAGGCCCCGAGGAGATTTCTGGCCAGAAAAGCCACTGTGAAACAAGTGGAAGCCAGAAAGCCCAAATAGCTAGGTATGATGTAGAACATGACAACAGAGCCTTAATTGCATTACAGAATGACCTTTCCAAGCTTGGAATGGAGATCAGAATCAGGAAATAGGGGAGAAACTCTATGCCAGATGGACCAGATGATAAATCTGTATACTAGAACAAGAAAAGATGATGGAGTTGGCCAAGCTCTTTCCCAACCATTTCTTCACTTGGTTTCCTAGTTTTGTGGCCAGAAAAGCCAGCATCACTGTGATTGTCTTGGCCAAGAGAGCAGAAACAGCAACTAAGAAAATAATACTGAACACTGTCAGAGAAGGTAGGTGACTTTCCTTGGCTTACCAATGAAGAGAAGAGGAAACAAGAAGCAAAGCAGGAGTGAAACCAGGAGGATGTAGGAGAGGTCCAGGTTGACAATGGGTGTTTCTCAGTATTTAATGAAGATGATTAAAATAAAGCCTGTGCTGGTAATAATAATAATAATAATAATAATAATAATAATAATAATAATAATAATAATAATAATGCCTGTCATTAGATACACAGCTGGCATAGTGAACTGGACTCAAGCAGAGCTGGACAACCTGGACAGGAAAACCAGAAAATTAATGACGATCCATCATGCACTACACCCCCGCAGTGACGTTGACAGGCTGTATTTACCAAGGAAAATAGGCGGCAGAGGACTTTTGCAAGTGAAGCAGACAGTAGAAGAAGAGAAGCATGCATTAGCTGACTATGTGGAGGGGAGCAAAGAGTCAGCGTTGATGGAGGTCAACAATAGGAAGCTTCTCAAGGTGAAGCAAACTAAGGACCAGTACAGAAAAACTGTAACTCAATGTCGTATGGACAGTTGGCAGAACAAAGCATTGCATGGACAGTTTTTGGAGAAGATTGAAGGCAAAGTGGATAAAGAAAAGACCTGGTCATGGCTTACAAGTGGAACACTCAAAAAGGAGACAGAAGGACTAATACTGGCGGCACAAGAACAGGCCATTAGAACAAATGCTGTCAAAGCCAGAATTGAAAACTCAACAGACGATCCAAAGTGCAGACTCTGTAAAGAAACAGATGAAACAATCGATCACATACTCAGCTGCCGCAAAATGATCGCACAGACTGACTACAAGCATAGACATGATGCTGTGGCACAGATGATCCACTGGAACATGTGCCGGAACTACCATTTACCAGTGGCAAAGAACTGGTGGGATCGTAAGCCCGAAAAAGTGGTCGAAAATGAGCAAGCAAAACTACTGTGGGACTTCCGACTTCAGACTGACCGAATTCTAAAGCATAACACACCAGATATTGTGATCGTGGAGAAAAAGAAAGTATGGATCATCAACATCACAATCCCAGGAGACAGCAGAATTGAGGAGAAGCAGCTAGAGAAATTAGTGAAATACGAAGATCTAAAAATCGAGCTGCAACGACTCTGGCATAAGCCAGTGAAAGTGGTCCCAGTGGTACTTGGCACGCTGGGCGCAGTACCAAAGGATTTCAGCGGACATTTGAAAACCATCAGAATTGACAAAATCTCCATCTGTCAATTGCAAAAGGCTGCTTTACTGGGATCGGCAAACATAATTCGCCACTACATCACGCAGTCCTAGGTGCTTGGGAAGCGCCCGATTGGTGATGAAACACGAAATCCAGCATAGTGATCTCGTTTGCTGTGTTGTACTGACATAATAATAATAATAATAAGAAGAAGAAGAAGAAGAAGAAGAAGAAGAACAACAACAACAACAACAACAACAACAGACTTGGAAGGGACCTTGGAGGTCTTCTAGTCCAACCCCCTGCTTAGACAGGAAATCTTTCACTACCTCAGACAGATGGTTATCCAACATCTGCTTACAATAATTTAATAATAATAATAATAATAATAATAATAATAATAATAATAATAATTTAGTAGACTTGTATGCCGTCCCTCTCCGTAGACTCGGGGCAGCTCACAACAACAATAAAAACAAACTTCCAGCAGATGTGGTAGATAAATCCACAGTAACTGAATTTAAACATGCCTGGGATAAACATATATCCATCCTAAGATAAAATACAGAAAATAGTATAAGGGAAGACTAGATAGACCATGAGGTCTTTTTCTGCCGTCAGACTTCTATGTTTCTATGTTTCTAATATAGGTACAAATCTAATAATTAAAACTATGACTAAAACCCATTATCTTAAAAAAAACAATCAATATTACACAATCAAATTAATTAAACACAATTAAAAACTTCCAGTGTTGGGACATTCACAACTTCTGGAGGCAAGCTGTTCCACTGATCAACCATTCTGACTGTCAGGAAATTTCTCCTTAATTCTAAGTTACTTCTCTCCTTGTTTAGTTTCCACTTTTAGTTTAGTTTGTTGATCAATAGGAGAGCTGAAGATTTAAAGAGATGTGTAAAAAAAGGTATCAGATATACAATGAAGATGCCTCTGTTTGTAATTGGAGAGAGAGTGATCACACTCATGATTAATTGGAGTGCAAGTTGCTTAGTACATACATAGCAGGTTGTGAATTCTCTTTAACTTTGAACTATACAATACTCAGTTTAGTGTGAATTGTAAAATGATACCAGGTTGCTTATCATGTGACTCAAAATTCACTTAATGTCAGGTTACAATACGTGTAATTAAGATTGCTATATGGACTGCATGTTTTATGGATACATTTAAATTTTCAAAGCATGTTCTTTTTTCTTTACTGTGATATTTCATTATTATTGAAGTGCATTATAGAAAAAGTGCAAAGAGTGATGATTAGGGGACTGGAGGCTAAAACATGAAAAATGGTTGCAGGAAGTGGGCATGGCTAGTTTAATGAAAAGAAGAACCAGGGAAGACATGATAGCAGTCTTCCAATACTTGAGGGGCTGCACAAAGAAGGAGTCAACCTTTTCTCCAAAGCACCTGAGGGTAGAACAATGGGTAGAAACTAAACAAGGAGAGAAGTAACTTAGAACTAAGGAAAAATTTCCTGACAGTCAGAACTGCTGATCAGTGGAACAGCTTGCCTCCAGAAGTTGTGAATATCCCAACACTGGAAGTTTTTAAGAAGATGTTGGATAACCATCTGTCTGAAGTAGTGTAAGGCTATCTGCCTAAGCAGGGAGTTGGACTAGAAGACCTCCAAGGTCCCTTCCAACTCTGTTGTTATTGTTGTTGTTATTTCAACAATACAATGCAACAAACGAGATCATTATGCTGGATTTTGTATTTCATCAATATTGTTGTTGTTATCGCTATTATTGTTATTATTGTTATATCACATTGCATTCAATGTTTTTCTTACCTATTTCCGTCCATTTGGAAACAAT
Organism: Erythrolamprus reginae; assembly: GCF_031021105.1. NCBI lineage: Eukaryota > Metazoa > Chordata > Lepidosauria > Squamata > Dipsadidae > Erythrolamprus > Erythrolamprus reginae. The sequence goes on along the minus strand of NC_091951.1, from coordinate 20,698,218 downwards.
TGCCTTCCCATCTTAAAAGCTCCTAAGGAACGCTGCCCCAGACAAACTTGATGCAACCCCTCTGGCAATCTCACACTACTTATCAGAGCTTACAAAATTTTTGCCAGACCCATCCTCGAATACAGCTCATCTGTTTGGAACCCATATCGCATCTCAGACATTCACACCCTTGAAAATGTCCAAAGATACTTCACCAGAAGAGCCCTTCACTCCTCCACTCAAAACAGAATACCTTATGAGACTAGACTTTCAATCCTGGGCCTAGAAAGCTTAGAACTAAGAGGCCTTAAACAAGATCTAGGTATTGCCCACAAGATCATATGCTTCAACGTCCTGCCTGTCGGCGACTACTTCAGCTTCAACCACAACAACACAAGAGCACACAACAGATTTAAACTTAATATTAACTGCTCCAAACTTGACTGTAAAAAATATGACATCAGTAACTGAGTTGTTGAAGCGTGGAACTCATTACCGGACTCCATAGTGTCATCCCCAAACCCCCAACACTTTTCCATTAGACTATCCACGGTTGACCTATCCAGATTCCTAAGAGATCAGTAAGGGGTGAGTACAAGTGCACTAGAGTGCCTTCCGTCCCCTGTCCTATTGCTCTCCTATATTTCCTATACCTTTCTTCTATTCCTATATCTCTTCTTCTATTCTTTCATTGATATGTTCTATTCCTATATCTTCTCTTCTATTCTTTCTTAGATATATTTTACTATGAGTATCTCCTCTATAACCTTCATCATGTATTTTACTATGTGTGTGTTTAGTGGGTATATATATAATCATTATTAGATTTGTCTCACTGTTATATTGTTTTTGTATTACTGTTGTGAGCCGCCCCGAGTCTTCGGAGAGGGACAGCATACAAATCTAATAATAATAATAATAATAATAATAATAATAATAATAATAATAATAATAATAATAATAATAATAATAATAATATTTGTGTATGGGACAAAATAAATAAATAAAATAAAATCTGGTGACAGCTTCTCACAACCCAGATGCCTCTGCCGGGCCTTAGATCACCTGCGCGTGTGTGTGTGTGTGTGTGTGTGAGGGAGGGAGGGAGGCAGGGAGAGAGAGAGAGAGCTGATGCGAATCCTACTTGCTCCTCCCTCCCCTTCTCCCTCCCTATTTCATCAATCCTCTTCTTGCTCCCGGCTTCGAAGGAGTTAAGTAGAGGCGATGGAGTCTTCCTAGAGAGGAAGAAAATTTGGGCTGGAGTTTGCGGTCTCGCCTTAATTTCTACCGGAGTCGGACGCCAGGAGCGGCGTTTGCAGAAGGGGCTGAGACCGATCCTGCTCTGCCTCCGGGCATTTCTGGTGTGTGTGGGTTGGGGAGGGGTGCTGGGTGGAGATCGCGCCCTTGGGGTTCCCCACTTAATGTGTTGATGGGGGGAGAGAAACACCCGTCGGTGGGTTCCTTCCACCCGCCTTGTGCATTTGAGCTGCAGGGGGACAAGAAAAGAGTTGGGAAGCCCCCCTACCCAAAAAAAGACCAGAGCCGTTCCTGCAGATATAAAAGATTGGGTGAGGAGGGGGCCGCCTCCTTTGCAGAACAAAGCGAGGGGGTCCGTGGTCTCCCCTTTTCCATGCCCTGATTGGGGGGGGGGGGGAGCAGCTTAGCCCCTTCCCCGTCTCCCGTGGTTCTGGCTTTCAGTTTGATTGCTGCTACCTTTCCTCTCTCTCCCACGCCCCCTTTGCAGGTGTTGGATGGAAAATCCACCTGGTTCCGTTCCAAGCCAGAAGAAAGACGCTGGGAACAAAATCGGATCCTGGAGGCTGATTGAATAGAAGGTCCATTTATCGGTGGACAGAAAACCACCCGAGTTTGTGGTTCTGGGCAGCTGACAAAACGGAATTTGGAGTGGGTGTGTATTTATACCTTGTGGATTCCTAAGGGGTCATGGCTGGTTTTATAGGCAAAAGGGGAAAGTGTTTGATTTGACTTAATCTGGTCAACCTCGTTTGTTGCTTACCTGAGTTTCTGTCTTGACCCTATCTGCCTTTCTAAAAAAGTGGCCTCCTCGGTTGTTGTTTTTTGGGGGGGAGGGGGGCAGGAAAACTAATTCTCCTTTAAGGGAAATATTTTATCCTGCCTTTTAAAAAGTATTTCCAAAAATATTTCCTTCTTCTGGGGCAGATGGGCTTCCCACTCAGGGTCTATTCAGTGTCTTACTAGGTGTAGATCGGCTTTATTTGGTGCAGCTTTTAATAATAATGATGATGATGATGATGATGATGATGAAAGTACTTGGCACGCTGGGCGCAGTGCCAAAGGATCTCAGCGGACATTTGAAAACCATCAGAATTGACAAAATCTCCATCTGTCAATTGTAAGAGGCCGCTTTACTGGGATCGGCAAACATAATTCGCCACTACATCACACAGTCTTAGGTACTTGGGAAGCGCCCGACTGGTGATGAAAAACGAAATCCAGCATAGTGATCTCGTTTGCTGTATTGTATTGACATAATAATAATAATAATAATAATAATTATTATTATTATTATTATTATTATTATTATTATTATTATTGAAAAGGGGCAAAGCCACCTTTAGTTTTCTTTCTCCTTTCTTTTCTTGTCTTAAAGTTTTTTTAAATTAATACAATTAAAAACATTTGACATGGTGTGACTTTTCTGGTCTGAACATTTCCATCAAGTTTTACCTTACAATAAATACAGTTTCTCCTTGCTATATAGATATATGCAGTCTATTTCTAGTCAAACAAATAAAGTTCTTTTTTTGTTTGTGAAGATTACATCGATACCAATCCCCTTATATGTCAGAGAGGACTAACATAAACATTTCTACACTTTCAACTTATCAATGATCCTTTTCCCCAACATTCTTCCTTGTCTCAAATAGTGGTACATATTATTCCAGATTTCATGACATTCTGTTTCAATCTTATCTTTGAGTTCCAGGGTCAACCTGTCCATTTCGGCACAAGACAATATTTCATTTAATACTACTTCTAGGGGGGTCTCCTTGTTTTTCAATTTTTGTGCAAAGGCCAGTCTTGTTGCAGTTAGAATGTGTAATATAAGATATAATGTTCTCTTGTTGCATTTGTCCTTTGCAACATCCAATAAGAATAGTTTTTACTTTATTTCTATATTTTGCATTAACACCTCTTCCAACCATTGTTTAATCTGTTATCAAAAATCTCAAGCTTTCGAGCAGTCCCATCACATATGATAAAAAGTCCCTGACATTGCTTTGCATTTCCAACACATTTTGGAAAGTCTCGCGGGGAGGGGGGGAGATACCACCTGTAAAAATATCTTGTCTAGATATATATCTTGTATACATGGCATTGGACCAGAATACCTCTGAGACTGCCTTCTGCCACACAAACCCCAGCGGCCGATTAGGCCCCACAGAGTTGACCTTCTCTGGGTCCCGTCGACTAAACAATAATGTCATCTGGTGGGACCCAGGGGGAGAGCCTTCTCTGTGGTGGTCCCGGCCCTCTGGAACCAACTCCCCCCAGAGATTAGGACTGCCCCCACCCTCCTTGCCTTTTGTAAGTTATTAAAAACTCATCTCTACTGTCAGGCATGTGGAAACTAACACACACCCCAATTGTCAAGGCTGGTGTATGGTTTGATTGGTTGTGTGATTATTTTATTTTATTATCAAGGTTTTAAACTGTATTTTAAAATTGGATTTGTACACTGTTTGTGTTGTTGTGAGCCGGCCCGAGTCCTCAGAGACAAGCGGCATACAAATTGAATAAATTATTATTATTATTATTATTATTATTATTATTATTATTATTATTATTATTGTTCAGTTCTGGAGACCTCACCTACAAAAAGATATTGACAAAATTGAACGGGTCCAAAGATGGGCTACAAGAATGGTGGAAGGTCTTAAGCATAAAACGTATCAGGAAAGACTTAATGAACTCAATCTGTATAGTCTGGAGGACAGAAGGAAAAGGGGGGACATGATCGAAACATTTAAATATGTTAAAGGGTTAAATAAGGTCCAGGAGGGAAGTGTTTTTAATAGGAAATGGAACACAAGAACAAGGGAACACAATCTGAAGTTAGTTGGGGGAAAGATCAAAGGCAACATGAGAAAATATTATTTTACTGAAAGAGTAGTAGATCCCTGGAACAAATTTCCAGCAGACGTGGTTGGTAAATCCACAGTAACTGAATTTAAACATGCATGGGATAAACATATATCCATTGTAAGATAAAATACAGGAAATAGTATAAGGGCAGACTAGATGGACCATGAGGTCTTTTTCTGCCATCAGTCTTCTATGTTTCTATTATTATGTGAGTTTTCTATTTCTCTCCCATAATTCCCATAATTAAAATTCCTTTAGTTTTCTTAGGTGTATTTTAGCCTTTTTTTTTCTTAACCCATCCTACTGCTCATCAGTTCTAGATATAGGGTGGGAATGCATAAAAGCAGAAGTCCATTACGCCAAAACAATCCTTTCTCATATTATCTTTTTTCCCCTTATTGTATTACCCTTGCCAGCGTAAAAGACTGTGACCAAAGATTTACCTGCAAGACAACTATCAACAAATAATAGAAATTCATCCCAAGGCAGCAGCCGCCAGAAAGGATGGAGCCTGGGAAAATCTTAGATTTCCCATCAGACGCAAGCGGCACTTCGAGAAACTGCAAAGAAACCCATGAATGCTCAGAGTGTGGGAAATCCTTTGCTTGCAGGTCCCTCCTTTTGACCCACAGGAAGGTCCATGTGGGAAGTGGACCCAGTCAAGGTTTGGAGGGCGAGAAATCTTTCAATGGGAAAAACTCCAAAGATCTCAGGAGTCCCCCCAGACTAAAACCTTATAAATGTGACGAATGTGACTTATGCTTTGGGCAAACTTCGCACCTTCTTACACATCAGAAAGTCCACACGGGAGAGAAACCTTATCAATGCCTGGAATGTGGGAAACGTTTCCGCGAAAAAGCCACTCTCGTAAAGCACGAGAGGATTCACACAGGGGAGAAACCTTACAAGTGTTCGGAATGTGGGAAGAGCTTTTCCCAGAAGACAAACCTTTGTGTCCATGAGAAGTTCCATGCAGGAATCAAACCCCACAAATGCTTGGAGTGCGGGAAATGTTTCACCCAGAGTTCATCTCTTCGGAGCCATGAGAAAAACCACAGAGGGGAGAAAAACGAAAAGTGCCTCGAGTGCGGGAAATGTTTTACCTTGAGATCAAACCTGCTGCAACATCAGAGACTTCACACCGGAGAGAGACCCTACAAATGCTCAGAGTGTGAGAAACGGTTCCTAACTCCTTCTGATCTTCGGAAACACCAGATAGGGCACCAGGACGAGAGACTGTATAAATGTGGGGAGTGTGGGAAAGGTTTTCTTGGACAAAAGAAGCTTCAGAATCACGAGAGAGCCCATAGAGGGGAGAAGCCATTCAAATGTGTGGAGTGTGGAATGTGCTTTTCCCAAAAACACCATGTCACAAGGCATCAGAGGGTCCATGTAGGAGAGAAGCCACATCAATGCACGGAGTGCAAAAAAACCTTCTGTTATAATGAATCTCTTATAAGACATCATCAAATCCACTCAGGAGAGAAACCATATCAATGCGAGGAGTGTGGGAAGAGCTTTACTCACAGCAGTCATCTTAATTCCCACAAAAGGATCCACACAGAAGAGAAGCCATATAAATGCGTGGAGTGTGGGAAGGGCTTTAAGTGGAATTCTGCCCTTACCTGCCACAAAAGGACCCACACAGGAGAGAAACCATTTCAATGCAAGGAGTGTGGGAAGACTTTTGCTCGTAGCAGCCAACTTAATTCGCACAAGAGGATCCACACAGGGGAGAAGCCATATTAGCGCATGGAGAGTTGAAAAGACTTTTCATTGTAGCAATAATCTGAATTCCCATAAATGGATCCGTGCGCGAGAAAAACCATATATATGTGTGCAATGTGGAGAGGACTTTTTTAAAAGTTGTGATCTCACGTCCCATGAAAGAATCCATACTCAGTGTGTGTATGGGTGGGTGTAGATGTGGCCCACGATGAGGTCAGATTGACCCCATGCAGCCATCCTGGAAATGGTAAGGAGCTGACCCACATAACTTCAGCCCGGCCCATGCCTTCCTGATGTGCCTGCATGCCCACGGGCCCAGATTGCCACCACCATCTGCAGTGCAACAAAAGTAGTCTGGAACTACAATAAAAAAGAATAGTTGAAATCTTCCAACTTTGTGGGGTCTTTTTTTATTATTTTTTTGGTGAGAAGTTGGAAGGTCTATACTGATTTTTTTAACATAGTCCCACAGACTAGGTTAGCTGCTGTTCTGTCCCAGTGCCGAGCTCCCCTGAAATAAGATGCACACCACCATATTTTAGTATTAAAGGTTTTACTGCTAAAACCACGAATGGGCGACAACAGCTATCCTGCATGCCGCAGTGGTAAGCGGAGAAGGAAAGCAAGTTAACATAGTCCCACAGACTAGGTTAGCTGCTGTTCTGTCCGAGTGCCGAACCCCCCTGAAATAAGATGCACACCACCAGATTTTAGTATTAAAGGTTTTACTGCTAAAACCGCAAATGGGCGACAACAGCTGCCCTGCATGCTGCAGTGGTAAGCGGAGACGGAAAGCAAGTTAACATAGTCCCACAGACTAGGTTTGCTGCTGTTCTGTCCCAGTGCCGAGCCCCCCTGAAATAAGATGCACACCACCAGATTTTAGTATTAAAGGTTTTACTGCTAAAACCACGAATGGGCCACAACAGCTGCCCTGCATGCCGCAGGGGTAAGCTGAGACGGAAAGCAAGTTAACATAGTCCCACAGACTAGGTTTGCTGCTGTTCTGTCCCAGTGCCGAGCCCCCCTGAAATAAGATGCATACCACCAGATTTTAGTATTAAAGGTTTTACTGCTAAAACCAAGAATGGGCCACAACAGCTGCCCTGCATGCCGCATTGTAAATGGAGATGGAAAGAATTTTTTTAACATAGTCCCAGCTGCTGTTCTGTCCCAGTGCCGAGCCCCCCTGAAATAAGATGCACACCACCAGATTTTAGTATTAAAGGTTTTACTGCTACAACTGCGAATGGGCGACAACAGCTGCCCTGCATGCCGCAGTGATAAGCGGAGACGGAAAGCAAGTTAACATAGTCCCACAGACTAGGTTAGCTGCTGTTCTGTCCCAGTGCCGAGCCCCCCCCCCCTCCTTATTTCTGGGTCTGTAGCTGGTTGGCTGGGTTGGGTTACCTTCCAAAATCATAGCTCCAGCAAAGAGAGGCGATGGGGAGGTGGCGGATGAAGCAAGATGGATGTGGAGCTGCCCCCTCCACCCAGCCCACAGTAGCTTACATGAGTGCTCCACTAGGCATTGAAACGTCACCACTTCCGCCATAGCGAGAAAGAGAGCAAGAGAACAATTTGATCCAACCAGTGTGTGTGTGTGTGTGTTAGAGAAAGGGCTATTTGTGCGCCAACCAGGGCATTAATGTTCGGAAACTTCAGATCGTGCATAATGCAGCTGCAAGAGCAATCATGGGCTTTCCCAGATATGCCCATGTCACACCAACACTCCGCAGTCTGCATTGGTTGCTGATCAGTTTCCGGTCACAATTCAAAGTGTTGGTTATGACCTATAAAGCCCTTCATGGCATCGGGCTAGAATATCTCCGGGACTGCCTTCTGCCGCACGAATCCCAGCAACCAGTTAGGTCCCACAGAGTGGGCCTTCTCCGGGTCCCACGTGAGTTCCACGCTTCGACAACTCAGTTACTGAAGTCATATTTTTTCCAATCAAGTTTGGAGCGGTTAATATTAAGTTTAAATCTGTTGTGTGCTCTTGTGAAAGAAAGAAAATGCAGGGCGTCCTGCATAAGCCACGCCCACAGTGGGGTAGTACAAATTTCGGCAGGCCTTCACTGGTCTGAGGTAAATCCTGCCTTAGCACTTAGCTACCAGCAGCCCTGCTGCCTTTTGCCATCTTCTCCCCTCCTCCTGACCTCTCCTGGTGGTCTCCCATCCTATTGCTGAGGATTGCTGGGGTTAGAAAGCCAGGTCTCCTACAAAAACCATGAGCAACCTGGTCAAGGGGAGGGAAGCTGACCACGTCTCTGCCCCCCCTCCTCTTGAAGTCAACCATAACCATAAGTTTTTAATAAGGGTTTTTTAGTTATATTAAATATTAGATTTGTTATATGCTGTTTTTATTATTGTTGTTAGCTGCCCTGAGTCTACGGAGAGGGGCGGCATACAAATCAAATCAAATAAATAAATAAACAAACAAACAAATAAATAACCCTGATGCAGCCCTCAATGAAATTGATTTTGACACCTGTGCCATAGAAGGATCTACACCAGTGGTTCTCAACCTTTCTAATGCCGCGACCCCTTAATTACATATCCTCAAGTTGTGGTGACCCCCAACCATACGTCTAGCACCAATTCGCCCAACAGAGCTTTAAGCTGATTGGCAGGAAGGTCAGAGGGATACCCCCCACTTTAAATGCCTGAATGGTCAGATTGTAAAAATATGTTCCAAAGAGCCAGAATAGAAGCTTTAATTCCTAACACCATGGGAAATTTGTTTTTTCCCATGGTCTTAGGCGACCCCTGTGAAACGGTCGTTCGACCCCCCCAATGGGGTCCCGACCCCCAGGTTGAGAACCACTGGTCTTGTGGAACAGGACTCTGCGGGATTTGTTGTACCACCGAATGCATGAACTGCAGGACTGCCGTGAGCTTCATCATACCAGCGGAGCTGGTATCCTACCGCTCAAGACTGTGCCGGCATGTCGAACTCTGTGGTTGTGCTGCCGTTTGTGCATGCAATGGCGCAACCAGCCTTGCAGAGTCCTGTAACGCAAGACAACAGCGGTGGCGTTGAAATTTTGAAACCGAGAGCTACATCGTTTTTTTGATCTGATCTAAATGTAGTTCATAGAATCATCTACCACAATGTTTTACCTGTCAATGAATACTTCAGCTTCAACAGCACACACGCACAAAATAGATTCAAACTCAATGTAAACTGCTCGAAACTCGGCTGCAGAAAATATTTCAGCAATAGAATGATCAACACCTGGAATGCACTAACCGACTCCGGTTTTTTCCCCAAACCCCAAAAACATTAACCTTAAGCTGTCCACAGTCGACCTTGCCCCATTCCTAAGAGGTATGTAAGGGGCGTGCATAAGCGCACCATCGTGCTTGCAGTCCCTGTCCTACTGTCCAAATTTACCTATACCTACTTGCTTTTGTTTATGTTTATACCATACCTATTATCTTGTACACATTTTGATAAAGAAAGAAGGAAGGAAAGAAAGAGAGAAAGAAAAATGAAGGTGGACCAGGACTCTCTCCAGTTTTATGTCCTTTTGGAATGAAAGTTGAGGATCCCAGAGTGCTTTGGGGTTGAAAGCCTTCAATTAACTCAAGACATAAGGACAAGAGTGATACACCCAATCCCATGGTCCATGCTTTTCCTTTCCTCTCCCTTAGGGTTGCTCCATGGAAGCCACTTATATCGTATTTTTTTAAATGTATTTATTTTGTCCAATGCAAATTGAAAGTTAAAGGGAAGTTTAAGGGGCGTGCATAAGTGCACTAGAGTGCCTTCCAACCCCTGTCCTATAGTCTCTCCTATATCCCATATATCTTCTCTTCTATCCCTATATCTTTCTTCTATTGATTATTTTATCCTATACTCTATCTTCTATTCTTTCTCTAATTCCATTTCCTTGAAGGTGTCCTCTATTACCTTCATTGTGTATTATTGTGTATTGGACAAAATAAATAAATAAATAAATAAATAAATAAATAAATAAATAAATAAATAAATAAATAAATAAATAAATAAATAACCATGTAGTAGTAAATATCAGGGAAAGGATAGAAAAGATATGAGAATAGAATACGTAAATGAAGAATAGAAGAAAGGATATATGAATGGAAGAAAAGATGTATAAAATATAGGAGAGACAATTGGGTCCCAGGGGAAGAGCCTTCTCTGTGGCGGCCCCGACTCTCTGTTCCAGCTCCCCCCGGAGATTAGAACTGCCCCCACCGTCCTTGCCTTCCGTAAACTCCTTAAAACCCACCTTTGCCGCCAGGCATGGGGGAATTGAGATATCTCCCCCGGGCCTATGCAATTTATGTATGGTATGTTTGTATGTATGTTTGATTAATAATGGGGTTTATTTTTAAATGTTTATAATTATTAGATTTGTTATGAATTGTTCTATTGCTGTTGTGAGCCGCCCTGAGTCTACGGAGAGGGGCTGCATACAAATCTAATTAATTAATTAATTACATACATATATACATACATACATAAACTCCCAGAATTCCCCAGCCTCCTTTCCTATCCTCTCAAGCCTGTTTTTCAGGCCTCTTTTTCTATCCTCCCCTTCCGGCTTTTTCCGCATAACCCCCCCCCCCCCTTCCTCTCTCCTCTATCACTCACTCTTCTCCTTGGTGCCAAAAAGCGCTTCTTATTCCCTTCCTCTCCCCCAGTTATATTTACAAGATCACAGATCGTCCTTAGACAATTAAAAAATGAGTCTAGAAATTGCTGCCTGCTGCAGACAAGCAATGGCAGAAAGAGCCTTTTCTTCAACTCCAAGGCCCATCATTCAATGCCTGCTGCATGGAACATGACGATTTGTCCTACGTCCTAACAGGATCCATCTGGCGTTGCATGCAGGATCCACCAGGGGGCTCCCCAGGTAGACGTTGGAAAGGCAGAAGGGAACCTCACCTGCTTCAGGAGGGAACTGAGCATGCGCTCTTTCAACAGGTCCGAGACTCCCGGGGCATTTTGCAGAGAAGACTGAAGGCGCATGCGTCTTTTCTACAGTGTCCTATTCTGTTCCCCGCCCCTCCCTCGCTACGAGCCTTCGGTTGAGCCTTCACGCAGGGAGATCAAGACCGGACTCCGGAGTTCAGTAAGTGGGAAGTGACTTTTTCTTCCATGGGCTGGACCGTGCATGGAGAGGCGCAAAACCTCATCAAGTCCGGAGTCTTGGAAAATGGGGATCCCCTGGTCCCATGTTCCCCTGCCGCCCCTGTCCCGGGCAGGCAGGGAAGAAATCAAAAGCCTCGGTCCCGCTTCGTTGCCCCCAGGAGGAAAATCGAGATCGCCAAAAACACCGGAGCCATATAGAATTCCAGAAGCCTAGATCAAAATAATCGTGTTAAACCATCGGCGCTTTGTTGATTCGGATATAAGTGCACTAGCTAGCCTGCCTTTCGTCCCCTGTCCAATTGTCTCTCCTCATCTCATATATCATATATCTTTTCTTCCTTCATATATCTTCTCCTCTATTTTTATATCTTCTCTTTATATATAATACTTCATGTCTATTCTCTTCAATATGTATTGTGTATTGGACTAACTAACTAACTGACTAAATAAATAATAAATAAATAAATAATCAATCCTGTTTATTATTTATTTATTTTATTTATTAATCAGATTTGTATGCCACCCCTCTCCGCAGACTCGGGGCGGCTCACAGCAATAATAATACAATGTAAACAAATCTAATATTTAAGTTAATTCAAAACCCCAATTTAGAAACCAATCATACATACTAGCATACCATGCATAAATTTTGTGTTGAAAGGTGGTTTAATTGTGATTTCTCAGGTAGCCATAGCACTTTGAGTCAAGAGTCTATGGAGAGCTTCAAGTCATCCAGATCAATGTTGTCCCAAAGATGCTTTTTCAAGAGGCAACTGGACCTTCTGGCTTTTCTTTGAAGACATTTCGCTTCTCATTCAAAAAGCTTCTTCAACTCTTACTGGATGGTGGGGAATGGAAGGATTTATGCAGACAGCTGATCATTTGCATCCTTTTAGCTAGTTCTAAGGGCACTTGAAGCTGTATCTTTAGTCCCTTTAATGGTCCAAATGGGTGTTTAGCCTTTCTGGAATTGTTGGAAAGAACTGTGTTGCAGACTGGAGATAGAGGATGCTGTATCCTCCCCCCTCTATTGAGAAAGGCCTGTTCAGTTTTGACATAGATGGCTCCTTCAGACCTCCTCTCAAACCAGCAGTCCTCTCTGTCCAAAATATCTACTTTCATGTCTTCAAAAGAGTTAGTTTTGTCTTTTAAATGCAGATGGACTTCTGAATCTTCTCCTGATGTCTTTGTTCTCCTATGCTGTGCTATGTGTTTATGAAAGGGTTGTTTTGTTCACCCAATTTACAGATCTGCACATAGCTCACTGCTTTGTACTGCATATACCAGGAGGTTAATGGGGTTCTGCTATCTAATGTTATACTGGAAGTTCAAATATTGATTGATTTATCTATAGACTCAATTTAGATCGCCACTCACCTCAATGGGTGTTTGTGTCCTGAGACCTTTATGATCTGAATTGTACAGAGGTTGTTTGTAATGTTGCAAACAGCCATCAAAATATTTTGAATAAATCAGTAGGAATTAGGAAAGAAAAACATGTTTTAAATATATTTATTTATATTTATTTATTTATTTTGTCCAATACACAGTAATACACAATGAAGGTAATAGAGGACACCTTCGAGGAAATAGAATTAGAGAAAGAATAGAAGAGAGAATATAGGATAAAAATATAGGAGAGACAATTGGACAGGCGACGGAAGGCACACTAGTGCACTTATGCTCGCCCCTTACTGACCTCTAAGGAATCTGGAGAAGTCAACTGTGGAAAGTCTAAGGGAAAAATGTTGGGGGTTAGGGGATGATACTACGGAGTCTGGTAATGAGTTCCATGCTTCAACAACTCGATTGCTAAAGTCATATTTTTTTACAGTCAAGTTTGGAGTGGTAGATATTAAGTTTGTATCTAAAGTTTTTAGTCCTTGATCAAAGTTGAGGCAGCAGGTTACTTTAGAATTTTTTTCACATGCAGGTGTGTTACTATACCAACTAATAATATTTCCTCCCTCCCTCCTATTTTTGGGTTGATAAAAATTTCTTATTTAGGATTTTGTGCGTGCTCAGTTGTTAAGTTGGTCAGCCTGTATTTATGGCAGTTTCTTTTGTTTTCCATTTCAGATTTGTAAGTTGGAAATCTTTTCTGATTCCCTTGGAGTCCAAAATATCTTGTGTGGGAAGAAGGCTGAATGGCCTTTAGAAGATTTGGCCAGACCTCTTCTGATTAGTAACTCTTGGGGAGATCCATCCATCCATTTTGGAACTGAATTAGAGACCAGAGAGAAGATGGAGGGACAAAGCCCAGCAGATGTAGATATTGGAAAAGGCCCTCCAGCTACTCAACCTTGGAGCTGTGGGAAGCATGGAGCAAGTCCTGGGCAGAAGAGCCAAGAAGAGGAAGTCAGGAGTTCACAGGTCCAATGTTGTCACTTCAGAAAAGTGCAGTTCCAGGAGGGGAAGAGTCCCCGAGATGTTTGCACTCAGCTTCACCGCCTTTGCCATCAGTGGCTGCAGCCGGAAAGACACACCAAGGCTCAGATGCTGGACCTGGTGCTCCTGGAGCAGTTCCTGGCTGTCCTTCCCCCAGAGATGGAGAAATGGGTGCGGGAGTGTGGAGCGGAGACCAGTTCCCAGGCAGTGGCCCTGGCCGAAGGCTTCTTGCTGACCCAGGAGGAGGAAAAAATGCAAGAAGAGTTGCAGGTCTGAGAATGTAGTCTTAGTAGCTCTAGAGCAGTGTTTCCCAAACTTGGCAACTTGAAGATATCTGGACTTCAACTCCCAGAATTCCCCAGCCAGCATTTGCTGGCTGGGGAATTCTGGGAGTTGAAGTCCAGATACCTTCAAGTTGCCAAGGTTGGGAAACACTGCTCTAGAGGATCCCTCTGAGTTTGTGGTTTCCTTTTTTTGCAAGGTTTTCTGGAATTATTAACTCCTATGGCCTGTTGTCCCATTTTCCTTCTAGGGGATATGTTGGGGGCAATTCTTCCATTCTGCTTCGAGTTTCAGTAATGGACATTGGAGTCTGCTGATTTAAAGAAGCAATATGATTTCTGTTATCTCTACATCAATCTCTCTGAATTTGTCAATTTCTTTTTGATAAGAGTTTTCTGGCATTATTAATACCTAAGACTACTTGTTTCAGTTTTCCTCTAAAGCAGGGGGAGGCAAATTTGGTTCTTCTATGACATGTGGACTACAACTCCTAGAATACCTGAGTTAACATAATTGGCAGGAAGTGTGAGAGTTGAAGTTCACAAGTCATGGAAGAGCCAACTTTGCCTCCCCCTTTCCTAGAGGATGTGTTTGGGGCAATTCTTCCATTCTCTTTCAAGTTGTGCAAATGGACATTGCATAGAGAAACATAGAAGACTGACGGCAGAAAAAGACCTCATGGTCCATCTAGTCTGCCCTTATACTATTTCCTGTATTTTATCTTACAATGGATATATGTTTATCCCAGGCATGTTTAAATTCAGTTACTGTGGATTTATCTACCACGTCTGCTGGAAGTTTGTTCCAAGGATCTACTACTCTATCAGTAAAATAATATTTTCTCATGTTGCTTTTGATCTTTCCCCCAACTAACTTCAGATTGTGTCCCCTTGTTCTTGTGTTCAATTTCCTATTAAAAACACTTCCCTCCTGAACCTTATTTAACTCTTTAACATATTTAAATGTTTCGATCATGTCCCCCCTTTTCCTTCCATCCTCCAGACTATACAGATTGAGTTCATTAAGTCTTTCCTGATACGTTTTATGCTTAAGACCTTCCACCATTCTTGTAGCCCGTCTTTGGACCCGTTCAATTTTGTCAATATCTTTTTGTAGGTGAGGTCTCCAGAACTGAACACAGTATTCCAAATGTGGTCTCACCAGCGCTCTATATAGTGGGATCACAATCTCCCTCTTCCTGCTTGTTATACCTCTAGCTATGCAGCCAAGCATCCTACTTGCTTTTCCTACCGCCCGACCACACTGCTCACCCATTGTGAGACTGTCAGAAATCACCACCCCTAAATCTTTCTCTTCTGAAGTTTTTGCTAACACAGAACTGCCAATGCAATACTCAGATTGAGGATTCCTTTTCCCCAAGTGCATTATTTTACATTTGGAAACATTAAACTGCAGTTTCCATTGCTTTGACCATTTATCTAGTAAAGCTAGTTTAATGATGCAGTATGGTGATTCATTAGTGCTCTTTCTTTGTTTCTCATATCACATCATGTCCAGAAATCCTTGGAAATTGTGACTGGATATCCCAAGGGGATGGAAAATTCATTCAGATCTTCTCAAGTGATGCTGTTCAGGGAGACTTTCCACAAAGATCAAAGTCAGGAGACCACACCAGGTAAGAAAAGCTCTTTCTGTGAACTATAACATTGATTGATTGATTGATTGATTGATTGGATTTGTATGCCGCCCCTCTCCGTAGACTTGGAGCGGCTAACAACAGTAACAAAAAACAGCATGTAAATCCAATACTAAAACAACTAAAAAACCCTCATTGTAAAACCAAACATCCATACATGCAAACATACCATACATAAATTGTAAAGGCCTAGGGGGAAAGAATATCTTAGTTCCCCCATGCCTGACGGCAGAGGTGGGTTTTAAGGAGCTTATGAAAGGCAAGGAGGGTGGGGGCAATTCTAATCTCCGGGGGGAGTTGGTTCCAGAGGGCTGAGCCGCCACAGAGAAGGCTTTTCCCCTGGGCCCCGCCAAACGACATTGTTTTGTTGACGGGACCCGGAGGAGGCCCGCTCTGTGAGACCTAACCGATCGCTGGGATTCATGCGGCACAAGGCGGTCTCGTAGATACCCTGGTCCGGTGCCATGAAGGGCTTTATAGGTGATGACTAACACTTTGAATTGTAACCGGAAACTGATCGGCAACCAATGCAGACTGCGGAGTGTTGGTGTGACATGGGCATTTTTGGGGAAGCCCATGATTGCTCTCCCAGCTGCATTCTGCACGATCTGAAGTTTCCGAACACTTTTCAAAGGTAGCCCCATGTAGAGACCATTACAGTAGTGGAGCCTCGAGGTGATGAGGGCATGAGTGACTGTGAGCAGTGACCCCCCGGTCCAGATAGGGCCGCAACTGGTGCACCAGGCGAACCTGGGCAAACGCCCCCCTCGCCACAGCCGAAAGATGGTTCTCTAATGTGAGCTGTGGATCGAGGAGGATGCCCAAGTTGCGGACCCTCTCTGAGGGGGTCGGTAATCCCCCCCCCAGGGTGATGGATGGACAGATGGAGTTGTCCTTGGGAGGCAAAACCCACAGCCACTCCGTCTTGTCAGGGTTGAGTTTGAGTCTGTTGACGCCCAAAAATACTTTTGCTCCTCCTGAGTGGAATCTCTCTCTCTCTGTAACAAATCTGCTTCCACAATTTTTCTCTTTCTTACAGAGAGTAGAAAGCTGTCCTTGGAAATTTTAGAATCACCTCCTCTTTGTGGTGGGGCTGAAGAATTGGCTGAATTGTTACTTCAGGTAAGGAGGAAAAAAGATTGGAAAATGAGCGTGAATCTTGTATGGATTTCATTTTGTTCCAGAGTTCAGTGTCATAAATTGTTGTTTCCAAGCAATACGAATCTGATATTAGATTCATAATTAATATCTAGCTCAGCGTATCTTTCCCTTCTGAGTGTTCTGTCAGGCTCTCTGGTAGAATCCTCCCAAAAATTCACAGGTACAAATTTCAGACACACACACGTTTGAAAATTCAAAACAATGTTCTTTATCCTGAAAATTCACTTAAACCAAGCCCTCTTTTGGGATAGCAAAGAGCACTCGTCTCCAAACAAACTGGTAATTTGTACAAGTCCCTTATCTGTTCTGTGATACTTAGCTTGCAGCTGTGAGGCAATTCACAGTCCTTCTTCTTTCACAAAGTGAAACACACTTTGCTCTGGTTTAGTTTCAAAGCGGGGGAAAATCAGCACACAAAAGGTCAAAGTCAGCAAAGCAGTCACGAAACACAACAATCAGGTAATCCTCCACAATGGCCAAACCCACAGGCCACTATTTATAGCAGCCTCACTAATTACCACAGCCCCACCCAACCACAGGTGGCCTCATTTTCTTTTATAATAATCTTTCAGTTGTTGTTGCCTATGCATCGCTCTCCGCATGCGTGGCTGTATCATTAACTCTTGTTCTGAATCCAAGGAGGAGATAGATAATTGATCTCCTTCTGAGCTGTCTGCCACACTCTCCCCCTCCCTGTCACTCATGTCTTCTTGGTCAGAGGAGCCTTCATCAGCAGATTCCACCGGGGGCAAAACAGGCCTGCAGCACATCCACAGTCCTTGGGGCAGGAGCAGGGCCAGAGCTAACCACAACACTGAGGCCTCCTTTGGAAGACACTTTCTCCACCCATCCTGCTTCACAGTCAAATTTTGTTGACCAGACTGTTGTCAGCATCAGGTCTCTTTCTCTCCGAGTCATTCTCACATAACATTAAAAAAAACCAAAACTTTTTTTTGGTGCCTTTTGAAAAACATCTATGGGACAACCATTTCCTGATGATTGAAAATCTCCATAGACATATGAAACATAGAAGATTGACGGCAGAAAAAGACCTCATGGTCCATCTAGTCTGCCCTTATACTACTTCCTGTATTTTATCTTAGGATGGATATATGTTTATCCCAGGCATGTTTAAATTCAGTTACTGTGGATTTACCAACCACGTCTGCTGGAAGTTTGTTCCAAGCAGCTACTACTCTTTCAGTAAAATAATATTTTCTCATGTTGCTTCTGATCTTTCCCCCAACTAACCTCAGATTGTGCCCCCTTGTTCTTGTGTTTACTTTCCTATTAAAAACACTTCCCTATATGCTGTTGCAAGCTCTTCCAACACCTTCATGAACGTGTGGAGTTGGATTACATTTCCCCTTCAGTGGATAAAGTAAGACACTGGCAAAAATGTCAGGTGAGTTTTGCCAGTATTTGCAAACTGTAGCCAGTGATAACTAGTTTATTTAAGACGTAACTACCAATTGATCAAAAAACTATTTTAGGTGGCCACACTGAAAGGCATTCCAAATACTTGCAACATGATGCAATGCCCTTCAGTTGTGCCATCAGTCAAAAGCAGTGAGATCTCATTCTCATCCAATATAATTCTATTCTATTAATTCTGCACAAGAAACCCATTTTGTTCAGTAGCGCTCTCTCCTTGAAATGGTAGAAGAAAACTATCAAATTATTCTTCGGATTATCTGTTAAAAGGAAAACTTCTTTCCTTGTTTAGGATGCTGTGTCTTTTGAGGATGTGGCTGTGTATTTCTCCAAGGAGGAGTGGTCCCAACTGGACGCTGACCAAAAAGCTCTCTACACAGAAGTCATGCAGGAAAATTCCAGGAATCTGTTTTCTCTGGGTAAGGCTCCCTCTCTCTTCTCCGAAACATAGGAAGTCATGGGGTTAGAGAGGAGGGGCTTAGATGTTATTTAAAAAAATAGGCTAAGTAAAATAAGTGATTAAAAAAATCATTTATTTATATGCTGCCTTTATTTTTTGGAAATAATAAAGGCAGAGGACAAATTCAATATTCCTTCCTCCTGTTGTTTTCTGTGCAACAGCAGACCTGTGACATGGGTTAAACTGAAAGAGATTGGCCCAAAATCACCCACTCACCATTCATCCTAAGGAATTTGTAATAATAATTTATTAGATTTGTATGCCGCCCCGAGTCTTCGGAGAGGGGCGGCATACAAATCTAATTAATAATAATAATTATTATTATTATTATTATTGTTGTTATTGTTGTTGTTATTGTTATTGTTGTTATTATTTTTATTATTATTTTTATTATTATTATTATTTTATTATTATTATTATTATTATTATTATTATTATTATTATTATGTCAGTACAACACAGCAAACGAGATCATTATGCTGGATTTCGTATTTCATCACCAGTCGGGTGCTTCCCAAGCACCTAGGACTGCGTGATGTAGTGGCGAATTATGTTTGCCGATCCCAGTAAAGCAGCCTTTTGCAATTGACAGATGGAGATTTTGTCAATTCCAATGGTTTTCAAATGTCCGCTGAGATCCTTTGGCACTGTGCCCAGCTTGCCAAGTACCACTGGGACCACTTTCACTGGCTTATGCCAGAGTCGTTGCAGCTCGATTTTTAGATCTTCGTATTTCACTAATTTCTCTAGCTGCTTCTCCTCAATTCTGCTGTCTCCTGGGATTGCGATGTCGATGATCCATACTTTCTTTTTCTCCACAATCAGGATGTCTGGTGTGTTATGCTTCAGAATTCAGTCAGTCTGAAGTCGGAAGTCCCACAGCAGTTTTGCTTGCTCATTTTCGACCACTTTTTCGGGCTTATGATCCCACCAGTTCTTTGCCACTGGTAAATGGTAGTCCCGGCACAAGTTCCAGTGGATCATCTGTTCCACAGCAGTGGATCATCTGTGCCACAATTATTATTATTATAATGATGATGATGATGATGAACTAGAACTCACTGGGCTAGTTTCTAGCCTGGTTTCTTAACCATTTGACCAATGACTTTATGGAGGAAGAAAACTTGAAAAACTGCAGATCCCCAAATTTTACACAAAGGAATTTTAAAAAAAATTCTTTCTGTTCATAAAATATAAAAAAATTATTTCCATACCACAGAAGATATTACTAAGAATTTGAGGGATAGGCTGCACATAGGGATGGTATGGGCCTCTTAGAAAGGCCCTGCCTACCACAGTTTGGTCTTCACTCCTCAATCTCGTCTCCAGATCCCCGATGGCCCTAAGAACAGAATAGAATGGAATGTTTTATTGACCAAGTGTGATTGGACACACAAATTTGTCTTGGAGCATATGCTCTCAGTGTACATAAAAGAAAAGTTAAGTTCGCCAAGAATCATAAGGTACAACATTTTTAATGATAGTCTGGTTACAAATAAGCAATCAAGTCATATTAGGAACAAGTCAATATAAATTGTAAGGATACAAGCAACAAAGTGACAGTCGTACAGTCATTTGTGTGAGGAGATGGGTGATAGGAACGATGAGAAGATTAATAATAGTGCAGATTTAGGAAATAGCTTGACAGTGATAAGGGAATTATTTGTTTAGCAGAGTGATGGCATTCAGGAAAAAACTGTTCTTGTGTCTAGTTGTTCTGCAGTGCTCTATAGCAGTGTTTCCCAACCTTGGCAACTTGAAGATATCTGGACTTCAACTCCCAGAATTCCCCAGCCAGCATTCGCTGGCTGGGGAATTCTGGGAGTTGAAGTCCAAAGATCCTACTCTGCAGACTTCCAGTGAAGTTGGGGAGCAGGTGGGTATGTTGTTGACCCAGCATGATACCGTGTCCAATGGACTTGAGGAGTTTGTGGCACCATGGAATAGTCCCAGGTCAAAGATTTAATCAGGATTGTGTTTTTATTTTATATTGTTTATACATATTGAGGTGTGAATAGTGTAATACCAGAGTATCCTACATTTCAGTAAAAATAAACATGTTATTATTACAAACAGTGGTTACATTTCATTTCATTTTTTTCATATTTGCACGTATCCTTTACTCCCACCCTTCAGTTCTATATGTTTTTCTTACTCTTTCATGATGCTTGATGTATTAATGTCTACATCCAATAGTTCTACTCTTAATTCTATCTTTATTTTAACTTTTTTCCCCATCACTATAATATTCAAAGATATGATAATAACATTTATTTTCTATTCACTGCACACTGATGACACTCTAGCTTCAATTTGTTGCAACCTCTCTGCATTATTGCTGATAATTCCAATTTTAATTATTTTGAGGTGTAAATCCAATAAGTGGGCAGCATTAATTAAAAAAAAAAGAAGTTCAGGATCTAATTGTATCTTAGGGTTATGTCTTAGATTCATAGTGATATGATCCAATCATGTACGGTGGGGATCAGTAGGGATACACTTGGAAATGGGTTCTTTGTTAAAATCATAGTTTGGATATCTTCATGTTTGCCACCAAAGCAGTCAAAATATATTTGTACACTGTACACTCGCCCACCCTTTTCTTTCTATCTTTTTCTCTCCTTTCCTTTGCTTTTCTTCTTCTTTTTTTTTATTTTTCTTCTTCTCTCTACTTTCTCTCTATCCTTTCTTTGTAAGTCTATATGTTTACTGATCGTTGTATTTTTATATTCAGACATATCATAATGTATTAGGTTTCAATTGTCAACTGTTATTATTGTCTTTTATGTTTTCTTTGTATACTTGTAAATAAAAACTTTTATAAATTTTTTAAAAATATATATATATATATATACAGTGATCCCCCGAGTTTCGCGCTCTCGATCATTGCTAATCGCTATATCGCGATTTTTCCACCCGGAAGTAAAAACACCATCTGTGCATGCGCGCCCCTTTTTTCTATGGCCACGCATGCGTAGATGGTGGAGTTTGCGTTCCCCGGGCAGATCAGCTGCTGGGCGGCTTCCCTGGGTCTTCCCCCTCTTGCTGGCGGGAGGGCAAGCGGCGGGCATCAGCGAGGAGCCGGGGTTTCCCCTTTGCATGGGCGGCCAGTAAGACCCCAGCGCCGCTTCCCAGCTGAGTCCCGAAGCCAAACGCGGAAGTTCGCCTTTGCCGTCTGGCTTCAGGACTCAGGTGGGAAGCGGCGCGAGCGAACGGCGTGGGCGGGCGAAGGGCGGGCGAGCGGCAGCGAGGAGTTTGCGTGGGCGGTGGGGAAACCCCAGCGCTGCTTCCCAGCTGAGTCCCGAAGCCAAACGCGGAAATTCGCCTTTGCCGTCTGGCTTCAGGACTCAGCTGCTGCAAGCGAGCAGCCGGGCGGGCGGGCGAACGGGCAAGCGGCAAGCGATCTTGGGGTTTCCCCGTTGCCCAGGCAAAGGGGAAACCCCAAGATCGCTTGCCGCTTGCCCGTTTGCCCGCCCGCCCGGCTGCTCGCTTGCGGAGCAGATCAGCTGTTGGGCAGCCGAAGGGGTCTTCCCCGCCGCCCACACGCAAACTCCACCATCTGCGCATGTGCGGCCATGGAAAACAGGACGCACATGCGCAGATGGTGTTTTTACTTCCGTGCCGCTACATCGCGAGTTTACGATTATCGCAAGGGGTCTTGGAACGGAACCCTCGCGATAATCGGGGGATCACTGTATTGATGATTCTTTGGCTAGATTTCAGAAGAAAAGGTTTGATTTTGCCCCGCTATTCTTGCTACAGTTTTCATTTTTCTCTTTTTAAGGCTATAATGGAAAGGAGAATAAGAATTGCGAAGAGAAATGCCAAGCAATCAATTCGAAAGAGCGGGAAGGGAAGCGATATCAATGCAAGGAGTGTGGAAAGACATTTACTCGGAGCAGTAGTCTCCATTCCCATACGAGGATCCACAGAGGAGAGAAGCCACATCAATGCACGGAGTGTGGAAAGACCTTTAGTAGGAAAAACGTTCTGACTCAGCATAAAACTATCCATTCAGAGGAAAAGTTATACCAGTGCATGGAATGTGGAAGGTCCTTCTCTTATTATAGCTCTTTCATAATCCACGAAAGGAATCACAAAGGAGAAAGGCCTTATAAATGCATGGAGTGTGGAAAGACCTTTACTTGCAGTACTAGTCTTAATTCCCATAAGAGGATCCACACAGGAGAGAAACCATATCAATGCATGGAGTGTGGGAAGACCTTCTCTTGTAGCAGTCATCTTAATTCCCATAAGAAAATCCACACAGGAGAGAAACCATATCAATGCATGGAGTGTGGAAAGACCTTCTCTTACAATAGCTCTTTCATAATCCATGAAAGGAAGCACAAAGGAGAACGACCTTATAAATGCACGGAGTGTGGAAAGGCTTATAGTAGTAGTAGTCATCTTGCCTCCCATAAGAGGAGCCACACAGAAAAGAAACAGTACCAATGCACGGAGTGTGGGAAGACCTTCCGTTATTCAAAGTCTTTTGTAAGGCATCAAATGAATCATAAAGGAGAAAGGCCTTACAAATGCACCGAGTGTGGAAAGAGCTTCACTTGTACCAGTCATCTTAGCACTCACAAGATGATCCACATAACAGAGAAGCCATATCAATGCATGGAGTGTGGAAAGGCCTTCAGTTATAATCATTCTCTTATAATCCATCGAAGGATTCACAAAGGAGAAAGACCATATCAATGCATGGAGTGTGGAAAGACCTTTATTCGTAGCAGTACTCTCAATTCCCACAAGAGGATCCACACAGGAGAGAAACCATATCAATGCATGGAGTGTGGGAAAACCTTTTCATGTACCAGTAATATTAATTCCCACAAGAAGACACACACAGGAGAGAAGCCATATCAATGCATGGAGTGTGGGAAAAGCTTTAGTAGGAAATATGCTCTGACTCACCATAGAACTATCCATACAGAGGAGAAGGCATATCACTGCATAGAATGTGCAAAGACCTTCTGTTATTATGACTCTCTTGTAAGACATCAAAGGAATCACAAAGGAGAAAGACCTTATAAATGCATGGAGTGTGGAAAGACCTTTAGTTGCAGCAGACATCTTGATTCCCACAAGATGATCCACTCGGAAGAGAAGCCATATAAATGTGTCGAATGTGGGAAAGGCTTTAGGTGGAATTCTGCTCTTACCACCCATAAAAGGACCCACACAGGAGAAAGGCCGTATCGATGTGTGGAGTGTGGAAAGAGCTTTACCTGTGGCAGTAGTCTCAGTTCCCACAAGAGGGTCCACACAGGTGAGAGGAAATATAAATGTGTGCATTGTGGAGAAGGCTTTAGAAGGAGTTGTGATCTCACTTCCCATAGAAGGATCCATACGGGAGAAAAAATTGTATGAATCGAGTGTGGAAAGAGCTTTGAAAGTCTTGCCATAGAAGGGTCAACACACAGGAGAAACCATATCAATAAAGGAAGTGTCGGAAGAGGTTCAATAGAAATACAGCTGTAATCCTTAGTTTTTGACTGCAATTCATCCCAAAATTTCTGTTGCTAAGCAAGGTACAGTGGTACCTCATGATACGAACTTAATTGGTTCCAGGAGGAGGTTCGCAAGGTGAAAAGTTCGTAAGACGAAACAATGTTTCCCATAGGAATCAATGTAAAAGCAAATAATGAGTGCAAATCCTTCAGGAAAATCACAAACTTTAGAAGGGAGACGAACAGAGGGCAGGGAGGAGCAGCTAAAGGGGGCGGGTGGAAGAAGCCAGGCTAGGCTAAAGGGTGAGTGGGAAGGAAGAAAGGCAAGGGGGCGCCCCTCCCTTTTCTTTCTTCAAAAGACACCGTTTCAGTGCCTCTACAAGCAGGTTGTTCTCTGCAAAATTTTTCCTCCCCCAAGCTGCCCCTCCCTCCTCCCTTTTCTTTCTTAAAAAGACACCCTTTCAGTGCCTCTGCAAACACGCTGTTCTCTGCAAATCTTTCCCCCTCCAAGCCACCCCTCCCTTTTCTTTCTTCAAAAAAGGGGGGGGGAAGAAACCCCTTCATCCCAGCAGCAGCTGCTTGGGTTCGTAAGGTGAAAATAGTTTGGAAGAAAAGGCAAAAAAATCTTAAACACCGGGTTCGTATCTCGAAAAGTTCGTTAGAAGAGGCGTTCGTAAGATGAGGTACCACTGTAGTTGTTAAGTGACTTTTGCCCCACTTTACTATTTTCTTGCCGCATTTGTTAAATGAATCCTATACCCTAACCCTAACAATCTTTTAGGTTTTTTTAAAAAAACCCACAACATTAGAGTTTATCTGATATCTCTTGCCTCAATATTTCTGCTCTGAGTTAAATATCTTAACCCAGTCTTTTTTCTGGCTCTTCTACTTTTCCCATCCCTGCTTTTTGGGGAAGGATTCGGCCTAATTGCTGCATCCAAGATGTTAGCTACTGCTTGCAAAGTCTTTCAATCTGTGAGGGCCAAATCCCCTTCCTTTAAACCAGACCTGGGCAAAATGCGGCCCGAGGGCCGGATGCTGCCCGCCCGCTGTCTGTGACCGGCCCGCGGAGGTCAGTCCAACTTTTATAGATAAGAACCGGGTTCTGTCGGGCTCTCTGGTAGACTCCTCCCAAAAATTCACAGGTACAAATTTCAGACACACACACACGTTTGAAAATTCAAAACAATGTTCTTTATAATGAAAATTCACTTAAACTAAGCCCTCTTTTGGGATAGCAAAGAGCACTCGTCTCCAAACAAACTGGTAATTTGTACAAGTCCCTTATCAGTTCTGTGATACTTAGCTTGCAGCTGTGAGGCAATTCCCAGTCCTTCTTCTTTCACAAAGTGAAACATACTTTGCTCTGGTTTAGTTTCAAAGCGGGGAAAAATCAGCACACAAAAGGTCAAAGTCAGTAAAGCAAGCACGAAACACAACGATCAGATAATCCTCCACAATAGCCAAACCCACAGGCTGCTCTTTATAGCAGCCTCATTAATTACCACAGCCCCACCCAACCACAGGTGGCCTCATTTTCTTTGATAATAATCTCTCAGTTGTTGTTGCCTATGCATCGCTCTCCGCATGTGTGGCTGTATCATTAACTCTTGTTCTGAATCCAAGGAGGAGCTAGATAATTGATCTCCTTCTGAGCTGTCTGCCACACTCTCCTCCCTGTCACTCATGTCTTCTTGGTCAGAGGAGCCTTCATCAGCAGATTCCACCAGGGGGGGGGGCAAAACAGGCCTGCAGCATGTGGATGTCTCCCCCACATCCACAGTCCTTGGGGCAGGAGCTGGGCCAGAGCTAACCACAACAATAATTATAATAGAATTAACTCAGTTCTACCCAATAATATACAGTACAGTAATATCTCATGATACGAACTTAATTGGTGCAAGGAGGAGGTTCGTAAGACGAAAGGTTCGTAAGACGAAACATTGTTTCCCATAGGAAACAATGTAAAGTCAATTAATCCGTGCAACAACAAAAAAAAAAAAACGCAAAAAAACGCTGCCGCCCGGCTGTCACCTTTTAAAACAGCCGGGGGGGGGAGGCTTCCCAGCAGCCTCCTGAACCCGAACGCCAAACCCGAACTTCCGGGTTCGGCGTTGGGAGGCTGCTGAGAAGCCCCCCCGGATGTTTTTAATCACTTTTTTTATTATTTTTCATAAAACAGACATACAGACGTACAAACATTAAACATAAAATGGGGATGTATTTCCCCGCTTCTTTTGAAAGTATACATTCAAATAGAGAAAAGAATACATAATCAAACATTTGTTGAATGTTAAAAAGTCTAGTAAAAAATTTTCAAATCTTAAATGCAATATTAGTACAGTATAAGTAAAAATGCTTAATATGTTATTTAAGTGTAATATATTCATCTAATCAAACATTCAAACTAATCTCAATTACTAAGCATACATAAAACAAAATTTTTAATATATCGCTTGTGAGTAAACAACTATGTCAAAATCATCAACAAATACATCTAATATTGTTATTACCTAAATAAAAACAGATCTATCTCTTATTTTTTCTTATCTAACCATTTATATATGTTGTTCCATGTTTCATAAAATTTTGTATCTTCTTGATCGTTTAATCGTCTTGTCATCATATCCATTTCAGCGCAATCTAATATTTTAGCTATAACTTCTTCTTTCTTGGGGATTTCCTCCCCCTTCCAGTTTTGCGCGTATATTATTCTAGCCGCAGTTAATATGTGTATAATTAAGTAAAGAGTTTCCTTCTTATAAGTCTGATTAGTAATTCCTAATAAGTAAAATTCCGGGGTGTTATCTATGTCATATTTTAATATTTCTTTTAATATCTTCTCAATCATCTTCCAATAAGTTTTAGCTTTGCTACATGTCCACCATTGATGGTAATAAGTTCCTATATCTTTCTTGCATTTCCAACACAGTGGGGATGTTTTAGGAAACATTTTAGCTATCCTGTTAGGTGGAAGGTGCCATCTATAAAACATTTTAATTTGGTTTTCTTTTAATGAAACTGACTTGGTCATTTTCCAATTATTAATCCAGACTTTTTCCCAAGTATCTATATCTATTTCCTTGCCTATATTTCTGCACCATCTTATCATGGTATCTTTTAGAGTCAACTCTATATTTTTGTGAGCGATAAGAAATTTATATATTTTCCCTATCATTTTTACTGAATTATTAATAATTAAATGACTTAGCAAATTCTTACTTTTATTAAAAGTATAAAGAGTTATATCCTTCTGGTATCTGGATCGAATCTGGGCATAATGCCACCAATCTATTATTATCCCTTCTTCTTGTAGTTTATTCCTAGGCTTTAGCTTCATCTGATCATTTAATAATTCTTTATATCTATAAAATATTTTCGTGTCTTTTATAGATTTTGGATGTGTTATTGCTTCTAGGGGGGCTATCCATTCTGGAACATTTAAGAAGTGATTTTTCTTTATGTCCTTCCAAACCTCTAGTAAATACTTCCTTAATGTGTGTCTTTTAAAATATGAGTGATTTTTTTCCTTGTCATACCATATAAATGCATGCCAACCCAGCATAAGATCATGTCCTTCTAAATTTAATATTCTTTTATTCTCTAAGGTTATCCAATCTTTAATCCATGTTAAGGCGGCGGCCTGATAATATAATTTCCAGTTTGGAAGACCAAATCCTCCTCTTTCTTTAATGTCTTCCAAACAGTTTATTTTTATCCTTGCTTTTTTCCCTTGCCATATAAATTTTTTAACTAAGTTTGTCAAAGTTTTAAAGAAAGTTCCCCCTGGGTTTATTGGAATTACCTGAAAGAGAAATAAAACCTTAGGCAAAATATTCATCTTGATTGTGGCAATTCTTCCTAAAAATGATATTTTCAGGTTGTTCCATGTTTCTAAATCTTTTTTAATTTCTGATAATAATTTTATATAATTATCATTTTTTAAAGTTATTGTTTTCGCTGTTAAATTTATTCCTAAATATTTTACTTTCTTTACGGTTTTTATTCCAGAAATATTTTCTAATTTAGTTTCTTGTATTTTATTCATATTTTTGGTTAAGAAAGAAGTTTTACTTTTATTTATCTTTAAACCTGCTACCTTTCCGAATTGTTCAATAGTTTGCAATAAAGAAGGGACAGTTGTTATCGGTTCTTCAATTATAAACGTTAAGTCATCTGCAAAAGCTTGGAGTTTGTAAGTTTCGTCTCCTATAGTTAAACCTTTTATTTCGGAATCCGCTCTTATTTTAATTAATAAAGTTTCAAGTGTCATAATAAATAACAATGGTGATATAGGACATCCTTGACGAACTCCCTTGTTTATATCAAGTGCTTGTAATTGGTTATTATTTAATATTATTTTAGTCGTTTGTTTTGAGTATATAGTATCTATTAAATTAACAAATTTTGAGCCAAATCTCATTTTGTTTAATTGCATTTTTATAAATGTCCAGTTAACGTTGTCAAAGGCCTTTTGAGCATCTAAGAACATTAAGGATGCTGTCTTATCTGGATGTTGTTCATAGTATTCTAATGTATTTATTACTGTTCTAAGGTTATTTTTAATTTGTCGCCCTGGTAGAAATCCATTTTGGTCTTGATGTATTATTCCATTTATAATTCTTTTAAGTCTATCTGCATAAATGGCAATAAATATTTTATAATCTACATTTAATAAAGATATGGGTCTATAATTTTTGATTTTTAGTGGGTCAGTGCCGGATTTGTGTATTAAAGTTGTCAGCGATTCTGACCAAGATTTCGGAATTTTACCCTCAAGTCTACATGAATTAAAAATTTCTAACATATAGTTTCTTACTATTTCATTGTCTATCTTATACCATTCTGCCGGTATAGCATCCGGACCAGTGGCCTTATTGTTTTTCTGTTTTTTAATTATAGTTAGGAGTTCTTCCATTGTTATTGGACCATCCAACATAGTCTGTTGATCTTCTGTTATTTGTGGTAATTTTGAAGCCTGTAAGTAATTAAAAACCTCATCTTCGCTAACATTGTCTTTGGCATAAAGATCTTTATAAAAGTTATAAACAATGTCCGCCTTTCCTTCTGTATCATATTTTATTGTACCATCTTTGTCTTCTAATTTTTTTATCAATTTGGATTGACTCTGCTTTCTAAGTTTATATGCTAACCATCTGCCTGGTTTATTTGCATGTTCAAAATAATGTTGTTTTGCTCTTTTAATTTTTTCAGTTATTTGATTTTGTTCTATAATTCTAATTTTATGTTTAATTACATTTATTTCTGTTTTAAAGTCTCTGTTCTTGGTGTGTTGCTGCGTTGCAAATTCCAATTGTTTTAATTCATTTATTAGTTGTACGTACTTTAATTTATTTTCCTTATTGTATTTTGCTGTGTAAGATATTGTTAACCCTCTTATATAAGCTTTGAGTGTATCCCATATATTCTGTGGAGTGGTGTCTGGGGTTTTGTTAATCTCAAGAAATATTTTTAATTCCTTTTCGATCCAATCTTTATATTTCTTATCATTTAGTATAATTCTATTCATCCGCCAAATATTCTGTTTGTTGTTCCTTCTTATATAGACCACTATTGGGTTATGGTCAGCCCATGTATTAACATCTATCTCTACTTCCCTTATTTCTTCTGCAACCATTTTTGATGTCCATACCATGTCTATTCTTGTCCAGATTTTGTGGGGATTAGAATAAAACGTAAATTGTCTTTTATGGGGGTGTCTTTCCCTCCATATATCATTTAGCAATAATTCTGTTTTCATTTTTAAAGGTGACAGCCGGGCGGCGGGGCTTCTCAGCGAAAGTTCGTGTTTGGGAGGCTGCTTTGAGGAGGCGGGGAAGCCTCTTGCAGCAGCTGCCACAGCCGCCGGCTTCCCCGCCACCCGCCCTAACCCTAACCCTAACCCTAGATCGCTCTTGCTGACCTGCTGCCTCGCAGGGAAGCCGGGCAAGAGCGATCTTCTGCCGGCCATGGGCGAGCAGCGGGGAGTCGCCCATGGCCGGCAGAAGATCGCTCTTGCCCGGCTTCACCGCAAGGCATCAGATCAGCAAGAGCGATCTTCTGCCGGCCATGGGTGACTCCCCGCCGCTCGCATTGGGGTGGGGGGGGCTGTCAGGACACCTCCCCCCCACCCCAGCACTTTGCATCCCGCCGGCTAAGAGCAATCGGGCAGCAGCTTCTGCCGGACACGGGCAATGAGCGGGACAGAGAAGCGGGGAGAATCAGGAGGCTCCTTTGGCGGCTGGAGGCTGCCTGGCTTTGTGTTTTTGGCTGGGGGAGGAGGCAGTAGGACCTTCCTAACTCCCTCCCCCCCCAGCCAAAACCCCAAAGCCTGTTTGCTGCCACACGATTTAGCCAGGACAGGAGCGAAGTGATGTGGAGGAATGGGGAGCTGAAACCGAGCGGCTTCAGCTTTCTATCCCTTCATGTCACTTCGCCGCTAAATCATGTGGCAGCAAACATGCTTTGGGGGTTTGGCTGCGGGGGGAGGGAGTTAGGAAGGTCCTACTTCTCCGCCTCAGCCAAAACCCCAAAGCCTGTTTGCTGCCACACGATTTAGCCAGGACAGGAGCGAAGTGACGTGGAGGATTGGGGAGCTGAAACCACCCGGTTTCAGCTCCCCATTCCTCCACGTCACTTCGCCGCTAAATCGTGTAGCAGCAAACATGCTGTGGGGGTTTGGCTGGGGGGGGGGGAGAAGTAGGACCTTCCTAACTCCCTCCCCCCCAGCCAAAACCCCAAAGCCTGTTTGCTGCCACACAATTTAGCCAGGACAGGAGCAAAGTGACGTGGAGGATTGGGGAGCTGAAACCACCCGGTTTCAGCTCCCTATTCCTCCACGTCACTTCGCCGCTAAATCGTGTGGCAGCAAACATGCTTTGGGGGTTTGGCTGGGGGGGAGGGAGTTAGGAAGGTCCTACTTCTCCCCCTCAGCCAAAACCCCAAAGCATGTTTGCTGCCACACGATTTAGCGGCGAAGTGACGTGAAGGGATGGAAAGCTGAAACCGCCCGGTTTCAGCTCCCCATTCCTCCATGTCATTTCGCTCCTGTCCTGGCTAAATCATGTGGCAGCAAACAGGCTTTGGGGTTTTGGCTGGGGGGGAGAAGTAGGACTTTCCAGCAGCCTCCGAACGCCGAACGCGGAAGTTCGGGTTTGGCGTTCGGCTTCGGGAGGCTGCTGGAAAGCCGCCCGGCTGTTTTAAAAGGTGACCGCCGGGCTGGGGGGCTTCCCAGCAACCTCCCGAACCCTGAACTTTTGCTGAACTTCCGGGTTCGGGGTTCGGGGGGTTGCTGGGAAGCCCCCCAGCCCGGCGGTCACCTTTTAAAACAACAGACCGCCTTTGTATTTTTGGCTGGGGGGGGAAGCAGGAGGTGCAGGATCGGGCCGGCGGTGGGCGCGCCGCGAGGTAGCAGGTCAGCATCCTGGGCGGCTGGGCAGCGGGCGAGGAGGCGCGGCCGAGCGGACCTGGCTCCGGCTCCGGCTAGACCTCCAGCGAGGATGGGGCGGGCAGTGGGCGCGGCGGCAGCGGTAGCGGTGAGGGTGCGTCCGATTCGGGGCTGGCGGCCCCCGATGCAGTGGGGAACATCGGCCCGAGAGGCAGGAGAGGACCGGGCGACTGGAGCAGCAGCGCGGCTTCTTTTTGCCTGGGAGGGAAGGTGAAATGCCGGCGGCTCTAGCAGCTGCTACAAGCGGCATTTCACCTTCCCTCCAAGGCAAAAAGATGCCGGGGAGAGGGGAACGCCTTCCGCCTGGGAAGTCCGGCCCCATCATCCCAGAAAGCCGGCATCTTTTTGCCTGGGAGGTAAAGTGAAATGCCGCTCGTAGCAGCTGCTACGAGCGGCATTTCACCTTCCCTCCCAGGCAAAAAGATGCCGGGGAGAGGGGAACGCCTTCCGCCTGGGAAGTCCGGCCCCATCATCCCAGAATGCCGGCATCTTTTTGCCTGGGAGGGAAAGTGAAATGCCGCTCGTAGCAGCTGCTAGAGCCGCCGGCATTTCACTTTCCCTCCCAGGCAAAAAGGCCGGCATTCTGGGATGATGGGGCCGGACTTCCCAGGCGGAAGGCGTGCCCCTCTCCCCGGCATCTTTTTGCCTGGGAGGGAACGTGAAATGCCGGCGGCTCTAGCAGCTGCTAGAGAGGCATTTCACAGCCCGGCTGGGGGGCTTCCCAGCAACCTCCCGAACCCCGAACTTCTGGGTTCGGGGTTGGGGGGGGGTGCTGGGAAGCCCCCCAGCCCGGCTGCGACCTTTTAAAACAGCCGCGCCGCTTCCCAGCTGTCTCCTGAAGCCGAACGCGGAAGTTCGGCTTTGCCGTTCGGCTTCAGGAGACAGATGGGAAGCGGCACGGCTGTTTTAAAAGGTCGCAGCCGGCCTGGGGGGCTTCCCAGCACCTGGTTCGGGGTTTGTGGGGGTGCTGGGAAGCCCCCCAGGCCGGCTGCGACCTTTTAAAACAGCCGCGCCGCTTCCCAGCTGTCTCCTGAAGCCGAACGCCAAAGCCGAACTTCCGCGTTCAGCTTCGGGAGACAGCTGTGAAGCGGCGCGGCTGTTTTAAAAGGTGACAGCCGGGCTGGGGGGCTTCCCAGCAACCTCCCGAACCGAACCCGGGTTTCAGAAAAATTTTGCCTCTTCTTACGAACTTTGTTCGAGTTACGAACCGGCGTTCGGGAGGCTTCTGGGAAGCCCCACCGCACGGCTGTCACCTTTTAAAACAGCCGCGCGGCTTCCCAGCAGTCTCCGAGCGCCGGTTCGTAACTCAAAAAAAGTTCGTAAGAAGAGGCAAAATTTTTCTGAACCCCGGGTTCGTATCACGAGTTGTTCGTAAGACGAGGGGTTCGTATCTTGAGGTACCACTGTATCGGGTAGAACTGAGTTAATTATGTTAATCCAGCCTTCTAAAACCATCCCAATTTCTTATGTGGCCCTATGGCAAAAATAATTGGCCACCCTTGATTTAAACAGTGGTGGGATTCAACCGGTTCCAATTGTGAGCTGTGCACACAGTCCATTAGAAAACATGATTAAAAGTTACCTTATGTGGCCCTATGGCAAAAATAATTGGCCACCCTTGATTTAAACAGTGGTGGGATTCAACCGGTTCCAATTGTGAGCTGTGCACACAGTCCATTAGAAAACATGATTAAAAGTCACCTTTTAACATGATTAAAAGTTACCCAGCTGCTTTGTCTATCAGCTGGGCTTCAAACAAAAGAAACGGTCGCAGCAAACTGGTTCACTCACCGCTGATCGTTGGAGCAACTGGCTCACCCAAACTGGACCAAATAGGGCTGAATCCCACCCCTGCTTTAGCAACTGAGATTTCTTTTCATACACTGTGCTTAATGAATCCCTTTCTCGGAGATTCTTGCCATACCCAGTTTGATAGACTTGAGCTGAAAACATCAATTTAAAATACTAGATTCTAGACAATTTACATTTTCCGTCGGCCGATAAGGATTGTGGAGATTTTTTATTTTGAAAAAATATCCAAGATACAAAAGTGAAAAATAATGGGCAAATTCTTTGTTTTTTTTGTTTTATACTACATCTATAGTGTAGTAAACATGCAAACAGTGTATAAGTTCTTTCTATGTTAGTTTTCTTATAATATATTTTTAGCATATTTGTACTATACAAATACAGTGATCCCCCGATCATTGCGAGGGTTCCGTTCCAGGACCCCTCGCAATGATCGGTTTTTCGCGAAGTAGCGCTGCGGAAGTAAAAACACCATCTGCGCATGCGCAGATGGTGTTTTTACTTCCGCTGCAGCAGCGAGGAGCCGAAGATTGGGGTTTCCCCACCGCCCACGCAAACTCCTCGCTGCCGCTCGCCCGCCCTTCGCCCGCCCACGCCGTTCGCCTCGCCGCCGCTTCCCAGCTGAGTCCTGAAGCCAATTCGCTTCAGGACTCAGCTGGGAAGCGGCGCGAGTGAACGGCGTGGGCGGGGCGAGCGGCGGGCGCGCGGGCAGGCAGGCGGCGGACAAGCTGTTCGCTCGCGCCGCTCGCTCGCGCCGCTTCCCAGCTGAGTCCTGAAGCCAATTCGCTTCAGGACTCAGCTGGGAAGCGGCGCGAGCGAACGGCGTGGGCGGGCGAAGGGCGGGGCGAGCGGTAGCGAGGAGTTTGCGTGGGCGGTGGGGAAACTCCTCGCTGATGCCCGCCGCTCGCCCTCCCGCCAGCAACAGGGGGAAGACCCAGGGAAGCCGCCCAGCAGCTGATCTGCCCGGCGCCATCTACGCATGCGTGGCCATAGAAAAAAAGGGCGCGCATGCGCAGATGGTGTTTTGACTTCCGGGTTGAAAAATCGCCATATAGCCGTTCGCAATGATCGGGATCGCGATACCCGGGGGATCACTGTATACAATATACAAATGAGCTGGGGTGGCGCAGCAGGTAGAGTGCTGTACTGCAGGCCACTGAAGCTGACTTGTAGATCTGAAGGTCAGCGGTTCAAATCTCATCACTGGCTCAAGGTTGACTCAGCCTTCCATCCTTCCGAGGTGGGTAAAATGAGGACCCGGATTGTGGGGGCAATAGCCTAGCTCTGTTTTTTAAAAAGTTCTATTGCTAACATGTTGTAAGCCGCCCTGAGTCTAAGGAGAAGGGTGGCATAAAAATTGAATGAATGAATGAATGAATAAATAAATAAATAAATGCAATGTTTTCTGTAATATACTATTATTAATATACTATTATACAATAAATTATTGTCCATATACTATATACTATCTAATCAGTGGTTGGTCCAAATAATTTAACAACCAATTCTCTGCCCTAATGACCAGTTGGGTAGGCATGACTGTGTGGTCATGTGACTGGGTGGACATGGCCAAGTCGAAGTCACTCAATTTGAGGGGTGCCTTGTCCGGTGTCGCCTTGCCTCTCCCAGCCACTTGCCTCAAAAGCAAAACGTTCTGTAAAAATGTTCTCCTTTTTTTCAACTTTATTATCTGCAGCCTGCTGTCAAATAAATGGACTTGGAATAAACAAATAAACCAAAGTTTGGTGCTACTTTTCTTTATTTCATAAGCAAAGTCATACAGCATTTGTTCTGCCATATTATAAACCTCTTAGAAACATAGAAACATAGAAGACTGACGGCAGAAAAAGACCTCATGATCCATCTAGTCTGCCCTTATACTATTTTCTGTATTTTATCTTAGGATGGATATATGTTTATCCCAGGCATGTTTAAATTCAGTTACTGCGGATTTACCAACCACGTCTGCTGGAAGTTTGTTCCAAGCATCTACTACTCTTTCAGTAAAATAATATTTTCTCATTTTGCTTTTGATCTTTCCCCCAACTAACTTCAGATTGTGTCCCCTTGTTCTTGTGTTCACTTTCCTATTAAAAACACTTCCCTCCTGAACCTTGGACCCATTCAATTTTGTCAATATCTTTTTGTAGGTGAGGTCTCCAGAACTGAACACAGTATTCCAAATGTGGTCTCACCAGCGCTCTATATAAGGGGGATCAAAATCTCCCTCTTCCTGCTTGTTATACCTCTAGCTATGCAGCAAAGCATCCTCCTTGCTTTTCCTACCGCCCGACCACACTGCTCACCCATTTTGAGACTGTCAGAAATCACTACCCCTAAATCCTTCTCTTAGATCCAGCAATGTATTTACAACACCTTTAGTTATATAAACCTATGGTGATCAGCCTTACGTGTTATTGTGTGGAAATGTTGGAGTCTTCCTCCATAGTGAATTGACAGTAACATTTATCCACTCTAACCCAAGCAATCACAATAAAAAAAGCAACAAATGTGATGGAGATGATTGCTGGCAACTTTTTAATGAGATTTTATTATTCAGTATAAACTGAATTTCAGGCTTTTTTAATAGTTCGTTTGGTTTTCACTTTGTTCTGATACTAAGTTTTAATTACACCCCAGCTTCCAAGTTTCCATGAATGTGTAACCATGCATCCATCCATCATCTCTGGAATTCCTATGGAATGTTTTTGCTGGGGGGGGGGTGATTATGATTAATTCCTTTACTTAAAAATCACTTGCAAAGGAATAAGAATCTGCATAAGGAAGCTCTTACCCACCCGAACATTACGGAATTAAAAAACATGATAACCTACAACCACTTACTAAATACAGAAGGAAATATAAAAACAAAGGAAGAGTTAGCAGAACAGAACATAATTTTGGACTGGTGGCCATACAGGCTAATATTTTCAAAATGGCAAAAAGACACCAAAAACGAAGGAATATTGGCACAGGACACACCCCTTGATAAACTAATATTAGGAAGGGAAAAAAAATTATTACAAGAATATACAGCTATTTAATAAATTATGAAATGGAAACTGAAATATCAAAAGACCCAATGACCAGCTGGGCAAAGAACTTTGGCTACAATATTCATATAGACCAATGGGAGACAATCTGGAATAAGAACTACAAAATCACTAAATCAGTATCATACAAAGAAAACATCATAAAAATGTTCTATAGGTGGCATATGTCGCCATCAAGACTAGCACAGATTTTCCCCAAAACCAGACCAAACTGTTGGAGATGTTCAAATCCCTCTGGAACCTTCTTCCATATCTGGTGGAGCTGTCCAAAAATAAAAAAATTATGGAGCAAAATAAGGTCCTGGATATTCGAAATTACGGACATTAATCTCTCATTCAAACCAGAGACCTTTTTATTAGGAATAATAGACACAAAAATAAAGAAAACAGATTACTATATAATCCAACACATTATAACAGCAAGCAGAATATCAATAGCCCAAAACTGGAAAAGGGAAGAGGTACCATCAGACAGAGAAATGATTAAAAAAATATTCGATTGCGCCGAGTATGACTCCTTAACACAAAAACTGAAAGACAACAAGGAAACAAAAAATATAACCACATGGGACAAGTTCTATAACTGGATCAATGAAAGGGAGAGAGCTACAGAAGGGAAGGGAAATGAAATACAATAAAACAAATTATAAAAAGATCAAGAACGGGGGGAGAGAGGGAGAAGAACAAAACAACGATTTATTTGCTTGCTCGCTGACACCCTTTTTCTTTTTTTCTTTTTCTTTTTTTTTCTTTTTAGGATAGAAATAAATCAGAACTATAACAATCATAATACTAAACACACTACTGTATTTAGAAAAGGAAGTTTTAGACCAACGATTAAGCAAACTTTAAGAAATATGATTCCGCTGACTGAATAGCCGTGAAAATAAAAAATAAATATAGCTGCAGATTGGCAGCGGGGTGGGGGGGGGGAGGGGCTGTCTTATGTTCAATGTTATTGTTAAATGTGGTTCGTTCGACCCTATTGGAAACAATGATCAGATGCTTATGATATGAACACCTTGTCTTGTCAACACTGTTTTGTATTGTTTCTTTGTATATATTTGTATATAACCAATAAACATTATTTTATATAAAAAGAATCTGCATAAGGCAAATGCATACATGCTTTAAATAAAAACCTACAATTTACTCTTGCAATCTTTGTAATTCATATCACTTGCATAATTCTGCCCAGACAAGGAGTTGAGAAAAATAAAACAAGGTGACTTATATCCTAAATAAAAGATTGAAACCTGGAGACAGATTATGGTAATAACAAATGAATTTGTAATGGCACAAATATACTTCTGCTGGAGGAAATAGATAATCACTGTCCATATTTAGAGGGCCAGAGAAGACAGCCTTAGTAGACAGCCTGAATCTGAAGCTTTCCTGGGACCTTGTCTACAGCTGAACTACAGCTGGAGAGAAGCTAAGAAACATTCCAATTTCTCTAGCTGCTTTCTCTACCATGACTAGGAGCTTCAGGATACATAGCGATTATTATGGGTTTTGACTTTCAACTTGTAGGAACTGGAAAGATGGCCCATCTATTGAAGAGATGAAAGGGCTGGAATATAGCCATCAATGCAATCCTGACAGCCATGGTTTCTTCTTGTCCCACTATCTGCAAAAAGGCATGTTCCTTTCTAACCAATCTTTGGTCCAATCTTTCAATCTTTATTATTGATCGATGATCTCTATAAATTGGCAGTCATCAGCTTCATAATTCGGCCACCCAACCGAAGAAGGGGCATCCACAGACATCCTTCACGGCTAACAATGTAGAATGGTAAGTCTTTTCGACCTCCTTCAGTTATTTATTATTATTATTATTATTTATTCATTTGTCCAAAACACAAATACAAAGGAAGAAAAATAGACACGTGATAATATAAAAGAGGGTGAAAGTGAACTTAGAGGAGAGGATATATGAAAGGAAGAGAATATATAAGATAGTTGAAAGAAAGGAAAGACAATTGGACAAGGGACGAAAGGCACACTAGTGCACTTATGTACGCCCCTTACTGGCCTCTTAGGAACCTGGAGAGGTCAATCGTGGAGAGTCTATGGGAGAAATGTTGGGGGTTAGGGGTTGACACAATTGAGTCTGGTAATGAGTTCCACGTTTCGATAACTCGATTGTTGAAATCGTATTTTTTACAGTCAGGTTTGGAGCGGTTAATATTAAGTTTGAATCTGTTGCGTGCTCTTGTGTTGTTGCGGTTGAAGCTGAAGTAGTCATTGACTGGTAGGACGTTGCAGCATATGATCTTGTGGGCAATAAACAGCTTCTGCCAGCTAAAGGTCAACTGAACTAAGTAGATCACCCAATCAACTTTTCTATCTATCAACCTGGACTCTATAGTCCAAGGTTTAATTTTATGCATCTAATAATGGGAAAGAACAAACTATAGTTTATAGAAACTGATGTCAATCATTTGTTGAGTCTCTGTGGTGCATATGTAAGGCTGTTAACCAGAAGAATGGTGGTTCAATCCCACTCAGGGTCAGCCTGCTTGATTAGTTGAACCATATATGAAGATGCTGGATGTTAATCCATTGGGTTCTTCATCTTTGGACTATAGTTGACATCTCCCTAATACTGTTTTCTGCCAGACTTAAATATTTAGCCACCGGATCTGTAACATCATTGTGACGTCACCAGTGGGTCACTACCAGATTGGGCGACCTGGTCCAAACCAGGAGGAACCCACCCCTGCTGTAAACCACCTATTCTTTAATAGAAGAAGAGATATAGGAATAGAAGAAAGGTATAGGAGCTATAGGAGAGCAATAGGACAGGGGACGGAAGGCACTCTAGTGCACTTGTCCTCGCCCCTTACTGACCTCTTAGGAATCTGGATAGGTCAACCGTGGATAATCTAAGGGTAAAGTGTTGGGGGTTTGGGGATGACACTATGGAGTCCGGTAATGAGTTCCACGCTTCGACAACTCGGTTACTGAAGTCATATTTTTTACAGTCAAGTTTGGAGCGGTTAATATTAAGTTTAAATCTGTTGTGTGCTCTTGTGTTGTTGTGGTTGAAGCTGAAGTAGTCACCGACAGGTAGGACGTTGCAGCATATGATCTTGTGGGCAATACTTAGATCTTGTTTAAGGTGTCTTAGTTCTAGGCTTTCTAGGCCCAGGATTGAAAGTCTAGTAAATCTATCTATCTATCTATCTATCTACCTACCTATCTATCTATCTATCTATCTATCTATCATCTATCTATCTACCTACCTATCTACCTATCTATCTATTTATTAGAGTTGAAAGGGACCTTGCAGGTCATCAAGTCCAACCCCCTGCCTAGGCAGAAAATCCTACAGCACCCCAGCCAAATGACAGTCCAATCTCCTCTTGAAAGTGTCCAGAGTTGGGGAGATCACAACTTCCGCTGGTAGGCCGTTCCACTGGTTGATCGCTCTGACCGTCAGGAAATTCTTCCTTATTTCTAGGTTGAATCTCCTTCGCCAGCTTCCAACCGTTGTTCCTTGTCTGGCCCACTGGTGCCCTGGAAAACAGCGTGACCCCCTCCTCTCTGTGGCAACCCCTCAAGTACCTGCACACTGATATCATGTCGCCTCCAGCCCTTCTTTTCTCTAGGCTATCCATACCCAGTTCGAGCAATCTCTCTTCATAAGTCTTGGTTTCTAGTCCCCTAATCATTTTGGTTGCTCTTTTTAGCACCTTCTCCAGAGTTTCAATGTCCCTTTTGAAGTGAGGTGACCAGAACTGAATGCAGTACTCCAGGTGAGGTCTGACCAGGGCGTTATAGAGTGGTGTTAATACCACCCTGGTCTTGGAGTGTATCCCCCTGTTGATGCAGCTTAAAATTGTGCTGGCTTTTTAGCTGCTGCTGCAGATTGCTCGCTCATGTTTAGTTGATTATCCACAAAGATATCAGTGCATTGCTCATTCTGCTCTGTTAGGGCAGCAAGGAGAAGTGGTGAAGAATGAAGATAAATGAAGTGGGGGGGGGGATGAAGCAAGGCAGGGTCTGTAGAGCTGCCCCACCGACACCATCCCAACAAACTCAAACTCAACCCAGACAAGACGGAGTGGCTGTGGGTCTTGCCTCCCAAGGACAATTCCATCTGTCCGTCCATTACTCTGGGGGGGGGGGAGAATCACTGACCCCCTCAGAGAGGGTCCGCAACTTGGGCATCCTCCTCGATCCACAGCTCACATTAGAGAAACACCTTTCAGCTGTGGCGAGGGGGGCGTTCGCCCAGGTTCGCCTGGTGCACCAGTTGCGACCCTACTTGGACCGGGAGTCACTGCTCACAGTCACTCATGCCCTCATCACCTCAAGGCTCGACTACTGTAACGCTCTCTACATGGGGCTACCTTTGAAGAGTGTTCGGAAACTTCAGATCATGCAGAATGCAGCTGCGAGAGCAATCATGGGCTTCCCCAAATATGCCCATGTTACACCAACACTCCGCAGTCTGCATTGGTTGCCGATCAGTTTCCAGTCACAATTCAAAGTGTTGGTTATGACCTATAAAGCCCTTCATGGCACCGGACCAGATTACCTCAGGGACCGCCTTCTGCTGCACGAATCCCAGCGACCAGTTCGGTCCCACAGAATGGGCCTTCTCCAGGTCCCGTCAACCAAACAATGTTGCTTGGCGGGACCCAGGGGAAGAGCCTTCTCTGTGGCGGCCCTGGCCCTCTGGAACCAACTCCCCCCAGATATTAGAATTGTCCCCACCCTCCTTGCCTTTCGTAAGCTGCTTAAAACCCACCTCTGCCGCCAGGCATGGGGGAATTGAGATACACTTTCCCCCTAGGCCTTTACAATTTATGCATGGTATGTTTGTATGTATGATTGGTTTTTATAATAATGGGTTTTTAACTGTTTTTAGTATTGGATTATTATTATATGCTGTTTTATTACTGTTGTTAGCCACCCTGAGTCTGCGGAGAAGGGCGGCATACAAATCCAATAAATAAATAAATAAATAAATAAATCCCAGTTTACCTAAGGGCTCTTTAGCCAGGCCACCTTTTAATTTCTCTCTCTCTCACACACACACACACACAACCCCATCTTGCAAAGTTAGAAAATGTCAACTATTCTTTTTACCATAGTCTCACAAACTACTTTTGTTGCCTTGAATTGTCGGTGGGGATCTGGGCTTCAAAGAGAGGCTCCTGTTCCTTTTCAGTGTCTATA
The DNA here is from genome assembly GCF_031021105.1 of Erythrolamprus reginae. Lineage (NCBI taxonomy): Eukaryota > Metazoa > Chordata > Lepidosauria > Squamata > Dipsadidae > Erythrolamprus > Erythrolamprus reginae. The sequence continues at coordinate 20,656,921 of NC_091951.1, read as the reverse complement.
TTCATAATATCGTTCTTAGATTTTTTTTTTTTTAAAAAGAGGAAAGCCTAGAAATTGCTGCCGGCTGCAGACAGCTAATGTCAGAGGGAGCCTCTCCTTTTATTCCAAAACCCGTCATCCCGAAACCACCAGGAACGCGACAATCTGCCTTTCGCCCTAGCAGGCTCCATCTGGCGTTGCACTCAGGATCCACCAGGGGGCTCCCCAGGTAGCCGTCGGAAAGGCAGGGCGGACCTCACTTGCTCCAGGAAGGAACTGAGCGCGCGCTCTTTCAACAGGTCCGGGAGTCGCGAGGCATTTTGCAGTGAAGCCTGAAAACGCATGCGCCTTTTCTACAGAGCCCGATTCTGTTCCTCGTCCCTCCCTCAACCCCACTTTTAGGCTGAGTCTTTCCATCAGTCCAAGAGGCTGCAAGGGATTCTTGCACGGAGGGAGAGAGAGACCTGACTCCGGAGTTCAGTAAGTGGGAAGGGACTTTTTCTTCCATGGGCTGGACCGTGCGTGGAGGGACGCAAAGCTTCATCAAGTCCGGAGCCCCTTGTCCCATGTTCCCCTGCCGCCCCTGTGCGTTCCCACTGCATTGCCTCCAGGAGGAAAATCGAGACCGCCAGAAAAATTGGCGCCATTCAGAATTAGGCGAAAAGTGAGAAACCTCTTTCCAGGAAAAGTCTCAATCAAAATATCGTATTAGGTCGTAGCTGCTTTGTGGATTATCTGTTTGTTGCTTGCGATTTCTGAAGCTGCTTTGTTGATTTGGGTATTATCTGTTTCTCAGCCACCCATAGCGGTTTAGGACAGGAGGTTAATGGAGTTCTCATATATATAAATCTTTACTGCAAATTCAAAAATTACTTGATTTACCTTTTCAATCGATTTTAAGCAGCCATCAGAATTATTATAATAAGAAGGGATTAGAAATCAAAAACATGTTTTAAATTTATGTATCCAAAGTTTTTAGTTCTTGCTAGCAGTGGATCCAGAAGGATACAAAACTTTTTCCATACAAAGATATATTAGTCTATCTATTATTAACCCCCCTCCTTTCCCCCCAGATACTGTTGGGTAGATTCATAAGATTTTTTTATTTGGGTTTTTGTGGATGCTCTATTGTAAAGTTGGTCAGCCGATATTTCTGGAAGTTTCTTTCTCCGTTTCAGATTTATAAGTTGGAAATCTTTCCTGGTTCTCTTGGAGTCCAAAGAATCCTGTGTGCGAAGAGGACTGAATGGCCCTTAGGAGATTCGGCCAGACATCTTCTGATTAGTAAAACATGGGAGATCCATTCATCCATTTTGGAGCTGGATTAGAGACCAGAGAGAAGATGGAGGGACAAAGCCCAGCAGATGCAGGACCTGCTAAGGGCCCTCCAGCTGCCCAGCCATGGAGCTGTGAGAAGAATGGAGCAGGTTCTGGGCAGAAGAGCCAAGAAGAGGAAGCCAGAAGTTCAGAGGTCCAATGTTGTCACTTCACAAAAGTGCAGTTCCAGGAGGGGAAGAGTCCCCGAGATGTTTGCACTCAGCTTCACCGCCTTTGCTGTCAATGGCTGCAGCCAGAAAGACACACCAAGGCTCAGATGCTGGACCTGGTGCTCCTGGAGCAGTTCCTGGCTGTCCTTCCCCCAGAGATGGAGAAGTGGGTGCGGGACTATGGGGCAGAGACCAGTTCCCAGGCAGTGGCCCTAGCTGAAGGCTTCTTGCTGACCCAGGAGGAGGAAAGGATACAAGACTTGCAGGTGTGACAATGAAGTAGCTCTAAAGAGGATCCCTCTGAGTTTTTGATTTCCTTTTTTGCAAGGTTTTCTGGAATTATTAACTGCTATGCAGGGCCACCATCAGGAATTTTGGGGCCCCATACAGCCTAAGTGTCTGCCCCCCCCCCCCGGGCATTTTAAAACTACAGTACTGCCCCCCAAATCCCGTGCCATGCCCACCATGGCCACACACCCTGGGCAAGCCCTCCCCCGGCCCTCTGAGGTCAAACACAGCCCTGATGTGGCCCTCAATGAAATTGAGTTTGACACCCCTGGCCTAGAGGCTAAATCCTATGAACAAGGGCTAAGAGAAGGAGTATGTTTAGCTCAATAAATAGAAAACTGAGGGGGAATATAATAGTAGTTTCCCAATCCTTAAAGGGCTGCCACAGAGCAGATGGCATCTATTTATTCTCCATGCCACCTGAAGGTAGTACAAGAAGCAATGGGCGGAACCTCACAAGAAGAAATGCAATCTGGAAATAAGGAAAAACTTGGGACTGGGCGGCATAGAAATAAATAATAAATAAATAAATAAATCCCTTCTTTTTTATTAACATAAAGACTGACGGCAGAAAAATACCTCATGGTCCATCTAGTCTGCCCTTATACTATTTCCTGTATTTTTTCTTAGGATGGATATATGTTTATCCCAGGCATGTTTAAATTCAGTTACTGTGGGTTTACCAACCACGTCTGCTGGAAGTTTGCTCCAAGCATCTACTACTCTTTCAGTGAAATAATGTTTTCTCAGGTTGCTTTTGATCTTTCCCCCAACTAACTTCAGATTGTGTCCCCTTGTTCTTGTGATCACTTTCCTATTAAAAACACTTCCATCCTGGACCTTATTTAACCCTTTAATATATTTAAATGTTTCGATCATGTCCCCCCTTTTCCTTCTGGTTGGTAACCAGTCAGAATCAGCTGTCAACTTATCCCTGCACGAAGAACTGGCCATTAAAAAAAAGGGGGGCTGCAGTTCTCCATGCAGGGATAAGTGGGTAGCTGATTGTGACTAGTTACCAACGTATCCCGGCAAGGGAGGCCAAAAACGCAATGTGAACACTCCTTTAAAGTGAAAGTCCCACCCCCAAACAGGCTGCTATGCTAGTAGCATAGCAGCCTACATCATTATTAATACAAAGCACACATACCTTTGGAGGTATTGTGTGCTTTGTTGTTCTCCAGCTAAAAACTTATTTATTATATATTAAATTTATTGGATTTATATGCCGCCCTTCTCCGCAAACTCGGGGCGGCTCACAACAATAATAAAAAAACAGTACATAATAACATTGCCCCAGTCCCTCTCCGCAGTGCCACACACCCGATGTCCTTACAATCCCCCCCTCCCTGGTCCACCTTCTAACATCTTTGAAGTTCACAAGTCATAGAAGAGCCGACTTTGCCTACACCTGGCCTAGGAGATCCATTTAACCAGGAGACATTAAAAGTACTTCCTAGTTTGCTTAATTGTGGCAGAACATGCAAGTGTAGCCAATTCTGGTCAAGCCATAAACCAGAACAGTTGCATTCACACAACTCAAGTATTTAGTATACTCTTCAAGTCAGGCCTAGGAATTCCACTTTCCATACTAGAAGTGTAGTACTCTTACTCAACACACCTAAGGATGCAGAAAACGTCTAACCATGTGCTGTTGGAACTTATTAACTTCCAACCTGCCATACACCTACTATTGGCTTACATTGATGGTACCCATTCTGAACGACTGCTTTATAAGGGGCTTGGCCACTTATATTAACCATGGTTTATTTTTCAGCATGTTCCCTTTTATTTTGAGCAGGAACCTAGTCAAAACCAGGCTACAATTAAGCTCTTGAGAAATCAGAAAGGCTTTGTAGGAAGAAAAGTTTCAAGGCTTAACCCATGGGTTCCCAAGCATCTCTAAAATCCTGATGCCCCTCCACCCATGACATATAATTCTAACTATTCAAAAAGTGACCTACTACACATGCAGATGAAACCTAGTTTAAAGCCATTAACTTGGTTTAAACAAGGTTCTAATTGCCCCCATTAAAAATAAAATTGGAAAACAGGGCTTTAAACACTAGAATGGTTTATTTACTTGAGTACTGCACAACAGAAAAATCCTATGGTGCTCTAAAACTTCCATACCAGGAGAAAACTATACCCCAACATTTGATCAGCCCTTTTAATCTGAGGCTATGCAAACAGCTCCACTCTGCAAACAATATATTTAAGCTGTGGTTTCATGCCGGCTACATGCTGGTAGTGGTAGCACTAATAGAGCCATGGGAGAGTGCATTACAGCGCAGCTGATTTCCAAAGGAAAACAGCAACTTATTCAGGACCCACAATGCATGTTTATTCCAAAAATGCCCTTTGGGCCTTCAGTTCCAAGCAAACATTGTCCAGCTGGAGCTGGAGGAGCAGTTCCTCAAGGAGGACTTCAATTTTTCTTTAGAATTTTTTCCCCCTTGACCAGCTTTTGTGCAACTTAACAGGAGAGGGCGTGAAAGATGGGGGGGGGGGGGGAGAGAAGGGGAGGGGGAGTGAGAGAAGCCTGGAGCCAACTTACAAGCCCTAGTACAGTGTTTCCCAACCTTTTTTGAGCCGCGGCACATTATTCATATTTTCAAAATCCTGGGGAACACTGAAGGGGGGGGGGCGCTAAAGAAAAGTTTGGACAAAAAAAAATATCTCTTCCTCCATTTCGCTCTATTTCTCCCTCCCTCTTTTTCTTCCTTCCTTCCCTTCTTTCTATCTCTTTCTCTCCCTCTCTTGCTATCTCTTTCTCTCCCCTCTCTCCCTCTCTCTTTCTCCCTCTACCTCTCTTTCTCTCCCCCCTCTCTCCCCCTCTTTCCCTCTCTCTTTCTCTCTCTCCCTCTCTTGCTATCTCTTTCTCTCCCTCTCTCTCCCTCTCTTGCTATCTCTTTCTCCCCCCTCTCTCCCTCTCTTTCTCTCTCTCTCCCCCCCTCTCTCCCTTTCTCTTTCTCTCTCCCCCTCTCTTGCTATCTCTTTCTCTCCCCCCTCTCTCCCTCCCTCTTTCTCTCGGCGGCGGCAAGGTCGTCAGCTGTGAGGCGGAGCTCCAGAACAGAGCACTGACGGCGGCGGCTAGACGTGTTGCTAGACGCCGTAAATGCTGTCCAGCCGCCGCGGTCAGTGCCTCTGTTCCAGAGCTCCGCCTCACAGCTGACCACTCTGCCGCTGCCCCACGGCTACTACCTGCTGCGACTGCTGAGAGGGGGAGAGGGGGGCTACTACCCACTGCGGCTGTCGCTGCCGCCGCCATCACCCTCCCGCTGCGCGCCGCCCTTCCGCTGCCGCTACCCTCCCACCAGCCCCAAAGCTCACCTGCTGCAGCTGCCAGGAAAGCTCTAGTCTAGCGGGGCGCTGCAGTTGCCGGAAAACTTGGAAAGCGCTAAGAAGGAAGCTCAGCTTCCGTTCTCACAACTTTTTGCTCTTTGCAAAAAGTTTCGAGACCAGAAGCTGAGCTGCTTTCGTCGCGGCACACCTGAGACCTGACCTGCCCGCTTCAACACTGAGGGGGGGAACTATGCCTATGGGGGGGTGGAAAGCAGGGACGCCCAATTCACGCCGCGCGTGCCGACCAGGGCCCGGATGAGGCGAGCGCCCGGCCGCCCAAAAGCCTCGTTTCCAAATTGCAATTACCAACGCCGTGCCGCCGCCACCCCAAAGGGGCTCCTACCTTGCTTCGCCGCACGCACGGCACCACGCTTTATTTCGGGACCGGGACCGGGAGGACCGCTGCGCTGCCAAAGGCTCCGTCGGGGCTTCGACTCGAGTTCTGCCTCGCCTTTTACTTTGCTGAGGTGCCGGCAAAAGAGGGTACAGTCTGCGCATGTGCAAGGCTGACTTGGCGCCAGGAGGTCGGCCGACGGAGCCCCCTAATCGGCCGACGGAGCCCCCTAATTGTCCCGTAAAAGGCCCGGCCAAATTGAACAATTAGGGGGCCCTGCCTCCTGGCGCCAAGTTAGCAGCTCCTTGCACATGCGCAGACTGTACCCTCCCTCTTTTGCCTGCTGCCTCACCTCAGCAAAGTAAAAGGCCCGGCCTTTTACTTTGCTGAGGTGACAGTCTGCGCATGTGCAAGGAGCTGCTGACTGCGGGCCCCCCTAATTGTTCAATTTTGCCGGGCCCATGACGGGACTCCCAGTAGTACCGGTCTATCGGCGGCCCTGCTGCTATGGCCTGTTGTCCCATTTTTCTTCCAGGGGATATCTTTGGGGCAATTCTTCCATTCGGTTTCGAGTTTCAGTAATGGGGTCTGCTGATTTAAAGAGGCAATATGATAATTCATTAGTGCTCTTTTTTTTGTTTTTCCTATCACATCCTGCCCAGAAATCCTTGGAAGCTGTGACTGATTATCCCGAGGTTGGGAAAGATTCATTCAGATCTTCACAAGAGATGCGGTTCAGGGAGACCTTATACAAAGATCAAAGTCAACATACCACACCAGGTGAGAAAAGTGTTTTCTTTTTAATATAACATTTAGCTGATTCTTTTGCTCCTCTTGATTGCAATCTCTCTCTTTATAACAAATCTGCGCCATTTTTCCCTTTTTCACAGAGAGTAGAAAGCTGTCCTTGGGAATTTTAGAATCACCTCCTCTTCGTGGTGGGGCTGAAGGATTGGCTGAATTGCTACTTCAGGTAAGGAGGAAAAAGACAGGAGAATGTCCATGAATTTTGTTCTAGGGTTTATTGGAGTTAATTGCTGTTTCTAAGCAATAGGAATCTGACATCCTGTCATTCAAAACTGATGTGCAGCCTGGCTATCTCTCCTTTCTGAGACGCTTTCTCCACTTCTGCTTCGCCATCAGATTTCATTGACCAGACTGTTGTCAGCATTGGGTCTCTTCTGTCTCTCAGGGTGGTTCTCACATACAATTTTTAAAAATACTTTTTTCCCCTTTTCAAAAGCTTTTGGGACATCCATGATCTAATGCAGTGTTTTCCAACCAGTGTGCCGCGAGACATGATCAGGTGTGCTGCGAAGCTCAGCAAGAGAGAAAGAGAGAGAGAGAGAGAAAGAGAAAGAAAGCAAGATAAAGCAAGAAAGCAAGAGAGAGATAGAAAGAGAGAAAGAAAGAGAGAGAGAGAAAGAGAAAGAAAGAAAGAAAGAGAAAGAAAGAAAGAGAGTGAAAGAAAGAGAAAGAAAGCAATAGAGAAAGAGAGAGAGTGAAAGAAAGAGAAAGAAAGCAAGAGAGAGAGAAAGAGGCAGAGGAGGGAGAGATAGAAAGAGAGCAAAAAAGAGAGGAAGGAAGGAAGAGAGAAAGAGGGATGGCGAGAGAGAGGAAGGAAGAGAGAGAAAGAGGGAGAGAAATAGAACGAAAGGGAGGAAGAAAGAGAATTTTTTTGTCCAAACTTTTTTTAGCCCCCCGACTCCCCCCCCCCCCCACTCAAGGTGCCCCATTATTTTGTATATGTAAAAAATGTGCCGCAGCTCAAAAAAGGTTGAAAATCACTGATCTAGTGAATGAGAATCTCCATAGACATATACCAGTGATGCCGACCTTTTTGGCACCAAGTGCCCAAACTGGAACGCACACGTGCCAAAGCACCAGAAATCTAAAAAGGAGCTGATGGTGGCGCATTATTGATTGAAAATAAGCTGGACTTTGTGATGGAAACTATGTATTGTTTTTTTTAACTTTGTGTTGGAGAAAAAATTAAAAAAATATATGATGGTGGCGCATGTGGTCACGAAGAGGGCTCTGCATGCCACCTCTGACACATGTGCCATAGATTGCTCATCATGGACATATAATATTACAAGTGTATTCTCTTAAAATATAATCTTTATTACAAATAAATGGGGGAAGGGAATACAAAAAATAAAAGGTCTATTTTGACATGTGTTTTCTGTATTCTGCAGAATATGCTTATTTTGTTCACCAGATATCTTTCAATTGGTGGAAGAAAACTGACAAATTATTCTTGGGATTATCTCTTAAAACTTGTTTCCTTGTTTAGGATGTTGTTTCTTTTGAGGACGTGGCTGTGTATTTCTCCAAGGAGGAGTGGTCTCAACTGGACGCTGACCAAAAATCACTCCACGGAGAAGTCATGCTGGAGAATTCCAGGAATCTGTTTTCTCTGGGTAAGAATTCTGTCTCTGCTGAGAAACAGAGAGAGGTTATAGGGCGGTGGACTTAGATGTGATTACTGATTAAAACATCACTTAGTTATTTACAGGGTGTCCAGCAAACCTGGGAATCAGGGAATTATCAGGAAAATCGGCGGTTCAGGAAATATCAAGGATCAGGGAATTTGTGAAAAAAACTGAATAAATCAGCAGAAAAAACAAACTGTACTAAAATGTTTAAAAGTCTTCCTTCTCCTGATAAATCACCCTGATTCATATCCTGCCCATAGTTCCCTCTAAGCTGAGCAGTGAGCCATGGCTCACTTAAAAATCATCATCAACTCAGAGCTTTCCAAACCTGCCCAGAAGCCGAGAGGGAAAGAGTGAGAGGGAAGGAGAGAGAGAGGAAGAGAGAGAAACAGATAGAAAAAAGAGAGGAAGGAAAAGAGAAAGAAAAAGAATGGGAGTAAGGAAGAGAGAAGGAAAATCAAAATCTAGTTTGAAACTAGCTCAACTATTTAAGTGGCATTTTGATATTGATAGAGTTGCCCTACTATGAGCTCATTGTTATAGACACACAGTACAGTATTTTATTTTGAAATTCTCTGAGGCAAAACAGGGTGGGCTTTTTATTTGTTTGCTTGTTTGTTTGTTTGTTTGTTTATTTATTAATTAATTTATTAATTATTTCTGTGCCGCCCAGTCCTGAAGGGACTGCCGCTCAGACACTATACTTTTCCGCCCACCCTCCAAAAAAATTAGAGGGAACACTGATCCTGCCTTTATTTTTTGGAAATAATAAAGGCAACGATCACACCCAATATTCCTTCCTCCTCTTCTTTGCCCTAAAACAATCACCCTGTGACACGGGTTGAGCTGACAGAGATTACTGCAATGCTCTCTACATGGCGCTACCTCTGAAAAGTGTTCGGAAACTTCAGATTGTGCAGAACGCGGCCGCAAGAGCCATCGTGGGGCTTCCTAGATTTGCCCACGTTTCTGCAACACTCCGTGGTCTGCATTGGCTGCCGATCAGTTTCCGGTCACAATTCAAAGTGTTGGTTATGACCTTTAAAGCCCTGCATGGTATTGGACCAGAGTACCTCCGGAACCGCCTGCTACCGCACGAATCCCAGCGACTGATAAGGTCCCACAGAGTTGGCCTTCTCCGGGGTCCCGTCGACCAAACAATGTTGTTTGGCGGGCCCCAGGGAAGAGCCTTCTCTGTGGCAGCCCCGGCCCTCTGGAATCAACTCCCCCTGGAGATTAGAACTGCCCCCACACTCCTTGTCTTTCGTAAATTACTCAAGATCCATCTATACCGCCAGGCATGGGGGAGTTGAGACATCTTTCCCCCAGGCTTTTTTTATATTTATGTTTGGGCATGTATATGTTGTTTGCTTTTTTAAATATGATAGGGTTTTATGTGCTTTTTAATATTAGGTTTGTTTTCGCTGGAATATTGTTTTTATTATTGTTGTGAGCCGCCCCGAGTCTTCGGAGAGGGCGGCATACAAATGTAATAAATTGAATTGAATTGAATTGATTGGTCCAAAGTCACCCAGCTGTCATTCATGCCTAAGGCAAAACTAGTGCTCACAATCACCCAGTTTCTAGCCTGGTGCATTTTCTATAAATTCACCAAAATGAAGTGGTGCTCACAGAGTTTCTAACCTGATGCGTTAACTGTTCACCAAACTGAATTTATAGAAGAAGGAAATTTATTGAAAGTAAAATTGGAAAACTGCATAGCTTTCCTTTTTACATAGAAACATAGAAGACTGATGGCAGAAAAAGACCTCATGGTCCAACTAGTCTGCCCTTATACTATTTCCTGTATTTTTATCTTAGGATGGATATATGTTTATCCCAGGCATGTTTAAATTCAGTTACTGTGGATTTATCAACCACGTCTGCTGGAAGTTTGTTCCAAGGATTTACTACTCTTTCAGTAAAATAATATTTTCTCATGTTGCTTTTGATCTTTCCCCCAACTAACTTCAGATTGTGTCCCCTTGTTCTTGTGTTCACTTTCCTATTAAAAACACTTCCCTCCTGGACCTTATTTAACCCTTCAACATATTTAAATGTTTCGATCATGTCCCCCCTTTTCCTTCTGTCCTCCAGACTATACAGATTGAGTTCATTAAGTCTTTCCTGATACGTTTTAGGCTTAAGACCTTCCACCATTCTTGTAGCCCGTCTTTGGACCCGTTCGATTTTGTCAATATCAAAAAGATACTGTAGGTGAGGTCTCCAGAACTGAACACAGTATTCCAAATGTGGTCTCACCAGCGCTCTATATAGCGGGATCACAATCTCCCTCTTCCTGCTTGTTATACCTCTAGCTATGCAGCCAAGCATCCTACTTGCTTTTCCTACCGCCCGACCACACTGCTCACCCATTTTGAGACTGTCAGAAATCACGACCCCTAAATCCTTTTACATAAATGAATTTTTTTAATGCTTTCTGCTCATAAGATACAACATTTTATACCATAGAAGATATTAGTGAGAAGCTGAGGGACATATAGGGATGATGTCATCTCTTGAGCAAGATTCTTCCTGCCAGGTTTTAGGATTCATATCTGAACCTGGTCACTGGCTCCCCAATGAGCCTGAGCTCCTATAACCAAGACTTTCATTTTAATTTTATTTTTTTTCTTTTTCAAGGCTTTAATGTTCGAGAGGATAAGAATTCCAAGGAGGAATGCCAAGCCATCCATCTGAAAGTAGAAAAGGGGAAATTTGCACATCAGATGGGATCTGGAAAGAGCTTTAATAAATCCAATGATCTTAATTCTCACAAAAAGAAACATTTGGAAGAGAAAACATTTACTTGGAGGGAATGTGGAAAGTCCTTCTTTACTAATGAATCTCCTAGAACTCATGAAAGGGATCGCAAGGGAAAACAACTTTACAAATGCTTGGAGTGTGGAAAGAAGTTTACTCTAACGGGTAATCTTAATCGCCACAAGAAGATTCACACAGGCGAGAAACCATATCAGTGCATGGAGTGTGGGAAGAGCTTTAAAAGGAAATATGTTCTGATTCAACATGAAACTATCCATACAGGGAAGAAACCATATCAGTGCATGGACTGTGGAAAGGCTTTTTGTCAGCGTTATAGTCTTTCCACCCATAAGAAGATCCACAGAGATGATAAACCATATCAATGCATGGAGTGTGGAAAGAGCTTTAATAGGAAATATGCTCTGATTCGCCATAAAACTATCCATGCAGAGAATAAGCCATATCAGTGCATGAAGTGCAGAAAAACCTTCTGTTATTATTACTATCTCATGAGACATCAAAGGATTCACAAAGGAGAAAAACCCTATAAATGCATGGAGTGTGGAAAGACCTTTACTTCTGTCATTAGTCTTCATTCCCACAAGGAAATACACACAGGAGAGAAACCCTATCAATGCATGGAGTGTGGGAAGGGCTTTGCTTGTAACAGTCATCTTAATTCCCACAAGAGGATCCACACAGGAGAGAAACCCTATCGGTGTAAGGAGTGTGGAAGGAGGTTTACTTGTAGCCGTCGTCTTCATTCCCACAAGAGGACCCACACAGGAGAGAAGCCCTATCAATGTGTGGAATGTGGGAAGGCCTTCAAGTGGGATTTTGTTCTTACCTTCCACAAGAGGATCCACACAGGAGAGAAGCCACTTAAATGCATGAAATGTGGAAAGACCTTTGCTTCTTCCGAAATTCTGAAAGGCCACAAGAGGATCCACGCAGGGGAGAAGCCATATCAATGCATGGAGTGTGGAAAGAGCTTTAAGTGGAATTCTAGTTTTACCGCCCACAAAAGGATCCACACAGGAGAGAAACCATTTCAATGTATGGAGTGTGGGAGGAGGTTTACTGGTAGCGGTAATCTCCATTCCCACAAAAAGGTCCACACAGGCGAGAAACCATATCAATGCATGGAGTGTGGGAAGAGCTATCAAAGGAAATCTTCTCTGGTTCACCACAAAGCTATCCATACAGAGAATAAGCCATATCAGTGCGTGGAGTGTGGAAAAACCTTCTGTTATTATCCTTCTCTAGTGAGTCATCAATGGATCCACACAGGAGAAAAACCTTATAAATGCATGGAGTGTGGAAAGAGCTTTATTTCTAGCAAAAATCTTAATTCCCACAAGAAGATCCACACAGGAAAGAAACCCTATCAATGCCTGGAATGCGGTAAGGCCTTTGCACAGGGTAATAGTCTTACCCGCCACAAAACGATTCACACAGGAGAGAAACCCTATCAATGTGTAGAATGTGGAAAGGGCTTTAGGTTGAATTCCACTCTTACCTTCCACAAAAGGATCCACTCAGGGGAGAAGACATATACTTGCATTGAGTGTGGAAAGAACTTTCTAAGGAAATATTCTCTGATTCAACATGAAATTTTTCATGCAGAGAAGGAACGATATCAATGCATGGAGTGTGGAAAGACCTTCTGTTACAATAATTCTCTCACGAGACATCAAAAGATTCACAAAGAAGAAAGACCTTATTAATGCATGGAACGTGGAAACTGCTTTACTCATGTTGTGGTTAGCTCTGGCCCTGCTCCTGCCCCAAGGACTGTGGATGTAGGGGAGACATCCACATGCTGCAGGCCTGTTTTGCCCCCGGTGGAATCTGCTGATGAAGGCTCGTCTGACCAAGAAGACATGAGTGACAGGGAGGAGGAGAGAGTGGCAGACAGCTCAGAAGGAGATCAGTTATCTAGCTCCTCCTTGGATGCAGAACAAGAGTTAATGATACAGCCACGCATGCGGAGAGCGATGCATAGGCAACAACAACTGAGAGATTATTATCAAAGAAAATGAGGCCACCTGTGGTTGGGTGGGGCGGTGGTAATTAATGAGGCTGCTATAAAGAGCAGCCTGTGGGTTTGGCCATTGTGGAGGATTATCTGATCCTTGTGTTTCGTGACTGCTTTACTTTGATGTTTTGTGTGCTGAGTTTTCCCCGCTTTGAAACTAAATCAGAGCAAAGTGTGTTTCACTTTGTGAAAGAAGGACTGTGAATTGCCTCACAGCTGCAAGCTAAGTATCACAGAACTGATAAGGGACTTGTACAAATTACCAGTTTGTTTGGAGACCAGTGCTCTTTGCTATACCAAAAGAGGGCTTGGTTTAAGTGAATTTTCATTATTGTTTTGAATTTTCAAACGTGTGTGTGTGTGTGTGTGTGTGTGTGTGTGAAATTTGTAACTGTGAATTTTTGGGAGGATTCTACCAGAGAGCCCGACAGAACAACTCATAGAATTGACCTTGATTCCAACAAGAGGATCCACACAGGAAAGAAGCCATATCAATGACTGGAATGTGAAAAGGCTTCTAGGCAGAGTAATAGTCTTAACCCCCACCAAAGGATTCACACAGGAGATAAACCATATCAATGTATAGAATGTGGAAAGGGCTTTAAGTTGAATTCTACTCTTACCTCCCACAAAAGGATCCACACAGGAGATAAGCCATATAAATGTAAGGAGTATGGAAGGAGGTTTGCTTGTAGCAGAAGTCTTAATTCCCACACAAGAGAGCAGCCATGTCAATAAATAGAGTGAGGGAAAAGGTCCAATAGAAATATAGGTTTATGAGTTTGAGCCCAACATTCCCATTGCTAAGCAAAACATTTGTTAAGGGGATTGTGCTCCATTTTAATGATTTATTTCCCACACTTGTTAAGTAAATCATTGGAGTGGTTAAGTTAGTAACACTGTTGTTAAGGGAATCTGGCTTTTCCATTCATTTTGCTGGTTAGGAGGTTACAAAAAGTGATCACAGGACCCAAAGACATTGCAACCATTAATAAATGGAGTCATTTGCCAAGTATCTGAAGTTTGGTCAGGCCACTGAGGATGCTGCAATGGTCGCAAGTGTGAAAAATGGTCACAAGTCACTTTTTTCAGTGCTTGTGTAACTTTGACCAATCACTAAATGAAGTGTTCTAAATTGCGGACTGGATATAGTTGACTAAAATCCCATGCAAATACCATTTGAGTAATAACCAAAATAAACACTACCTGGGAAAAACTGCCTTTCTACTGTAAACCTGAATAAAATGGATTCCTAATCCTACTTGTTGTTTTTCTAAGATTAAATAGCATATAGAAATATTCCTGATTGTTTTTCATTATATTGTTTCAAATATTCCAAAATATCAAACACAATTAATTACCATCTTCAACAATTTTTTTGGGTAAAAGAACAAAAACAGGTCTTTATTAAAGATTATCTGATACCGCTTGCTGTTGCCTCAGTATTTCTGTTCTGGTATTAAGCCAAGTATCTGGACCTAACCTCTTTTTCTGATTCGTCTAACTTTCTATCCTGGCTTGTCTTTTGAAGACTAGAATCAGAAGTTCTGATTTAGTCTTGGAAAGCCTTACAATTTGTGAGTGCCAAAACTCCCTTTAGCAGCTAACATTTATTTTCACACACAATACTTAATGAATCAGAACCAATTTCATCATAGCCACTGATTTGTCATGGGTTCTTTTTAAACCATGCCTAATTTTATTGAATTGAACTCAAAATGATCCATCAAAAGTATTAATATTCTGTTCCGATAAAGAGTTGTGGAGATGTTTTATTTTGAAAAAAATATGCAAGATACAAAAGTGAAACATACCACATGCAAATCCTTCCTATGTTTTTTTTTCTTATACTAGATATTTAGAATAGAATGACACACAAGATATTTGTCTTTGGTGCATACTCTTTCTTAGTGTACGTAAAAGAAAATATACATCTGTCCAGAATCATGAGGTACAACACTTAATGATTGTCATAGGGGTCAAATAAACAATCAGGAAACAATATTAATAAAAATCTTAAGGATACAAGCAATAAGTTATAGTCAGTCATAAATGGGAGGAGTTGGTGATAGGAATTATGAGACAACTAGTAGTAATAGTGCAGACTTAGTAAATAGTTTGACAGTGTTGAGGGAATTACAGTGGTACCTCAAGATACGAACCCCTCGTCTTACGAACAACTCGTGATACGAACCCGGGGTTCAGAAAAAATTTGCCTCTTCTTACGAACTTTTTTCGAGTTACGAACACCAAACCCGAACTTCCAGGTTCGGCGTTCGGAGGCTCCTGGGAAGCCGCCCGGCTGTTTTAAAAGGTGACCGCCGGGCTGGGGGGCTTCCCAGCACCCCCCTGAACCCATGTTGCCATCGCTGCCACCACCTACGGAGGCCCCGGCTGTGCCCCTGCAGGCCAAGCTCAGCTGTGGGCATGGAGCACTAGCTGCGGCTGGGCTGTCCGAGCTATGTCTGTCGGAAATGCCCTCGGTGTGGCTGCCTGGTGTCTCACTGCCAGGTGCCTGTGGGAGGGAGAGAGTGAAGGCAAGTGTCCTAAGAGGCTCCCCTCCCCAGGAAGAGTCCAGCTCAATCGCCACCCCATCTGGTGACACCCAAAGTGGAGGGGTTTCCCAGGCATGCTGGCAGGCAGATTGGAGTGGAAAGAAGTAGAGGGGAAAGTCACCATAGAGCGGAAAGCACACTCAAAGAGTGGCCGTTGCCTGCCTGGGGTTTGGATGCTGATTTTGGGGGAGAGTAAGATTTCTGCTGCTTTCCTTGCGTGCAGCCAAAAGCAGAAGCAACAAAAGTCTTCCTTTCTCCCCCAAACTCCACCTCTGTGGCTTCCAAACCCTAGCCAGGGCTGTGGCCGCTCTGCGAGGGCGCTTCCCACTCTGTCGTGATGGCTGGAAGCTGCTCCGAGTCTGGAGAGGGGTGGCATACGAATCTAATTAATAATAATAATAATAATAATAATAATAATAGTTGAGCTAAACAGACCAGCCGAGAGACTCCACGAACCTGCAAGATTCCAGTAAGACGCACATCTCGCAGTCTGCCCCGCCCCACTTCCTACACCCCCAAAATAATAATACCCCCAATAATGCCAAGACCATATTTCGAGGTTCAAAAAAATATAAGCCCCTGTCTTATTTTCGGGAAAACATGGTATTACAAGTGATCTTATTCTGTACTCTGTATAATATGCCTATTTTGTTCACTGGATATCTGACAAATAATTCTTGGGATTATCTGTTAAAAGGAAAACTTGTTTTCTTGTTCAGGATGTTGTGTATTTTGAGCAAGTGGCTGTGTATTTCTCCAAGGAGGAGTGGTCTCAACTAGATGCTAACCAGAAAGCGCTCCACGGAGAAGTCATGCTGGAGAATTCCAGAAATCTGTTTTTTCTGGGTAAGAATTCTATCTGCTGAGACACAGAGGAAAATTATGGCACGGTGGGCTTAGATGTTATTACTGATTAAAACATCAATTATTTATTATTTAAGTCACCCAGCTAGCATTCATGCGTAAGGCAGAACTAGTACGTCACCTAGCTCCTACCCTGGTGCCTTTAACTGTTCACCAAACTGAATTTATAGAGGAAGAAAATCTATTGAAAGAAAAATTGGAAAACTGCATAGCTTTCCTTTTTACATAAAGGTATTGGGGTTTATTTATTTATTTATTTATTTAAGATTTCTATGTCACCCTTCTCGAAGTGATTCAGGGCGGCGTACAACATTAATACAACAGTATACAAGAAATCTAGTATCTCTAAAAATAAAAAAATTCTAAACACATTTTAAAACATTTGCATACACTCATCCAATCCAATCATGTCTCATATCGGCCGGAGACAGTATCATCACTCACGGCCCCCATGCCTTCCGGCAAAGGTAGGTTTTTAAGGCTTTGCTTTCTGCGCATAAAATACAACATTTTATACTGGTAGTGCAATGGTTAGAGTGCAGTACTGCAAGCTACTTTTGCTGGTCACTGGTGCCAGCAGTTTGGCAGATCAAATCTCAGTAGGCTCAAGGTTGACTCAGCCTTCCATCTTTCCACGGTCAGTAAAATGAGGACCCAGATTGTTGGGGGCAATAGGCTTACTCTGTGTAAACCGCTTAGAGAGGTCTGTAAAGCACTGTGAAGCGGTATAAAAGTCTAAATGCTATTGCTACTAGCAAGAATCTGAGGGACGCACCTCTTGAGCAATATTCTTCCTACCAGGATTCAGGTCAACAGCTCTCCAATGGGCCTGAGTGGTGTTGTGAGTGCTCCTTGTCCAGCTCAGGTCATGTCAGATTCTGAGTAGGGTGGGCCAGGACTCTCTGGATACCCTGGGTCAGGGGAGTTGCCAGCCGATGAAGAAAGTGAGAGTGAGGGAGAAAGTGAACCCGAAGAACCATTAGAGGGGGCTGATATGACAATGGTGGAGTGGTCCCAGTTGGAGGATGAGGAAGACATTAGAGTGGATAGTCTGGACAGCCCTCGCTAGAGGGGATTGCTGAGAAGGCGAGAGGAGTTGCATAGCAAAAGGTATTAGCTTACAGCCTTAGCCTCTTTGGGGTGTGATGTCACTTCCAGGCAGTATAAAGGCAAAGGATTTGGGGTAATTGGGTGTGGGGTTTCAATGCCGTTCAATGGACGAGTTTGTAGAGTGTGGGGGGTGTTTGAACAAGGCTTCAAAACCATGATTTCTGCCTCAATAAAATACATTTATTTATTTATTTATTTTATTTATTGGATTTGTATGCCGCCCCTCTCCGCAGACTCAGGGCGGCTAACAACGATAAAAAACAACATGTAACAATCCAATTTAATAAAACAACTAAAAACCCTTATTATAAAAACCAAACATACCATACATAACTTGTAATGGCCATGGGGAAGGAATATCCTAACTCCCCCATGCGTGTCGACAAAGGTGGGTCTTGAGTAATTTGCGAAAGACAAGGAGAGTGGGGGCCATTCTAATCTCTGGGGGGAGTTGATTCCAGGGGGCCGGGGCCGCCACAGAGAAGGCTCTTCCCCTAGGGCCTGCCAAACGACATTGTTTGGTCGACGGGACCCGGAGAAGGCCAACTCTGTGGGACCTTATCGGCCGCTGGGATTCGTGCGGTAGAATTCTCTGCTGGAGGATTTTTGCTCGGTATCTCAGTGAGTTGATTCATATGCTTAAATGATAAATTGACTTGTTATCTAAGGAATTCCAATTAGGCCCAGTTTGGCACCTTTCCCTGTTGATGCTTAGCTCTGGAGAGAGAAATAACTCCCTTTTCCTCACCATTCAAACTTGCTTCTCGCTGTTTTTATCAATAAAGAGTTTGATTTTACTATGAAATAAGGGACTTTTGAGTCGGTGGGTTTGCTCCGAGGGCCGTGCACAGAACAAACTCCTATAACCAAGGCTTTCGTTTTAATTTTTCTTTTTCAAGGCTTTAATGTTCGAGAGGATAAGAATGGCAGGGAGGAATGTCAAGCCATCCAGCTGAAAGAGAAAAATGGGAAAATTGCAAATCAGATGCAAACAAAGAGTGGAATTAAAAAAGGCTTTCCTCGGGTCAGTTGGCTTCCTAACCTTACAAACTTGGATGCAGGAGAAAGGCCATATCAATGCATGGAATCTGGAAAGAGGTTTAATAAATCCGATCATCTTAATTTTCATAAAAAGACACATTCAGTAGAGAAACCATATACCTGCAAGGAATGTGGAAAGACCTTCTGCTATGACTCACTTAGAACTCAGGAAAAGAATCAAAAAGAACAACTTTACAACTGCTTGGAGTGTGCAAAGACGTTTACTCTAAAGGGTAATCTTAATTCCCACAAGAGGATTCACACAGGTGAGAAACCATATCAGTACATGGAGTGTGGGAAGAGCTTTAACAGGAAATATGCTCTGATTCAACATGAAACTATCCATACAGAGAAGAAGCCATATCAGTGCATGGAGTGTGGCAAGATCTTTTCTTCCAGCAGTGGTCTTACTGACCACAACTTGACCCACACAGAAGAGAACCCATATAAATGTGTGGAATGTGGAAAGGTTTTTAGGCACAGTAATAGTCTTACCTCCCATAAGAGGATCCCCACAGGAGAGGAATCCTATCAATGCATGGAGTGTGGAAAGTGCTTTACTGGGAAATATGCTCTAATTCACCATAAAACTATTCATACAGAGCAGAAGGCATATCAATGCATGGAGTGTGGAAAGACCTTCTGTTATTATTATTCTCTCATAAGACATCAAAGGAATCACAATGGAGAAAGACCTTATAAATGCATGGTGTGTGAAAAGTCCTTTACTTCTAGCATTAGTCTTGATTCCCACAAGAGGATCCACACTGGAGAGAAGCCATATCAATGCATGGAGTGTGGAAAGTCCTTCTGTTACAATAATTCTCTCGTAAGACATCAAAGGATTCACAAAGGAGGAAAATCTTATAAATGTATGGAATGTGGAAAGGCCTTCACTCACAAGAATTATCTTGATTCCCACAAGAGGATCCACACAGGAGAGAAGCCATATCAATGCCTGGAATGTGGCAAGGACTTTAGGTGGAATTATGCTCTTACCTGCCACAAAAGGAGTCACACAGGAGAGAGGCCATATAAATGTCTAGAATGTGGCAAGGACTTTAGGTGGAATTATGCTCTTACCTGCCACAAAAGGATTCACACAGGAGAGAAGCCGTATCCATGTGTGGAATGTGGGAAGGCCTTTAAGTGGAAGTCTGCTCTTACCTCCCACAAAAGGACTCACACAAGACAAACCGTATGAATGCATGGAGGGTGAAAGGAGCTTTGCTTCTACCAGTCGTCTTGATTATCAGAAGAAGACCCACCACAGCGAGGAGCCATATCGGCAAGGTGCATAACAATTAAAGAGAACAATTATTGTAAATTAAACAACCAAATAAAGGTGGATATGGAAAGTTGCAACTCTCCCTTATGGAGAGAACTGCAACTGTAAAAATGAAAATCTTGCCAAAAATCATTTTCCTATTTTAGAACATACCTATAAAATTAGACAAATATTTTAGAAATTTGAACAAAATGATATCTAAATTTATTTGGCAAGGGAGAAGACCTAGAATTAAATTAGAATTATTACAAGAAACTAAAGAAAGAGGAGGATACGACTTACTGGACTGGGAAAGATATTATCAAGCTGCCACACTTAAATGGGTGAGAGAATGGATAAATTTAAAGAATAAGAGAATAAGAATAAGAGATTATTAACATTAGAAGGACATCAAATGCAAATAGGATGGTATGCATTTTTGTGGGATGACAGACACAAAGCTCACCAGTAGTTCCAAATACATCAAATATTTTTGAAGTTTGGACAAAAGTTAAACAACAGACCTATATGGAAATTCTGGCCTGGTTCTCTACATTAGAGGTGTTAGCGCATCCACATTTTATGAATACAGGGAATGTAGGTTTATATAAAGATATTCTAAAGAAGGAGAGGATCTAAAATCTAGAAAAGAATTACTAGTGGAAGAGATAGAATTGGAATAAAGGACACATACACACACAAAATATCAAACACAATCATCATCTTCAACAAATCTTCTAGGTAAAAGAATGGGAACTACAACTTTATTAGAAATTATCTGGTACCGCTTGCTGTTGCCTTAGTATTTCTGTTCTGGTATTCAGCCAAGTATCGGAACCTAACCCCTTTTTCAGACTCTTCTACCTTCCCATCCTGGCTTGTCTTTTGAAGGCTAGAATCAGAAGTCTGATTTCGGCTTGCAAAGTCTTACAATTTGTGAGTGCCAAAACTCTTCCTTTAGCAGCTAACATTTGTTTTCACACATAATAATGAATCAGAACCAATTGCACCGCTGCCACTGATTTGTCATGGGTTCTTTTTAAACCATACCTAATTTCATTGCCTTGAACTCAAAACGATCCATCAAACGTATGAATTCTACACAATTTAAATTTTCTGTCTCCGATAAGAGTTGCGGAGATATTTTATGGGAATTCAACGAAAAGCAATAGAACAAGACCACATATATATCATTGTATCATGGGAAAAGAATTTCAGAATGATCAATTTCTCTCACAAAAGAAGCCCGAATGAGAAGTGTAATCCATGTTCAGAAACACTTTTTGAAGTTTCCTCTCCACTCCTCCTCCTTCAGAGAAAAGCTTAGCTTTTCGTCTGTCCATTGCAGCGCAGTTCCCAGGATTTACTTTGACAATGGCGGGGCTTGGGGAAGGGTCAATTTCTGGCGGAAGGAAATTCCACCAGAGCAGCCTGGCAGGAGAGGGATGGGAAACCGAGCAGTACTGAGAGCATCTCTCTCCCCTTTCTTCTTCCCCCCCCCTTTCACCATTTCTCCATCCCATCATTGCCTCGCTTTGTTCCTCTTCATTCTTCACCTTGCTCTCTGCCACAATGGAGCAGGAGGATGAGTCATGTACTGGTGTGGTAGCTACACAGAAAAGCGGTGGGGGAGGGGAATAGAAGACAAAACAAGGCTGTGGGCGGAAGGCAGAGCAAGGTAGAGAGTGTGAAGCTGCCCCATGCACACACCTAAGGGCCCTGCAGCCGGACCATCAACATCCTGACAACTACCTGGCCTTGTGACGGCGGCTCCATAAACCAACCAAGACCCCGCGTGGCCTCCAACCCTATTCTCATTGGTCACCGTTGCAGTGGAAAAAAGCTTAGTGATGCACACGGGATGGTGCTGCTGCAAGACAAGCCGGTCAGGGTGTTGATGGCCTGATTGTGGGGCGCTCAGGTAAGTTGGTGCGAGATATCGGGCAGATCCGCACCTCCCTCAATCCGCAATCTGAGTATTGCATTGGCAGTTCTGTGTTAGCAAAAACTTCAGAAGAGAAGGATTTAGGGGTAGTGATTTCTGACAGTCTCAAAATGGGTGAGCCGTGTGGTCGGGCAGTAGGAAAAGCAAGTAGGATGCTTGGCTGCATAGCTAGAGGTATAACAAGCAGGAAGAGGGAGATTGTGATCCCCTTATATAGAGCGCTGGTGAGACCACATTTGGAATACTGTGTTCAGTTCTGGAAACCTCACCTACAAAAAGATATTGACAAAATTGAACGGGTCCAAAGACGGGCTACAAGAATGGTGGAAGGTCTTAAGAATAAAACGTATCAGGAAAGACTTAATGAACTCAATCTGTATAGTCTGGAGGACAGAAGGAAAAGGGGGAACATAATTGAAACATTTTAATATGTTAAAGGGTTAAATAAGGTTCAGGAGGGAAGTGTTTTTAATAGGAAAGTGAACACAAGAACAAGGGGACACAATCTGAAGTTAGTTGGGGGAAAGATCAAAAGCAATGTTAAATAAGGTTCAGGAGGGAAGTGTTTTTAATAGGAAAGTGAACACAAGAACAAGGGGACACAATCTGAAGTTAGTTGGGGGAAAGATCAAAAGCAATGCAAATATTATTTCACTGAAAGAGTAGTAGATCCTTGGAACAAACTTCCAGCAGACGTGGTTGGTAAATCCACAGTAGCTGAATTTAAACATGCCTGGGATAAACATATATCCATCCTAAGATAAAACACAGGAAATAGTATAAGGGCAGACTAGATGGACCATGAGGTCTTTTTCTGCCGTCAGTCTTCTATGTTTCTATGTTTCCCTCCTTCCTTCATCCTCCATGCACACTGCCTCATTGTGACTGCTGTATCAGAGATGTATCGGCTCTGTTAGGGCGGCGAGAAGTGTTGGAGAATGAAGATAAATGAAGCAAGGTGGTGATGGGTGGAGGTGGAAGACAACGCAAGGTAGGGCCTGTACAGCTGCCCTACCCGCCTCTGGCTTAACTGAGGGCCACCCAGGCCTCTAAGACCAAACCTTCACACACACACATCCGACCCCAGTGCAGGCACAGCCCTTCACTAACCTGTTTCCCAACTCTGTTCACCACTGCATGCAGAGCAACAAAACTAGTCTGGGAACTACATAAATAAAGTTTGTTTGATTTCTACACCACCCTTCTCAGATGACTCGGCGGCATACAGTGTAACGAATACAGTACAATACACATGTATAGAATTCTAATATTAAAAATTATTATGAAAAAACCCCAAAAAAACAGTCATCCCAACACAAGCATCCACATTCATCTAATCAATGGCTCATGGCTACAGCCGGAATTGATCTTGATACACGGCTCCCATGCCTGCTGGCAAAGATGGGTCTTCCAAACTTTGCGAAAGGCCAGAAGGGAGGAGGCGGTACGTATCTCCTGAGGGAGTTCGTTCCAAAGGGCCGCCACAGAAAAAAAATTACCTCAGATGTTCCAATTTGTAATGGGGAAAAAAAAAATCTCACAACAAAGTTAGACAATCTCAACTATTGTTTTTACCGTAGTCCCACGGACTACTTTTCTGGCTTGCAGATGGCAGTGGGGATCTGGGCCTGAGTGCACTTGCAGCCATCGCTTCTTGTGTGCATGCACACACACCAGGATGGGATGGGATGGGTTGAAGCAATGAGGACCAGCTCCTTACAGTTTCCAGGATGGTTGCATGGACCACATGCGGCCCCCAGGCCTTGAGTTTGAAACCCTTGTCTTAAGCCTTCACTTTCCGTCCTGTGATTCTTCCACCCTCTTATTTTCTCTCACTTCAGGGCTCAGTTTGCCTACAACCACCTCAGCTTCAAAGACGTTATCAGGAAATACTTCATGAACTCAATCTGTATAGTCTGCAGGACAGAAGGAAAAGGGGGGCATGATCAAAACATTCAAATATGTTAAAGGGTTAAATAAGGTCCAGGAGAGAAGTGTTTTTAATAGGAAAGTGAACACAAGAACAAGGGGACACAATCTGAAGTTAGTTGGGGGAAAGATCACAAGCAACATGAGAAAATATTATTTTACTGAAAGAGTAGTAGATCCTTGGAACAAACTTCCAGCAGACGTGGCTGGTAAATCCACAGTAACTGTATTTAAACATGCCTGGGATAAACATATATCCATCCTAAGATAAAATACAGTAAATAGTATAAGGGCAGACTAGATGGACCACGAGGTCTTTTTCTGCCGTCAGTCTTCTATGTTTCTATGAATGCACTCATACCCACCATCTCCTGTGCTGGGCTGAAGTGATGCGGACCAGCTTCTTACAGTTTCCAAAATGGCTGCATGGACATTATCAGACCTCATTGTGGGCCACATCCAGGCCTTGAGTTTGAAACCCCTGCCCCAAGCCTTCACTTCCCATCCTGGGACTCTTTCACGCTCTTATTTTTTCTCACTTCAGGGCTGAGTTTTCCTACAACCACCTCAGCTTCAAAGAGAGGCTCCTGTTCTTTTGCAGCCTTCAGAGATAATTTCTCTATTCACCTAGTGGTGGTGGGAGGAAGGGAATATGGAGGAGGAGAGATGGAAGAGGAGAGGAGTTTTTTTGTTCTGGGGAGGATAGGAAAAGAGGCAATTCAAGAGAGGGAGAAGTACGACCAGCCATCTTTCCTATCACCACATGACCTGTCAGCTTCCCTCACTCCAGGGCTAACTTTGCCAATAATCACTTGAAATCTGGGCTTCAAAGAGAGGCTCCTGTTCCTTTGAAACCTCCACAGAGACTTTCTCTATTTTTACACGATCGTCTTAGACATTAAAAAAGAGATAAGCAATGTCAGAAGGAGCGTCTCCTCCTATTTCGAAACCCATCATCACAGGCCCGCCTGGAACAACAATCTACCTTTCGCCCCAGTAGGCTCCATCTGGCGTTGCACACAGGATCCACCAGGGGACTCCCCCGGTAGCCGTTGGAAAGGCAGGGCGGACCTCACCCGCTTCAGGAAAGAGCTGAGCATGCGCTCTTTCAACAGAAAAAGAGATTCCGAGACCGCTCGCGAGACATCTTGCAGAGAAGACTGAACGCGCATGCGTCTTTTCTACAGTGCCCCGATTCTGCTCCTAATCCCCCCTCGCCCCCTTCCTCGCTCTGTGAGCCTTAGCCTGAGCATCAGTCCAGTCGGCTGCAAGGAATCCTTGCACGGAGGGAGAGCAAGTCCCGACTCCGGAGTTCAGTAAGTGGGAAGGGACTTTTTCTTCCACGGACCGGATCGTGCGTGGTGAGACGCAAAACGTCATCAATTTTGGGGTTCTGGAAATTGGGGAACCCTCGTCCCATGTTCCCCTGAAGCCCCTGTTCATGTCCGGGGCAGGCAGGGAAGAAATTAAAAGCTTCGGTCCCGCTGCGTTGCCTCCAGGAGGGAAATCGAGACCGTCAGAAAAATCGGGTATTATTTTTGTTGCTGTGATTTCTCATAGTTGTTTGGGACAGAAGGTTAAGGGGGTTCTATATAAAGCTATGCTAAAAAAATAAATATTTGATTTACCTATTCAATCGATTTTAAGCAGCTGTCCAAATTATTTGTCTTCTGGGATATTATTATTATTATTATTATTATTATTATTATTATTATTGGAATAAATAGGAATTAGAAATCAAAAACATGTTATTTGTCTTCGGAGATATTATTATTATTATTATTATTATTATTATTATTATTATTATTATTGGAATAAATAGAAATTAGAAATCAAAAACATGTTTTAAATGTATGTATCCAAAGACTTTAGTTCTTGCTAGATGTTGATGCAGAAGGTTATTACAGAACTTTTTCCATACCATATGTTCCATTCCATATGTTAGTCTACCTATTAAGACCCTCTCCCCCCTTTTTCCCCCAGATACTGTTGGGGTCATAAGAATTTCTTATGTGGGTTTTTGTGGATGCTCAATTAAGAAGCTTTGGGACAGGAGGTTAATGGAGTTCTGCTATCTAAAGCTATGCTGAAAATTCAAAAATTACTTGATTCACCTATTCAATCTATTTTAAGCCAATTTATTTGAATAAGTAGGAATTAGAAATGAAAAATATTTTAAATTTATGTATCCAAAGTTTTTAGTTCTTGGTAGAAGTTGATGCGGAAGGTTACTACATAACTTTTTTCATACGCAAATATGTTACTCTACCTATTAAGATCCCCCCCCTTTTATTTCCCTATACAGTGTTCCCTCAATTTTTGTGGGGGATGCGTTCCGAGACCGCCCGCGAAAGTCGAATTTCCGCGAAGTAGAGATGCGGAAGTAAATACACCATTTTTGGCTATGGACAGTATCACAAGCCTTCCCATAACACTTTAAACCCCTAAATTACCATTTTCCATTCCCTTAACAACCATTTACTCACCATTATTACTGGTACCCACCATTGAATAAGACACTTAGTGATCCTGATATTTATAAACATAGTTATTTATTAACAATAATTATTTTTTTTTGTTATTTATTTGCAAAAATTATTACTTTGGCGATGATGTATGACGTCATCGGGCGGGAAAAACTGCGGTATAGAAAAAAAACTGCAAAGTATTTTTTAATTAATATTTTTTGAAAAACCGTGGTATAGACTATTCGCAAAGTTCGAACCCGCGAAAATCGAGGGAACGCTGTACTGCCAGGTTCCTAAGAATTTCTTATGTGGGTTTTTGTGGATGCTGAGTGAAGAAGTTAGTCATTCTGTATTTCTGGAGGTTTCTTTTTCCATTTCAGATTTATAAGTTCGAAATTTTACCTGGTTCCTTTGGAGTCCAAAGAATCTTGTGTGGGAAGAAGACTGAATGGCCTTTAGGAGATTTGTCCAGACATCTTCTGATTAGTGAAACATAGGAGATCCATCCATCCATTTTGGAGCTGAATTAGGGACCAGAGAAAACATGGAGGGACAAAGCCCAGCAGATGCACATGTTGGAAAAGGCCCTCCAGCTACTCAGCTTTGGAGCTGTGGGAAGAATGGAGCAAGTCCTGGGCAGAAGAGCCAAGAAGAGGAAGCCAGAAGTTCAGTGGTCCAATGCTGTGATTTCAAAAAAGTGCAGTTCCAGGACGGGAAGAATCCCCGAGATATTTGCACTCAGCTTCACCGCCTTTGCTGTCAGTGGCTGCAGCCGGAAAGACACACCAAGGCTCAGATGCTGGACCTGGTGCTCCTGGAGCAGTTCCTGGCTGTCCTTCCCCCAGAGATGGAGAAGTGGGTGCGGGAGTGTGGAGCGGAGACCAGTTCCCAGGCGGTGGCCCTGGTTGAAGGCTTCTTGCTGACCCAGAAGGAGGAAAAGATACAAGAGTTGCAGGTTAGAGAATGTAGTCTTAGTACCTCTAAAGAGGATCCCTCTGAGTTTGTGGTTCCCTTTTTTTTTTGCAGAGTTTTCTAGAATTATTAACTCCTATGGCCTGTTGTCCCATTTTTCTTCCAGAGGATATGTTTGGGGCAATTCTTCCATTCTTTTTTTTGTGGTTGGCTCTGGCCCAGCTCTTGCCCCAGGGAATGGGGAGGTGGATGCAGGGGAAAATTCAACATGTCACAGGCCTGTGTTATTGCTGACAGAATCAGATCAGAGTTTAGGTTCCTCGGATGAAGAAGAAGATGGGAGTGACTCGGCAGAGGAGGGCTTGGCACACAGCCAAGGCAGTCAATCTTCCTTATCTTCTATAGCTTCAGATGATGACATTTTGGACCCACGCAAGCGCAGAATTATGCGTAGAAGACACCAAGTAAGAATATATTACAGGAAATAAGGGAGGCCACCTGTATTTGGGTGAGGCTCCAGTAATTAGGGCTGCTGCTATAAATAGCAGCATGTGGGTTTGGCCATTGTGGAAGAATATCTGTTGCAGTTTTGTCAGGAATCTTGTGTGTTGGACTTTGTTGCTTTTTCACGCCTTTGAAACCAAAGCAGAGCAGTGTGTGTGTGTGTGTGTGTGTGTGTGTGTGTCTCTCCCTTCATTGGAAGAAGAAGGGGTGTGAAGTTTCTCCACAGCTGCTGGCTAAATACTTAATGACTGCTTAAGGGAAATTGTACAGACTATCTGGTTGTTTTGGGAAGAGTGCTCTTTGCAATACAAAAAGAGTGCTTAGTTTATTTTGACTTTTGTGATAAAGAACATTGTTTTGAATTTTCAAACATGTGTGTGTCTGAAATTTGTATCCTTGAATTTTCGGGAGGCTCCTTTCAAGTTTCACTAATGGACATTGGGGTCTGCTGATTTAAAGGTGCAGTATGATAATTCATTAGTGGCCTTTCTTTGTTCTTCTATCACACCATGTCCAGAAATCCTTGGAAGCTGTGACTGAATATCCCAAGGGGAGGAAAGATTCGTTCAGATTTTCTGAAGAATTGCTGTCCAGGCAGACCTTACACAAAGATCAAATCCAGGGTCCTGCACCAGGTGAGAAAATTTATTTCTATGTAATATAACATTTCAGGGATTGTTTTGCTCCTCTTGATAGGAATAAAACCGGTTCTGGGCCACTGAGCCATATCATCTAGCCCTATCCAAGGGGATATGATTTATTTTTAGGGAGTTTAAATTGTTTTTATATTGTTTTAAATTCTTGTATACCGCCCAGAGTCCAGAAAAAGTTGGGCGGCTTATAAATCAATCAATCAAATAAACAAACAAACCAATAAATCTATATAACAAATCTGCTTCCAATATTTTTCTCTTTCTCACAGAGAGTAGAACACTGTCCTTGGAAATTTTAGAATCACCTCCTCCTTTTGGTGGGGCTGAAGGATGGGCTGAACAGCTATTTCAGGTAAGGAGGAAAAAGATCGGAAAATGGAGACCTCACCTACAAAAAGATATTGACAAAATTGAACGGGTCCAAAGACGGGCTACAGGAATGGTGGAAGGTCTTAAGCATAAAACATATCAGGAAAGACTTCATGAACTCAATCTGTATGGTCTGGAGGACAGAAGGAAAAGGGGGGACATGATTGAAACATTTACATATGTTAAAAGGTTAAATAAGGTTCAGGAGGGAAGTTAGTTGGGGGAAAGATCAAAAGCAACGTGAGGAAATATTTCACTGAAAGAGTAGTAGATCCTTGGAACAAACTTCCAGCAGACGTGGTTGGTAAATCCACAGTAACTGAATTTAAACATGCCTGGGATAAACATATATCCATCCTAAGATAAAATACAGGAAATAGTATAAGGGCAGACTAGATGGACCATGAGGTCTTTTTCTGCTGTCAGTCTTCTATGTTTCTATGTCCATGAATTTTGTTCTAGAGTTTATTTATTTACTTACTTACTTACTTACCTTACTTACCTTACTTACCTTACTTACTTACTTACTTACTTACTTACTTACTTACTTACTTACTTATTGGATTTGTATGCCGCCCCTCTCCGTAGACTCGGGGCGGCTAACAACAATAATAAAAAAAAACATGTAAATCCAATACTAAAACAATTAAAAACCCTTATTGTAAAACCAAGCATCCATACAAACAAACATACCATGCATGAATTGTAAAGGCCCAGAGGTGACACGCATTATTGTAGTGAATTGCAGTTTCTATGCAATATGGATCTGACATCCAGTCATTCAAAACTGATATGCAGCCTTGCTATCTCTCCTTTCTGAGTGGATCATTTCTGAGACGCTTTCTCCACGTCTCCTGCTTCGCCATCAGATTTCATTGACCAGGCTGTTGTCAGCATTGGGTCTCTTCCTTCTATCTCCAAGGATGGTTATTATCACACACCATTAGAAAAAAAAATTTTTTTTTCCTTTTTAAAAACATTTGGGAAAACCGTGTACTGGTGACTGAGAATCTCCATAGACATATACCAGTGATGGTGAACCTTTTCCGCACCGACTGCCCAAACTGGAATGCCCACGCGCCAGAGCGCCAAAAACCCTAAAAAGAGCTGGCGATGGCATGCGTGGCCACAGAGAGGGTTCTGCGTGTCACCTCTGGCATACGTGTCATAGGTTCAACATCACGGACATATCCTATTACAAGTGATCTCATTCTGTATTCTGCAGAATATTATTATTATTTTATTATTATTATTATTATTTATTGGATTTGTATGCCGCCCCTCTCCGCAGACTCGGGGCGGCTAACAACAATGATAAAAAACAGCATGTAACAATCCATTTAATAAAACAACTAAAAACCCTTATTATAAAACCAAACATACACACAAACATACCATGCATAACTTGTAGTGGCCTAGGGGGAAGGAATATCTTAACTCCCCCATGCCTGGCGATAAAGGTGGGTCTTGAGTAATTTGCGAAAGACAGGGAGGGTGGGGGCCGTTCTAATCTCTGGGGGGAGTTGATTCCAGAGGGCCGGGGCCGCCACAGAGAAGGCTCTTCCCCTGGGGCCCACCAAACTACATTGTTTGGTTGAGAAGGCCAACTCTGTGGGACCTTATCGGCCGCTGAGATTCGTGCGGTAGAAGGCGGTTCCGGAGGTATTCTGGCCCAATGCCACGTAGGGCTTTAAAGGTCATTACCAACACTTTGAATTGTGACTGGAAACCGATCGACAGCCAGTGTAGGCCACGGAGTGTTGCAGAAATGTGGGCGAATCTAGGGAGCCCCACAATGGGTCTTACGGCCGCATTCTGCACTATCTGAAGTTTCTGAACACTTTTCAAAGGTAGCCCCATGTAGAGAGCGTATGCCTATTTTATTCTTTTTTTAAAAACTCTGCAATATGTTTTTAACAGAGGCCTCTTTTATGTCATGCAAACAATTGAGCAAATTAGAAAAATCAAAATACAAAGATAAAATCACAGGAGCTTATGATTAAAATAACCCAACCACCCACATTTTTCTCCTGTGACAGATACAATAAATGTTACGAAAGACAAAATGAGGGACGGGGGGGGGGTGTCACTTTGAATTGTTATATGGCTGGCTAGCTTTCCATGTTTGATTTTTTTTCTTTGATGTGTTGCCGTGGTATGAAATATATCTCACACCGTGCATTCTTGTGTCTTTTAAGATTGGACTTTCAGAGATATATAATCCATCCTCTTTGTGTACTAAGGAGCAAAGAATTGTCTAAAAATTAATTTTTGAGGACTGCAATGGCAGTCAAAGCCAAAAGGAGAATGTTTCTGGGGACACCACAAAGGCCTCTCCATCTTGGGGTGGCGGGATGGACAGGCTGCACGAATCCCAGCGACCAGTTAGGTCCCACAATGTGGGTCTTTTCCGGGTTCCGTCAACTAAACAATGCCGCTTGGCGGGACCCAGGGGAAGAGCCTTCTCTGTGGCGGCCCCGGC
Organism: Erythrolamprus reginae; assembly: GCF_031021105.1. Taxonomy (NCBI): domain Eukaryota; kingdom Metazoa; phylum Chordata; class Lepidosauria; order Squamata; family Dipsadidae; genus Erythrolamprus; species Erythrolamprus reginae. The sequence continues at coordinate 20,626,150 of NC_091951.1, read as the reverse complement.
CCTCTGGAACCAACTCCCCCCAGAGATTAGAATTGCCCCCACCCTCCTTGCCTTTCGTAAGCTACTTAAAACCCACCTCTACCGCCAGGCATAGGGGAATTGAGATACCCTTTCCCCCTAGGCCTTTACAATTTTATGCATGGTATGTCTGTATGTATGTTTGGTTTTTTATTATAATGGGTTTTAATTGTTTTTAGTATTGGAATATTGTTATACGCTGTCTTATTATTGCTGTTAGCCGCCCCGAGTCTCCGGAGAGGGGCGGCATACAAATCCAATAAATAAATAAGTAAATAAATAAAGAACCAAACCAAGATTTCAGTAAGCTTGGAAAGACTTTTCTTGGCTGGTTCAGACACATTTGGACACAAGAATGGTTTGAGATAAGTCACCCCTCAAAGAAACCTTGTACTAAATGATAGGATAGGGAAGGAAAGAGAGAAAAATGAAAACCCGTATTTTTTTACCTGCAAAAGGGGGGGGGGGGTGTTCCACAAAGAAAGTAACACAGGCGTGTGATTTTTGAGGTTCACCAAGAAGGGAACCACAAAAATCACATGGCTTTATGTTGGATAGTTAGGAGAAAAAAGCCTTTATAAGTTTTACCGTCTCATCAAATAAAAGTGGGCAATGATACCCAATTATCGTCAGTTCCCCAAAATCTGCTTGGTCTTTTATTGATTGATTGATTGATTGATTTGATTTGACTTGATTTGTATGCCGCTCCTCTCTGGAGACTCGTGGCGGCTAGCAGCAATAATAAAACAATGTACAATAATAATCCAATAAATACTAAAAAAGATTAAAAACCCATTAATATAAAAAACCAAACATACATACAGACATACCATACATGAAATTGTAAAGGCCCAGGGGGAAAGAGTATCTCAATTCCCCCATGCCTGGCGGCAAAGATGGGTTTAAGTAGCTTACGAAAGGCAAGGAGGGTGGGGGCAATTCTAATCTCTGGGGGGAGTTGCCCCCACCCTCCTTGCCTTTCGTAAGCTAGATCCTAGAGAGAACAAAAAAAGGAGGAGGAGTTGGAAATGAAAGCGGCTTTTATGCCTATTTTATTCAGCAGATCTCTCGATTGGTGGAAGAAAACTGGAAAATTATTCTTGGGATTATCTGTTAAAAGGAAAATTTGTTTCCTTGTTCAGGATGTGGTGTCTTTTGAGGACGTGGCCGTGTATTTCTCCAAGGAGGAGTGGTCTCAACTGGATGCCGACCAAAAAACACTCCACGGAGAAGTCATGTTGGAGAATTCCTGGAATATGTTTTGTCTGGGTAAGAATTCTATCTCTGCTGAGACACACAGAGAAGTTATAGGGCAGTGGGTTTAGGTCTTATTACTGATTAAAACATCACTGATTTATTTATCTCCTGCATTTATTTTTTGGAAATAAAAAAGGCAGTGAACAGACCCAATATTCCTTCTTCCTGCTGTTTTCCCTGCAGTAGCAACCCTGTGACAAAGATTTTGCTGGCAGAGATGGGCCCAAAGTCACCCAGCCAGCATTCATGCCTAAGGCAGATCTGGTGCTCACAATCACAGTTTCTAACCTGGTGCGTTAACTGTTCACCAAACTGAATTTATAGAAGAAGGAAATTTGTTGAAAGAAAAATTGGAAAATTGCATAGCTTTCCTTTTTACAAAAAGGAATTCTTTTAATGCCTTTTGCTCATAAAATGCAACATTTTATGTCATAAAACATATTAGCGAGAATCTGATGGACACATAGGGATGATGTCATCTCTTGAGCAAAAATTTTCCTGCCAGGGTTTGGGATTAACATCTGAATCTGGTGAACGGCTCCTCAATGGGCGTGAACTCCTATAATCGGGACTTTCGTTTTAATTTTAATTTTTCTTTTTCAAGGCTTTCATGTTCAAGAGGATAAGAATTCCAAGGAGGAATGCCAAGCCATCCATCTGAAGGAAGAAGAAGGGAAATTTGCAGATCAGATGCAACCAAACAGGGATGAAACAAAGCAATCACAAGGTGGAATTAAAAAAGGCTTTCCTCGGGTCAGTTGGCTTCGTAACCATACAAACATCGATACGGGAGAACGACCATATCAATGCATGCAATCTGGAAAGAGTTTTAATAAATCCGATCATCATTCTTCTCGTAAAAAGACACATTCAGAAGAGAAACCATATCCCTGCAGCAAGTGTGGAAATACTTTCTGTTATAGTGACTCTCTTAGAACTCACGAAAGGAATCACAAGGGAGAACAGCTTTACAACTGCTTGGAGTGTACAAAGGAGTTTACTCTTAAGGGTAATCTTAATTCCCATAAGGGGATTCACACAGGTGAGAAACCATATCAGTGCATGGAGTGTGGGAAGAGCTTTAGTGGGAAATATGCTCTGATTCGCCATAAAACTATCCATGCCGAGAAGAAGCCATATCAATGCATGAAGTGCAGAAAAACCTTCTGTTATTATTACTCTCTCATGAGACATCAAAGGATTCACAAGGGAGAAAAACCTTATAAATGCATGGAGTGTGGACAGACCTTTATTTCTAGCGTTAGTCTTCATTCCCACAAGAACATCCACACAGGAGAGAAACCATATCAATGTGTGGAATGTGGGAAGGGCTTTAGGTGGAATTCTGCTCTTATCTCTCACAAGAGGAGCCACACAGGAGAGAAACCATATCAATGCTTAGAATGTGGAAAGGGCTTTAAGTGGAAATCTGGTCTTACCGCCCACAAAAGGATCCACACAGGAGAGAAACCATATCAATGTAAGGAGTGTGGAAGGAGGTTTACTTACAGCAGCCATCTTAATTCTCACAAGAAGATCCACACAGGAGAGAAGCCATATCAGTGCATGGAGTGTGGAAAGAGCGTGAGTAGTAAATATGCTCTGGTTAACCATAAAAGCACCCATACAGAGGAGAAGCCGTATGAATGCATGGAGTGCAAAAAAACCTTTTGTTACAGTGATTCCCTCATGAAGCATCAAAGGATTCACAAAGGAGAAAATCCTTATAAATGCATGGAGTGTGGGAAGACCTTTATTTACAGTAGTAGTTTTAATTCCCACAAAAGGATACACACAGAAGAGAAGCCATATCAATGCACGGAGTGTGGGAAGACGTTTGCTTTTAAAAGCTATCTTGATTCCCACAAAAAGATCCACACGGGAGAGAAGCCATATAAATGTGTGGAGTGTGGAAAGACCTTTACTCGCAATAGTTATCTTAATTCCCACAAGAGGATTCACACAGAAGGGAAACCATATCAATGCATGGAGTGTGGAAAGAGGTTCACTTGTAGCAGTCGTCTTAATTACCACAAGAGGATCCACACAGGAGAGAAACTGTATCAATGCGCGGAGTGTGGAAAGACCTTTACTTGTACCAGTGATCTTAATTCCCACAGGAGGATCCACACAGACGAGAAGCCATATCAATGTGTGGAATGTGGAAAAGGCTTTAAGTGGAACTCTGCTCTTACCTCCCACAAAAGGATCCACACAGGAGAGAAGCCATATGAATGTGTGGAGTGTGGAAAGACCTTTAGTCGTAACACTTATCTTAAATCCCACAAGAGGATCCACACAGGAGTGAAACCGTATCAGTGCATGGAGTGTGGAAAGACCTTTGCTTTTAGCAGTAGTTTTAATTGCCACAAAAGGATCCATACGGGACGTAGGCCGTATAAATGTGTGGAATGTGGGAAGGGCTTTAAGTGGAAGTCTGCTCTGACCTCCCACAAAAGGATTCACACATGAGTGTGGAAGGAGCTTTGATTTTTAATTTAATTTTAATTTAATTTAATTTTTTTAGATTTGTATGCCGCCCCTCTCCGAAGACTCGGGGCGGCTTTTACCAGTCACCTTGATTATCACAAGAATACCTAGCACAGAGAGGAGCCATTTTTATTTATTTATTAGATTTGTATGCCGCCCCTCTCCGTAGACTCGGGGCGGCTCACAACAGCAATAGAACAATTCATAACAAATCTAATAATTTTAAAACATTTTAAAAACCCCATTATTAATCAGACATACATACAAACATACCATACATAAATTGTATAGGCCCGGGGGAGATATCTCAATTCCCCTATGCCTGGTGGGAAAGGTGGGTTTTAAGGAGTTTACGGAAGGCAAGGAGGGTGGGGGCAGTTCTAATCTCCGGGGGGAGCTGGTTCCAGAGAGTCGGGGCCGCCACAGAGAAGGCTCTTCCCCTGGGACCCACCAAACGACATTGTTTAGTCGACAGGACCCGGAGAAGGCCAAGTCTGTGGGACCTAATCGGTCGCTGGGATTCGTATGGCAGAAGGCAGTCCTGGAGATATTCTGGTCCGATGCCATGAAGGGCTTTATCGGCAAGATGTATAACAATTAAACATTACAGAATGTATATACTAATTAATTAATTAATTAAACTTATAGTCTGCCCTTCTCCAGTGGACTCAGGGAGGCTTACAAGAATAAAAAGACACAATAAAATACAGTTATAAAAATGCAATTTAAAACCTCAATATTTATTTGTTTGATTTCTAGGCCGCTCTTCTCTTGAGACTCAGGATGGCTTACAACATATTAATATATAACAATGGAAGAAATTGAAATTGAATAAACCAACACTATAAAACATCACTATCAAAAAACCCTTAACTTAAAACATATCACAGACAACCCACGTCATACAACTCTGTCATATCTCAAAAAGTCAGACAATAATACGGGCTGGTACAAAATAACCAAGTTCAGCAGCCCCACACCTGCTGACATAAATGTGTTTTTAAGCTCTTCCGGAAGGCCGGGAGAGTGGGGATAGTATAGATCTCTGGGGTGGAGTTGATTCCAGAGGCCAGGGGCAACCACAGAGAAGGCCCTTCCCCTAAGATTTGCCAGCCGGCATTGTCTGGCTGATGGGACCTGGAGAAGGCCGACCCTGTGGGCCCTAACCGATCGAAGGGGTACGTGAGGCAAGAGACGGTCCCATAGGTAATCAGGTCCTAAGATTACAGGATAATTTTTTTCTGAAACCAAATTGTTTATTGGAAAGTAAGTTATTAGCTTCAAGGTAGAGTGTAATGGATTGGTTTATGATTGATTCCATAACTTTGCAGGTGACACAACACAAAGAGAAAGGTCTGTAATTTTCAACATTGCTTGGATCTCCTTTTTTGAAGATAGGAATGACTGTGGCAAGTGACCATAGTGTGATTAGGGAGCTAGTACTGAAAGATTTATTAAAAGTTATGCTTAGAGGTTTAGCCAAGGTGGAGGAGAGCATTTTTAAGAAGTATGCACATAGTCCATCTGGTCCAATAGATAAAGATGGTTTTAGGTTGTGTAATGCCTTTCTAACTAAAATCAATTTGTGTAAGATCATTGAGGTTATTTGTGGTGCGGTTAGGAAATGTTGGGCATGAGCCATTGTTGTTAACAAAGACTGAGATGAAGAAGGTATTAAAGAGGTTGGCTTTGACTGATTCATCATTATGGCCTATGTTGTTTGGTCCTTTAAGGGGTGGGATGGTTCTAGAATCTTTGAGTTTATTGTGAACAAAGTTATAGAAGGCACAAAGTAGACTTTGTCTGTAGAAGGTTTTCTTCTTGGATGATGTGATAATTTGTACATTCAGTCTTTATTTGGTGACACAAACTTTTATAGCAGCTTTTAAAGTTTGAAACATTGCCTGCTTTATTTTTGCGCCAAAGAATTCTTTTTTTGGTTTGGAGCTTTCTTATTTTTATGAGTAATTTGTTTTTCTTAGTTTTGGTGAATATTAGTGGTACGTATAATTTGATGACAATAAATAAAAATAAATAAAGCCTTCACTTCCCATCCTGGGACTCTTCCACCCCCTTATTTTCTCTCACTTCAGGGCTGAGTTTGCCCACAAGCACCTTGGCTTCAAAGAGAGGCTCCTGTTCTTTTGCAGCCTCCACAGAGATTTCCTCTATATTTATCTAGCGGTGGTGGGAGGAAGGGAATAAGAGGAGGAGGTTTTGGTCGAGGACAAGATGGAGATAGAGAAGGGGAAGGGGGTTTTTGGGTCTGGGAAGGATAGGAAAAGAGGCAATTCCAAAGAGGGAGAGGAAGAAGTGTGACCAGCCATATGAATATCACCACATGACCTGCCAGCTTCCCTCACTCCAGGGCTGACTTTGCCAACAACCACAAGAAACATATCTGGGCTTCAAAGAGAGGCTCCTGTTTCTTTTCAACCTCCACAGAGATTTTTTCTATATTTACAAGAGACATTTAAAAGAAAGGGAAACTCTAGAAATTGCTACCTGCTGCGGACAGCCAATGTCAGAAGGAGCCTCTCCCTCTATTCCAAAGCCCATCATCCCAGTGACGCATGGAACAGGACAATCTACCCTTCGCCCTAGCAGGGCCCATCTGGCGTTGCGCGCAGGATCCACCAGGGGGCTCCCCAGGTAGCCGTTGGAAAGGCAGGGCGGACTTCATCTGCTCCAGAAGGGAACTGAGCGCGCGCTCTTTCAATAGGTCCGAGACTCGGGGGGCAGTTGGCTGAGAAGACTGAAAGCGCATGCGTCTTTTTTTAAAAAACAGCTTCCGAATCTCTTCCCCGCGCCTCCCTCAACCGACGTTAGGCGGAGCCGTTCCAGCACTCTTAATAGGCTGCAAGGAATCCTTTCACGGAGGGAGATCAAGGCTGACCCCGCAGTTCAGTGGAGGGACGGGGGATTTTTTCTTCCACGTACTGGGCTGTGCGTGGAGGGACGTAAATTTTCATCAATTTTGGGGTCCTGGAAAGTGGGGAGCCCCTTGTCCCATGTTCCCCTGCAGCCCCTGTGAATGTCCGGGAGAGGCAGATAAGAAATCAAGAGCTTCGGTCCCTCTGCGTTGTCTCCAGGAGGGAAATCGAGACAGTTAGAAAAGTCGGTTATTATTGTGTTTGATTGTAGTCTGATTTCTCATAGCTGTTTGGGACAGGAGGTTAAGGGAGTTCTATCTAAAGCTATGCTAAAAATTTAAATATTTGATTTACCTATTCAATCGATTTTAAGCAGCTCTCCAAATTATTCGTCTTCGGAGATTTATTATTATTATTATTATTATTATTATTATTATTATTATTATTATTAGAATAAATAAGAATTAGAAATCAAAAACATGTTTTACATTTATGTGTCCAAAGACTTTAGTTCTTGCTAGATGTTGAGGCAGAAGGTTATTACAGAACTTTTTCCATACCATATGGTCCATTCCATATGTTAGTCTACCTATTAAGACCCTCTCCTCCCTTTTTTCCCCAGATATTGTTGGGTTCATAAGAATTTCTTATGTGGGTTTTTGTGGGTGCTCAGTTAAGAAGGCTTGGGAGAGGAGGTTAATGGAGTTCTGCTATCTAAAGCTATGCTGAAAATTCAGAAATTACTTGATTCACCTATTCAATCTATTTTAAGCCAATTTATTTGAATAAGTAGGATTTAGAAATGAAAAACATTTTAAATGTATGTATCCAAAGTTTAGTCCTTGATAGAAGGTGATGCAGAAGGTTACTACAGAACTTTTTTCATATGCAAATATGTTACTCTACCTATTAAGATTATTATTATTATTATTATTATTATTATTATTGTTATTTATTAGATTTGTATGCCGCCCCTCTCCTTAGACTCGGGGTGGCTCACAACAGTGATCAAAAACAATACATAATGACAAATCTAATAATTAGAACAATAGTACATTTAAAAAGTCTAAAAAGCAAGGAACCCCAATACAGTATAAAAAACATACATACAATCATATCATGCACAAAAACTACATAGGCAGGGGGAGATGTCTCAATTCCCCCACGCTTGACGACAGAGATGGGTTTTAAGGAGTTTATGAAAGATCCTCCCCCCTTTTTATTTCCATATACTGCTTGGTTCCTAAGAATTTCTTATGTGGGTTTTTGTGGATGCTGAGTGAAGAAGTTAGTCATCCTGTATTTCTGGAAGTTAATTTTTCCATTTCCGATTTATAAGCTGGAAATCTTACCTGGTTATTTTGGAGTCCAAAGAATCTTGTGTGGGCTGAAGACTGAAAGGCCTTGAGGAGATTTGGTCGGACATCTGATTAGTAAAAATTCGGAGATCCATCCATCTATTTTGGAACTGAATTAGAGACCAGAGAGAAGATGGAGCCGGAACCGCCTGCTACTGTACAAATCCCAGCAACCGATAAGGTCCCACAGGGTTGGCCTTCTCCGGGTCCCGTCGACTAAACAATGTCGTTTGGCGGGCCCCAGGAGAAGAGCCTTCTCTGTGGCGGCCCCGGCCCTCTGGAACCAACTCCCCCCCGGAGATTAGAATTGCCCCCACCCTCCTTGTCTTTCGTAAACTACTCAAGACTCACTTATACCGCCAGGCATGGGGGAGTTGAGATATTCCTTCCCCCTAGGCCATTACAAGTTATGCATGGTATGTTTGTTTGTGTGTATGTTTGATTTTATTAATAAGGGTTTTTAGTTGCTTTTTATTATTGGATTTTTCATGTTGTTTTATCATTGTTGTTAGCCGTCCCGAGTCTACGGAGAGGGGCGGCATACAAATCAAATAAATTATTATTATTTAAATTATGGAGGGACAAAGCCCAGCAGATGCACAAGCTGGAAAAGGCCGTCCAGCTGCTCAGCCTGGGAGTTATGAGAAGCATGGAACAAGTTTTTATTTATTTATTTATTTATTTATTTATTTATTTATTTGTCAAACAATTATAGGGCGATAATTTGTACACATTAAACATTAGATAAGTAATTATAAAAAGTAACAAAAGAAGACAATAGGACGGGGACGGTAGGCACAATGGTGCGCTTATGTACGCAGCTGTGTCGGAACAGGCATGGCTGCCTGTCCGGGTTCACCACAGCCGGTGCGAGACAAGCCAGTTTGCCCAGCGGGGCATGCCAGCCCCTTCCAGGCCCCTAGCAGCGTCCAATGCGCCACTCTCCCTGCAGGAGAGATCCGGTCTAGTCCAAAAGGACCAGAACCCCCGGGCAATGGGACTTGGGGACTTTTCCAGGAGAGAAGGAAATATCCCCGGTGCTGCGGCCATGAGACCCCCGCCCCCCCCCCCAATCATGTAGATGGTTTGAAATGTTTTTTATAATGTTATTTTTTTCTTTTTTCTGTATCTCTTTTTATGCTTTTTTCTTTTTTGTGGTGTTCTTTCTCATTTTTTACCCTGTTTTTAAAGTTTATCAATAAAAATATTTTTTAAAGAAATAAAAAAATGCACAAGCAGGAGAAACCATATCAATAAAGGAAGTATGGGGAGAGCTTCAATAGAAATACAGGATTATGACTGCAGTTTGACCCCAAAATTCCCATTGCTAAGCAAAAGAGTTGTTAAGTGAGTTGTGCTCCATTTTATCACATTTTTGCCACAGTTGTTAAGTGAATTGTTGCAGTGCTTAAGTTAGTAACTTTATTATTAAGGGAATCTAGCTTTTCCATTGATTTTCCTTTACTACCAAGTGTGATTGGATGCAGAAGGAATTTGTCTCCGGTGCATAAGCTCTAGCCACATTTGCCATGTAAATCACAGTAATTATTAAATAGTAACATAGTTGTTAAGTGAATCTGGCCTTCCCCATTGATTTCGCTTGGAAGAAAGTCGCAAAAGTTGATCACATGACCCCAGGACACTGCCAACATGGCTCTATTAATAAATTGGAACTTTGGGGAATACATTGGTTTTGACTCTGATTTACCATAATTTCAGATGCAATTTGGAACACTTGACACAATTGAGGCAAGAAGTTAGGTTGCTAAGAGAGGAATTTGTTAAGTGGCCCCATTTGAAATTGTTAAACCGTTAAGTGAATTTTGACTTTGCTTCTCAGAAGGACAAGGACTCTGCAACCATCATAAATTTAAGTGACTTGTCAAACATCTGAATGTAAATCAAGTGACCATGTTTCAACAGTCACAAGTATGAAAAATGATTCTAAGACATTTTTCAGTATCGTTTTAACTTCAAACAGTGGATTCACTGTTCTAAGTTGAGGACTTCAGTCTGGGAATTCAACATAATTCAACCAAAAACAATAGAACAAGATCACAAAGATATCAATGTATCAATGAAAAATAATTTCAGACTGATGAATTTCTTTCTCAAAAGAAACCTGAATGACAAGTGAACTCTACGTTTAAAAACATTGGTGAAGCAATGGAAGTGATTTGCCGGTGCCTGTAGGCTGTTGGGGTCTGGATGGGTGTCAACAGACTCAAACTCAACCCCGACAAGACGTAGTGGCAGTGGGTTTTGCCTCCCAAGGACAATCCCATCCATCCATCACCCTGGGGGGGGGGAATTATTGACCCCCTCAGAGAGGGTCTGCAACTTGAGCATCCGCCTCGATCCACAGCTAACATTAGAACACTTTCTTTTAAATATTAGATTTGCTACACTGCCACATTGTTATTATTGTTGTGAATCGCCCCGACTGTGCGGAGAGGGGCGGCATACAAATCTAATAAATTATTATTGTTGTTGTTATTTATTTATTTATTTATTTATTTATTTATTTATTTATTAGATTTGTATGCCGCCCCTCTCCGTAGACTCGGGGCGGCTCACAACAATAACAAAGACAATGTAAGAACAAATCTAATAATTTAAAAAACACTAAAAACCCCATTATTAAGAGCAAGCATACACACAAACATACCATGTATAAACTGTATAGGCCCGGGGGAGATGTCTCAGTTCCCCCATGCCTGACGGCAGAGATGGGTCATAAGAACTTTACGAAAGGCATGGAGGGTGGGGGCAGTTCTGATCTCCGGGGGGAGCTGGTTCCAGAGGGTCGGGGCTGCCACAGAGAAGGCTCTTCTCCTGGGTCCCACCAAACGACACCTTGCTCTCCGCCTCAGTGGAGCAAGACAATCGAGTTGTCGAAGGGTGGAACTCATTACCGGACTCAATAGTGTCAACCCCCAACCCCCATCATTTCTCCCCTAGACTATCCACGATTGACCTCTTCAAGTTCCTAAGAGGCCAGTAAGGGACGTACATAAGTGCACTGGTGTGCCTAGCGTCCCCTGTCCAATTGTCTTTATTTATTTATTTATTATTTAGATTTGTATGCCGCCCCTCTCCGCGGACTCGGGGCGGCTCACAGCAAAATATAACAATCGTAACAAATCCAAATAAATTTAAAATATTTAAAAAAGTTTTTTAAAAAAGAACTCCATTTACTAACAAGCACAAACACAAACATACCATGCATAAATTGTACATGCCCGGGGGAGGTGTTTCAGTTCCCCCATTCCCTCGGCAAAGGTGGGTTTTAAGGAGTTTACGGAAGGCAGGGAGAGTAGGGGCAGTTCTAATCTCTGGGGGGAGTTGGTTCCAGAGAGTCGGGGCCGCCACAGAGAAGGATCTTCCCCTGGGGCCCGCCAACCGACATTGTTTAGTTGACGGGACCCAGAGAAGGTCCACTCTGTGGGACCTAATCAGTCGCTGGGATTCGTGCGGCAGAAGGCGGTCTCGGAGATATTCTGGTCCAGTGCCATGAAGGGCTTTAAAGGTCATAGCCAACACTTTGAATTGTGACCGGAAATTGATCGGCAGCCAATGCAGACTGCGGAGTGATGAAGAAACATGGGCATACCTAGGTAAGCCCATGACTGCTCTCGCAGCTGCATTCTGCACGATCTGAAGTTTACGAACACTTTTCAAAGGTAGCCCCATGTAGACAGCGTTACAGTAGTCGAACCTCGAGGTGATGAGGGCATGAGTGACTGTGAGCAATGAGTCCCAGTCCAGATAGGGCCGCAACTGGTGCACCAGGGGAACCTGGGCAAACGCCCCCCTCGCCACAGCTGAAAGATGGTTCTCTAATGTGAGGTATAAAGATTCACACAGGAGAGAAGCCGTATCCATGTGTGGAATGTGGGAAGGCCTTTAAGTGGAAGTCTGCTCTTACCTCCCACAAAAGGACTCACACAAGACAAACCGTATGAATGCATGGAGGGTGAAAGGAGCTTTGCTTCTACCAGTCGTCTTGATTATCAGAAGAAGACCCACCACAGCGAGGAGCCATATCGGCAAGGTGCATAACAATTAAAGAGAACAATTATTGTAAATTAAACAACCAAATAAAGGTGGATATGGAAAGTTGCAACTCTCCCTTATGGAGAGAACTGCAACTGTAAAAATGAAAATCTTGCCAAAAATCATTTTCCTATTTTAGAACATACCTATAAAATTAGACAAATATTTTAGAAATTTGAACAAAATGATATCTAAATTTATTTGGCAAGGGAGAAGACCTAGAATTAAATTAAAATTATTACAAGAAACTAAAGAAAGAGGAGGATACGACTTACTGGACTGGGAAAGATATTATCAAGCTGCCACACTTAAATGGGTGAGAGAATGGATAAATTTAAAGAATAAGAGAATAAGAATAAGAGATTATTAACATTAGAAGGACATCAAATGCAAATAGGATGGTATGCATTTTTGTGGGATGACAGACACAAAGCTCACCAGTAGTTCCAAATACATCAAATATTTTTGAAGTTTGGACAAAAGTTAAACAACAGACCTATATGGAAATTCTGGCCTGGTTCTCTACATTAGAGGTGTTAGCGCATCCAAATTTTATGAATACAGGGAATGTAGGTTTATATAAAGATATTCTAAAGAAGGAGAGGATCTAAAATCTAGAAAAGAATTACTAGTGGAAGAGATAGAATTGGAATAAAGGACACATACACACACAAAATATCAAACACAATCATCATCTTCAACAAATCTTTTAGGTAAAAGAATGGGAACTACAACTTTATTAGAAATTATCTGGTACCGCTTGCTGTTGCCTTAGTATTTCTGTTCTGGTATTCAGCCAAGTATCGGAACCTAACCCCTTTTTCAGACTCTTCTACCTTCCCATCCTGGTTTGTCTTTTGAAGGCTAGAATCAGAAGTCTGATTTCGGCTTGCAAAGTCTTACAATTTGTGAGTGCCAAAACTCTTCCTTTAGCAGCTAACATTTGTTTTCACACATAATAATGAATCAGAACCAATTGCACCGCTGCCACTGATTTGTCATGGGTTCTTTTTAAACCATACCTAATTTCATTGCCTTGAACTCAAAACGATCCGTCAAACGTATGAATTCTACACAATTTAAATTTTCTGTCTCCGATAAGAGTTGCGGAGATATTTTATGGGAATTCAACGAAAAGCAATAGAACAAGACCACATATATATCATTGTATCATGGGAAAAGAATTTCAGAATGATCAATTTCTCTCACAAAAGAAGCCCGAATGAGAAGTGTAATCCATGTTCAGAAACACTTTTTGAAGTTTCCTCTCCGCTCCTCCTCCTTCAGAGAAAAGCTTAGCTTTTCGTCTGTCCATTGCAGCGCAGTTCCCAGGATTTACTTTGACAATGGCGGGGCTTGGGGAAGGGTAAATTTCTGGCGGAAGGAAATTCCACCAGAGCAGCCTGGCAGGAGAGGGATGGGAAACTGAGCAGTACTGAGAGCATCTCTCTCCCCTTTCTTCTTCCCCCCCTCTTTCACCATTTCTCCATCCCATCATTGCCTCGCTTTGTTCCTCTTCATTCTTCACCTTGCTCTCTGCCACAATGGAGCAGGAGGTTGAGTCATGTACTGGTGTGGTACCTACACAGAAAAGCGGGGGCGGGGGGGGGGAATAGAAGACAAAACAAGGCTGTGGGCGGAAGGCAGAGCAAGGTAGAGAGTGTGAAGCTGCCCCATGCACACACCTAAGGGCCCTGCAGCCGGACCATCAACATCCTGACAACTACCTGGCCTTGTGACGGCGGCTCCATAAACCAACCAAGACCCCGCGTGGCCTCCAACCCTATTCTCATTGGTCACCCTTGCAGTGGAAAAAAGCTTAGTGATGCACACGGGATTCTGGATGGTGCTGCTGCAAGACAAGCCGGTCAGGGTGTTGATGGCCTGATTGTGGGGCGCTCAGGTAAGTCGGTGCGAGATATCGGGGAGATCCGCACCTCCCTCAATCCGCAATCTGAGTATTGCATTGGCAGTTCTGTGTTAGCAAAAACTTCAGAAGAGAAGGATTTAGGGGTAGTGATTTCTGACAGTCTCAAAATGGGTGAGCCGTGTGGTCGGGCAGTAGGAAAAGCAAGTAGGATGCTTGGCTGCATAGCTAGAGGTATAACAAGCAGGAAGAGGGAGATTGTGATCCCCCTTATATAGAGCGCTGGTGAGACCACATTTGGAATACTGTGTTCAGTTCTGGAGACCTCACCTACAAAAAGATATTGACAAAATTGAACGGGTCCAAAGACAGGCTACAAGAATGGTGGAAGGTCTTAAGAATAAAACGTATCAGGAAAGACTTAATGAACTCAATCTGTATAGTCTGGAGGACAGAAGGAAAAGGGGGAACATAATTGAAACATTTTAATATGTTAAAGGGTTAAATAAGGTTCAGGAGGGAAGTGTTTTTAATAGGAAAGTGAACACAAGAACAAGGGGACACAATCTGAAGTTAGTTGGGGGAAAGATCAAAAGCAATGCAAATATTATTTCACTGAAAGAGTAGTAGATCCTTGGAACAAACTTCCAGCAGACGTGGTTGGTAAATCCACAGTAGCTGAATTTAAACATGCCTGGGATAAACATATATCCATCCTAAGATAAAACACAGGAAATAGTATAAGGGCAGACTAGATGGACCATGAGGTCTTTTTCTGCCGTCAGTCTTCTATGTTTCTATGTTTCCCTCCTTCCTTCATCCTCCATGCACACTGCCTCATTGTGACTGCTGTATCAGAGATGTATCGGCTCTGTTAGGGCGGCGAGAAGTGTTGGAGAATGAAGATAAATGAAGCAAGGTGGTGATGGGTGGAGGTGGAAGACAACGCAAGGTAGGGCCTGTACAGCTGCCCTACCCGCCCCTGGCTTAACTGAGGGCCACCCAGGCCTCTAAGACCAAACCTTCACACACACACATCCGACCCCAGTGCAGGCACAGCCCTTCACTAACCTGTTTCCCAACTCTGTTCACCACTGCATGCAGAGCAACAAAACTAGTCTGGGGAACTACATAAATAAAGTTTGTTTGATTTCTACACCACCCTTCTCAGATGACTCGGCGGCATACAGTGTAACGAATACAGTACAATACACATGTATAGAATTCTAATATTAAAAATTATTATGAAAAAAACCCAAAAAAACAGTCATCCCAACACAAGCATCCACATTCATCTAATCAATGGCTCATGGCTACAGCCGGAATTGATCTTGATACACGGCTCCCATGCCTGCTGGCAAAGATGGGTCTTCCAAACTTTGCGAAAGGCCAGAAGGGAGGAGGCGGTAAGTATCTCCTGAGGGAGTTCGTTCCAAAGGGCCGCCACAGAAAAAAAATTACCTCAGATGTTCCAATTTGTAATGGGGGAAAAAAAAATCTCACGACAAAGTTAGACAATCTCAACTATTGTTTTTACCGTAGTCCCACGGACTACTTTTCTGGCTTGCAGATGGCAGTGGGGATCTGGGCCTGAGTGCACTTGCAGCCATCGCCTCTTGTGTGCATGCACGCACACCAGGATGGGATGGGATGGGTTGAAGCAATGAGGACCAGCTCCTTACAGTTTCCAGGATGGTTGCATGGACGGTATCAGACCTCATCATGGGCCACATGCGGCCCCCAGGCCTTGAGTTTGAAACCCTTGTCTTAAGCCTTCACTTTCCGTCCTGTGACTCTTCCACCCTCTTATTTTCTCTCACTTCAGGGCTCAGTTTGCCTACAACCACCTCAGCTTCAAAGACGTTATCAGGAAATACTTCATGAACTCAATCTGTATAGTCTGCAGGACAGAAGGAAAAGGGGGGCATGATCAAAACATTTAAATATGTTAAAGGGTTAAATAAGGTCCAGGAGAGAAGTGTTTTTAATAGGAAAGTGAACACAAGAACAAGGGGACACAATCTGAAGTTAGTTGGGGGAAAGATCACAAGCAACATGAGAAAATATTATTTTACTGAAAGAGTAGTAGATCCTTGGAACAAACTTCCAGCAGACGTGGCTGGTAAATCCACAGTAACTGTATTTAAACATGCCTGGGATAAACATATATCCATCCTAAGATAAAATACAGGAAATAGTATAAGGGCAGACTAGATGGACCACGAGGTCTTTTTCTGCCGTCAGTCTTCTATGTTTCTATGAATGCACTCATACCCACCATCTGCTGTGCTGGGCTGAAGTGATGCGGACCAGCTTCTTACAGTTTCCAAAATGGCTGCATGGACATTATCAGACCTCATTGTGGGCCACATCCAGTCCTTGAGTTGGAAACCCCTGTCCCAAGCCTTCACTTCCCATCCTGGGACTCTTTCACGCTCTTATTTTTTCTCACTTCAGGGATGAGTTTTCCCACAACCACCTCAGCTTCAAAGAGAGGCTCCTGTTCTTTTGCAGCCTTCAGAGATAATTTCTCTATTCACCTAGTGGTGGTGGGAGGAAGGGAATATGGAGGAGGAGGAGAGATGGAAGAGGAGAGGAGTTTTTTGGTTCTGGGGAGGATAGGAAAAGAGGCAATTCAAGAGAGGGAGAAGTACGACCAGCCATCTTTCCTATCACCACATGACCTTTCAGCTTCCCTCACTCCAGGGCTAACTTTGCCAATAGTAATCACTTGAAATCTGGGCTTCAAAGAGAGGCTCCTGTTCCTTTGAAACCTCCACAGAGACTTTCTCTATTTTTACACGATCGTCTTAGACGTTAAAAAAGAGATAAGCAATGTCAGAAGGAGCGTCTCCTCCTATTCCGAAACCCATCATCACAGGCCCGCCTGGAACAACAATCTACCTTTCGCCCCAGTAGGCTCCATCTGGCGTTGCACACAGGATCCACCAGGGGACTCCCCCGGTAGCCGTTGGAAAGGCAGGGCGGACCTCACCCGCTTCAGGAGAGAGCTGAGCATGCGCTCTTTCAACAGAAAAGAGATTCCGAGACCGGAAGGCATCTTGCAGAGAAGACTGAACGCGCATGCGTCTTTTCTACAGTGCCCCGATTCTGCTTCTAATTCCCCCTCGCCCCCTCCCTCGCTCTGTGAGCCTTAGCCTGAGCATCAGTCCAGTCGGCTGCAAGGAATCCTTGCACGGAGGGAGAGCAAGTCCCGACTCCGGAGTTCAGTAAGTGGGAAGGGACTTTTTCTTCCACGGACCGGATCGTGCGTGGTGAGACGCAAAACGTCATCAATTTTGGGGTTCTGGAAATTGGGGAACTCTCGTCCCATGTTCCCCTGCAGCCCCTGTTCATGTCCGGGGCAGGCAGGGAAGAAATTAAAAGCTTCGGTCCCGCTGCGTTGCCTCCAGGAGGGAAATCGAGACCGTCAGAAAAATCGGGTATTACTGTATTTTTGTTGCTGTCTGTGATTTCTCATAGCTGTTTGGGACAGAAGGTTAAGGGGGTTCTATATAAAGCTATGCTAAAAAAATATTTGATTTACCTATTCAATCGATTTTAAGCAGCTGTCCAAATTATTTGTCTTCGGAGATATTATTATTATTATTATTATTATTATTATTGGAATAAATAGGAATTAGAAATCAAAAACATGTTTTAAATTTATGTATCCAAAGACTTTAGTTCTTGCTAGATGCTGAGGCAGGTTATTTACAGAACTTTTTCCATACCATATGGTCCATTCCATATGTTAGTCTACCTATTAAGACCCTCTCCCCCCATTTTTCCCCAGATACTGTTGGGGTCATAAGAATTTCTTATGTGGGTTTTTGTGGATGCTCAATTAAGAAGGTTTGGGACAGGAGGTTAATGGAGTTCTGCTATCTAAAGCTATGCTGAAAATTCAAAAATTACTTGATTCACCTATTCAATCTATTTTAAGCCAATTTATTTGAATAAGTAGGAATTAGAAATGAAAAATATTTTAAATTTATGTATCCAAAGTTTTTAGTTCTTGGTAGAAGTTGATGCGGAAGGTTACTACATAACCTTTTTCATACGCAAATATGTTACTCTACCTATTAAGATCCCCCCCCTTTTTATTTCCCTATACAGTGTTCCCTCAATTTTTGTGGGGGATGCGTTCCGAGACCGCCCGCGAAAGTCGAATTTCCGCGAAGTTGAGATGCGGATGTAAATACACCATTTTTGGCTATGGACAGTATCACAAGCCTTCCCATAACACTTTAAACCCCTAAATTACCATTTCCCATTCCCTTAACAACAATTTACTCACCCTTATTACTGGTACCCACCATTGAATAAGACACTTAGTGATCCTGATATTTATAAACATAGTTATTTATTAACAATAATTATTTTTTTTGTTATTTATTTGCAAAAATTATTACTTTGGCGATGATGTATGACGTCATCGGGCGGGAAAAACCGTGGTACGTATAGGAAAAAAACCGCAAAGTATTTTTTAATTAATATTTTTTGAAAAACTGTGGTATAGACTATTCGCAAAGTTCGAACCCGCGAAAATCGAGGGAACGCTGTACTGCTAGGTTCCTAAGAATTTCTTATGTGGGTTTTTGTGGATGCTGAGTGAAGAAGTTAGTCATTCTGTATTGCTGGAGGTTTCTTTTTCCATTTCAGATTTATAAGTTCGAAATTTTACCTGGTTCCTTTGGAGTCCAAAGAATCTTGTGTGGGAAGAAGACTGAATAGCCTTTAGGAGATTTGTCCAGACATCTTCTGATTAGTGAAACATAGGAGATCCATCCATCCATTTTGGAGCTGAATTAGGGACCAGAGAAAACATGGAGGGACAAAGCCCAGCAGATGCACGTGTTGGAAAAGGCCCTCCAGCTACTCAGCTTTGGAGCTGTGGGAAGAATGGAGCAAGTCCTGGGCAGAAGAGCCAAGAAGAGGAAGCCAGAAGTTCAGTGGTCCAATGCTGTGATTTCAAAAAAGTGCAGTTCCAGGACGGGAAGAATCCCCGAGATATTTGCACTCAGCTTCACCGCCTTTGCTGTCAGTGGCTGCAGCCGGAAAGACACACCAAGGCTCAGATGCTGGACCTGGTGCTCCTGGAGCAGTTCCTGGCTGTCCTTCCCCCTGAGATGGAGAAGTGGGTGCGGGAGTGTGGAGCGGAGACCAGTTCCCAGGCGGTGGCCCTGGTTGAAGGCTTCTTGCTGACCCAGAAGGAAGAAGAGATACAAGAGTTGCAGGTTAGAGAATGTAGTCTTAGTACCTCTAAAGAGGATCCCTCTGAGTTTGTGGTTCCCTTTTTTTTTTTGCAGTTTTCTAGAATTATTAACTCCTATGGCCTGTTGTCCCATTTTTCTTCCAGAGGATATGTTTGGGGCAATTCTTCCATTCTTTTTTTTGTGGTTGGCTCTGGCCCAGCTCTTGCCCCAGGGAATGGGGAGGTGGATGCAGGGGAAAATTCAACATGTCACAGGCCTGTGTTATTGCCGACTGAATCAGATCAGAGTTTAAGGTTCCTCGGACGAAGAAGATGGGAGTGACTCGGCAGAGGAGGGCTTGGCACACAGCCAAGGCAGTCAATCTTCCTTATCTTCTATAGCTTCAGATGATGACATTTTGGACCCACGCAAGCGCAGAATTATGCGTAGAAGAGACCAAGTAAGAATATATTACAGGAAATAAGGGAGGCCACCTGTGTTTGTGTGGGGCTCCAGTAATTAGGGCTGCTGCTATAAATAGCAGCATGTGGGTTTGGCCATTCTGGAAGAATATCTGTTGCAGTTTTGTCAGGAATCTTGTGTGCTGGACTTTGTTGCTTTTTCACGCCTTTGAAACTAAAGCAGAGCAGCGTGTGTGTGTGTGTGTCTCCCTTTGTTGGAAGAAGAAGGGGTGTGAAGTTTCTCCACAGCTGCTGGCTAAATACTTAATGACTGCTTAAGGGAAATTGTACAGACTATCTGGTTGTTTTGGGAAGAGTGCTCTTTGCAATACAAAAAGAGTGCTTAGTTTATTTTGATTTTTGTGATAAAGAACATTGTTTTGAATTTTCAAACGTGTGTGTCTGAAATTTGTATCCTTGAATTTTCGGGAGGCTCCTATCAGAGAGCCTGGCAGAACACTTTTTCAAGTTTCACTAATGGACATTGGGGTCTGCTGATTTAAAGGTGCAGTATGATAATTCATTAGTGGTCTTTCTTTGTTCCTCTATCACACCATGTCCAGAAATTCTTGGAAGCTGTGACTGAATATCCCAAGGGGAGGAAAGATTCGTTCAGATTTTCTGAAGAATTGCTGTCCAGGCAGACCTTACACAAAGATCAAATCCAGGGTCCTGCACCAGGTGAGAAAATTTATTTCTATGTAATATAACATTTCAGGGATTGTTTTGCTCCTCTTAATAGGAATAAAACCAGCTCTGGGCCACTGAGCCATATCATCTAGCCCTATCCAAGGGGATATGATTTATTTTTAGGGAGCTTAAATTGTTTTTATATTGTTTTAAATTCTTGTATACCGCCCAGAGTCCAGAAAAAGTTGGGCGGCTTATAAATCAATCAATCAAATAAACAAACAAACCAATAAATCTATATAACAAATCTGCTTCCAATATTTTTCTCTTTCTCACAGAGAGTAGAACACTGTCCTTGGAAATTTTAGAATCACCTCCTCCTTTTGGTGGGGCTGAAGGATGGGCTGAACAGCTATTTCAGGTAAGGAGGAAAAAGATCGGAAAATGGAGACCTCACCTACAAAAAGATATTGACAAAATTGAACGGGTCCAAAGACGGGCTACAAGAATGGTGGAAACATTTAAATATGTTAAAGGGTTAAATAAGGTTCAGGAGGGAAGTGTTTTTAATAGGAAAGTGAACCCAAGAACAAGGGGACACAATCTGAAGTTAGTTGGGGGAAAGATCAAAAGCAACGTGAGGAAATATTATTTCACTGAAAGAGTAGTAGATCCTTGGAACAAACTTCCAGCAGATGTGGTTGGTAAATCCACAGTAACTGAATTTAAACATGCCTGGGATAAACATATATCCATCCTAAGATAAAATACAGGAAATAGTATAAGGGCAGACTAGATGGACCATGAGGTCTTTTTCTGCTGTCAGTCTTCTATGTTTCTATGTTCATGAATTTTGTTCTAGAGTTTGTTTGTTTGTTTGTTTGTTTGTTTGTTTGTTCGTTCGTTCGTTCATTCATTCATTCATTCATTCATTCATTTATTGGATTTGTATGCCGCCCCTCTCCATAGACTCGGGGCGGCTAACAACAATAATAAAAAACAACATGTAAATCCAATACTAAAACAATTAAAAACCCTTATTGTAAAACCAAGCATCCATCCATACAAACAAACATACCATGCATGAATTGTAAAGGCCCAGAGGTGACACGCATTATTGTAGTGAATTGCAGTTTCTATGCAATATGGATCTGACATCCAGTCATTCAAAACTGATATGCAGCCTTGCTATCTCTCCTTTCTGAGTGGATCATTTCTGAGACGCTTTCTCCACGTCTCCTGCTTCGCCATCATATTTCATTGACCAGGCTGTTGTCAGCATTGGGTCTCTTCCTTCTATCTCCAAGGATGGTTATTATCACACACCATTAGAAAAAAACATTTTTTTTTCCTTTTTAAAAACATTTGGGAAAACCGTGTACTGGTGACTGAGAATCTCCATAGACATATACCAGTGATGGTGAACCTTTTCCGCACCGATTGCCCAAACTGGAATGCCCACGCGCCAGAGCTCCAAAAACGCTAAAAAGAGCTGGCGATGGCATGCGTGGCCACAGAGAGGGTTCTGTGTGTCACCTCTGGCATACGTGTCATAGGTTCACCATCACGGACATATCCTATTACAAGTGATCTCATTCTGTATTCTGCAGAATATTATTATTATTATTTTATTATTATTATTATTTATTGGATTTGTATGCCGCCCCTCTCCGCAGACTCGGGGCGGCTAACAACAATGATAAAAAACAGCATGTAACAATCCATTTAATAAAACAACTAAAAACCCTTATTATAAAACCAAACATACACACAAACATACCATGCATAACTTGTAGTGGCCTAGGGGGAAGGAATATCTTAACTCACCCATGCCTGGCGATAAAGGTGGGTCTTGAGTAATTTGCGAAAGACAAGGAGGGTGGGGGCCGTTCTAATCTCTGGGGGGAGTTGATTCCAGAGGGCCAGGGCCGCCACAGAGAAGGCTCTTCCCCTGGGGCCCACCAAACTACATTGTTTGGTCGACGGGACCCGGAGAAGGCCAACTCTGTAGGACCTTATCGGCCGCTGAGATTCGTGCGGTAGAAGGCGGTTCCGGAGGTATTCTGGCCCAATGCCATGTAGGGCTTTAAAGGTCATTACCAACACTTTGAATTGTGACTGGAAACCGATCGACAGCCAGTGTAGGCCACGGAGTGTTGCAGAAATGTGGGCGAATCTAGGGAGCCCCACGATGGGTCTTACGGCCGCATTCTGCACTATCTGAAGTTTCTGAACACTTTTCAAAGGTAGCCCCATGTAGAGAGCGTATGCCTATTTTATTCTTTTTTTAAAAACTCTTCAATATGTTTTTAACAGAGGCCTCTTTTATGTCATGCAAACAATTGAGCAAATTAGAAAAATCAAAATACAAAGATAAAATCACAGGAGCTTATGATTAAAATAACCCAACCACCCACATTTTTCTCCTGTGACAGATACAATAAATGTTACGAAAGAGAAAATGAGGGACGGGGGGGGTGTCACTTTGAATTGTTATATGGCTGGCTAGCTTTCCATGTTTGATTTTTTTTCTTTGATGTGTTGCCGTAGTAT
The DNA here is from genome assembly GCF_031021105.1 of Erythrolamprus reginae. Lineage (NCBI taxonomy): Eukaryota > Metazoa > Chordata > Lepidosauria > Squamata > Dipsadidae > Erythrolamprus > Erythrolamprus reginae. Next base: position 20,603,389 of record NC_091951.1, on the reverse strand, counting down.
GAAATATATCTCACACCATGCATTCTTGTGTCTTTTAAGATTGGACTTTCAGAGAGATATAATCCATCCTCTTTGTGTACTAAGGAGCAAAGTATTGTCTAAAAATTGATTTTTGAGGACTGCAATGGCAGTCAAAGCCAAAAGGAGAATGTTTCTGGGGACACCACAAAGGCCTCTCCATCTTGGGGTGGCGGGATGGACAGGCTGCACGAATCCCAGCGACCAGTTAGGTCCCACAATGTGGGTCTTTTCCGGGTTCCGTCAACTAAACAATGCCGCTTGGCGGGACCCAGGGGAAGAGCCTTCTCTGTGGCGGCCTCGGCCCTCTGGAACCAACTCCCCCCAGAGATTAGAATTGCCCCCACCCTCCTTGCCTTTCGTAAGCTACTTAAAACCCACCTCTGCCGCCAGGCATAGGGGAATTGAGATACCCTTTCCCCCTAGGCCTTTACAATTTTATGCATGGTATGTCTGTATGTATGTTTGGTTTTTTATTATAATGGGTTTTAATTGTTTTTAGTATTGGAATATTGTTATACGCTGTCTTATTATTGCTGTTAGCCGCCCCGAGTCTCCGGAGAGGGGCGGCATACAAATCCACATTTGGAATACTGTGTTCAGTTCTGGAGACCTTACTTACAAAAAGATATTGACAAAATTGAACGGGTCCAAAGACGGGCTACAAGAATGGTGGAAGGCCTTAAGCATAAAACGTATCAGGAAAGACTTAATGAACTCAATCTGTATAGTCTGGAGGACAGAAGGAAAAGGGGGGACATGATCGAAACATTTAAATATATTAAAGGGTTAAATAAGGTTCAGGAGGGAAGTGTTTTTAATAGGAAAGTGAACACAAGAACAAGGGAACACAATCTGAAGTTAGTTGGGGGAAAGATCAAAAGCAACATGAGAAAATATTATTTTACTGAAAGAGTAGTAGATCCTTGGAACAAACTTCCATCAGACGTGGTAGATAAATCCACAGTAACTGAATTTAAACATGCCTGGGATAAACATATATCCATCCTAAGATAAAATACAGAAAATAGTATAAGGGCAGACTAGATGGACCATGAGGTCTTTTTCTGCCGTCAGACTTCTATGTTTCTATGTTTCTATAAATAAGTAAATAAATAAAGAACCAAACCAAGATTTCAGTAAGCTTGGAAAGACTTTTCTTGGCTGGTTCAGACACATTTGGACACAAGAATGGTTTGAGATAAGTCACCCCTCAAAGAAACCTTGTACTAAATGATAGGATAGGGAAGGAAAGAGAGAGAGAAAAATGAAAACCCCAGTATTTTTTTACCTGCAAAAGGGGGTGGGGGGGTTCCACAAAGAAAGTAACACAGGCATGTGATTTTTGAGGTTCACCAAGAAGGGAACCACAAAAATCACATGGCTTTATGTTGGATAGTTAGGAGAACAAAGCCTTTATAAGTTTTACCGTCTCATCAAATAAAAGTGGGCAATGATACCCAATTATCGTCAGCTCCCCAAAATCTGCTTGGTCTTTTATTGATTGATTGATTGATTTGATTTGACTTGTATGCCGCTCCTCTCTGGAGACTCGGGGCGGCTAGCAGCAATAATAAAACAATGTACAATAATAATCCAATAAATACTAAAAAAGATTAAAAACCCATTAATATAAAAAACCAAACATACATACAGACATACCATACATGAAATTGTAAAGGCCCAGGGGGAAAGAGTACAGTATCTCAATTCCCCCATGCCTGGCGGCAAAGGTGGGTTTTAAGTAGCTTACGAAAGGCAAGGAGGGTGGGGGCAATTCTAATCTCTGGGGGGAGTTGCCCCCACCCTCCTTGCCTTTCGTAAGCTAGATCCTAGAGAGAACAAAAAAAGGAGGAGTTGGAAATGAAAGCGGCTTTTATGCCTATTTTATTCAGCAGATCTCTCGATTGGTGGAAGAAAACTGGAAAATTATTCTTGGGATTATCTGTTAAAAGGAAAATTTGTTTCCTTGTTCAGGATGTGGTGTCTTTTGAGGACGTGGCCGTGTATTTCTCCAAGGAGGAGTGGTCTCAACTGGATGCCGACCAAAAAACACTCCACGGAGAAGTCATGCTGGAGAATTCCTGGAATGTGTTTTGTCTGGGTAAGAATTCTATCTCTGCTGAGACACACAGAGAAGTTATAGGGCAGTGGGTTTAGGTCTTATTACTGATTAAAACATCACTGATTTATTTATCTCCTGCATTTATTTTTTGGAAATAAAAAAGGCAGCGAACAGACCCAATATTCCTTCTTCCTGCTGTTTTCCCTACAGTAGCAACCCTGTGACAAAGATTTTGCTGGCAGAGATGGGCCCAAAGTCACCCAGCCAGCATTCATGCCTAAGGCAGATCTGGTGCTCACAATCACAGTTTCTAACCTGGTGCGTTAACTGTTCACCAAACTGAATTTATAGAAGAAGGAAATTTGTTGAAAGAAAAATTGGAAAATTGCATAGCTTTCCTTTTTACAAAAAGGAATTCTTTTAATGCCTTTTGCTCATAAAATGCAACATTTTATGTCATAAAACATATTAACGAGAATCTGATGGACACATAGGGATGATGTCATCTCTTGAGCAAAAATTTTCCTGCCAGGGTTTGGGATTAACATCTGAATCTGGTGAACGGCTCCTCAATGGGCGTGAACTCCTATAATCGGGACTTTCGTTTTAATTTTAATTTTTCTTTTTCAAGGCTTTCATGTTCGAGAGGATAAGAATTCCAAGGAGGAATGCCAAGCCATCCATCTGAAGGAAGAAGAAGGGAAATTTGCAGATCAGATGCAACCAAACAGGGATGAAACAAAGCAATCACAAGGTGGAATTAAAAAAGGCTTTCCTCGGATCAGTTGGCTTCGTAACCATACAAACATCGATACGGGAGAACTACCATATCAATGCATGGAATCTGGAAAGAGTTTTAATAAATCCGATCATCATTCTTCTCGTAAAAAGACTCATTCAGAAGAGAAACCATATCCCTGCAGCAAGTGTGGAAATACTTTCTGTTATAGTGACTCTCTTAGAACTCACGAAAGGAATCACAAGGGAGAACAGCTTTACAACTGCTTGGAGTGTACAAAGGAGTTTACTCTTAAGGGTAATCTTAATTCCCATAAGGGGATTCACACAGGTGAGAAACCATATCAGTGCACGGAGTGTGGGAAGAGCTTTAGTGGGAAATATGCTCTGATTCGCCATAAAACTATCCATGCAGAGAAGAAGCCATATCAATGCATGAAGTGCAGAAAAACCTTCTGTTATTATTACTCTCTCATGAGACATCAAAGGATTCACAAGGGAGAAAAACCTTATAAATGCATGGAGTGTGGACAGACCTTTATTTCTAGCGTTAGTCTCCATTCCCACAAGAACATCCACACAGGAGAGAAACCATATCAATGTGTGGAATGTGGGAAGGGCTTTAGGTGGAATTCTGCTCTTATCTCTCACAAGAGGAGCCACACAGGAGAGAAACCATATCAATGCTTGGAATGTGGAAAGGGCTTTAAGTGGAAATCTGGTCTTACCGCCCACAAAAGGATCCACACAGGAGAGAAACCATATCAATGCAAGGAGTGTGGAAGGAGGTTTACTTACAGCAGCCATCTTAATTCTCACAAGAAGATTCACAAAGGAGAAAATCCTTATAAATGCATGGAGTGTGGGAAGACCTTTATTTGCAGTAGTAGTCTTAATTCCCACAAAAGGATACACACAGAAGAGAAGCCATATCAATGCATGGAGTGTGGAAAGACGTTTGCTTTTAAAAGCTATCTTGATTCCCACAAAAAGATCCACACGGGAGAGAAGCCGTATAAATGTGTGGAGTGTGGAAAGACCTTTACTCGCAATAGTTATCTTAATTCCCACAAGAGGATTCACACAGAAGGGAAACCATATCAATGCATGGAGTGTGGAAAGAGGTTCACTTGTAGCAGTCGTCTTAATTACCACAAGAGGATCCACACAGGAGAGAAACTGTATCAATGCGCGGAGTGTGGAAAGACATTTACTTGTACCAGTGATCTTAATTCCCACAAGAGGATCCACACAGACGAGAAGCCATATCAATGTGTGGAATGTGGAAAAGGCTTTAAGTGGAACTCTGCTCTTACCTCCCACAAAAGGATCCACACAGGAGAGAAGCCATATGAATGTGTGGAGTGTGGAAAGACCTTTAGTCGTAACACTTATCTTAAATCCCACAAGAGGATCCACACAGGAGTGAAACCGTATCAGTGCATGGAGTGTGGAAAGACCTTTGCTTTTAGCAGTAGTTTTAATTGCCACAAAAAGATCCATACGGGACGTAGGCCGTATAAATGTGTGGAATGTGGGAAGGGCTTTAAGTGGAAGTCTGCTCTGACCTCCCACAAAAGGATTCACACATGAGTGTGGAAGGAGCTTTGATTTTTAATTTAATTTAATTTAATTTTTTTAGATTTGTATGCCGCCCCTCTCCGAAGACTCGGGGCGGCTTTTACCAGTCACCTTGATTATCACAAGAATACCTAGCACAGAGAGGAGCCATTTTTATTTATTTATTTATTTTATTTATTTATTAGATTTGTATGCCGCCCCTCTCCGTAGACTCGGGGCGGCTCACAACAGCAATAGAACAATTCATAACAAATCTAATAATTTTAAAACATTTTAAAAACCCCATTATTAATCAGACATACATACAAACATACCATACATAAATTGTATAGGCCCGGGGGAGATATCTCAATTCCCCTATGCCTGGTGGGAAAGGTGGGTTTTAAGGAGTTTACGGAAGGCAAGGAGGGTGGGGGCAGTTCTAATCTCTGGGGGGAGCTGGTTCCAGAGAGTCGGGGCCGCCACAGAGAAGGCTCTTCCCCTGGGACCCACCAAACGACATTGTTTAGTCGACAGGACCCGGAGAAGGCCAAGTCTGTGGGACCTAATCGGTCGCTGGGATTCGTATGGCAGAAGGCAGTCCCGGAGATATTCTGGTCCGATGCCATGAAGGGCTTTATCGGCAAGATGTATAACAATTAAACATTACAGAATGTATATACTAATTAATTAATTAATTAAATTTATAGTCTGCCCTTCTCGTGGACTCAGGGAGGCTTACAAGAATAAAAAGACACAATAAAATACAGTTATAAAAATGCAATTTAAAACCTCAATATTTATTTGTTTGATTTCTAGGCCGCTCTTCTCTTGAGACTCAGGATGGCTTACAACATATTAATATATAACAATGGAAGAAATTGAAATTGAATAAACCAACACTATAAAACATCACTATCAAAAAACCCTTAACTTAAAACATATCACAGACAACCAACGTCATACAACTCTGTCATATCTCAAAAAGTCAGACAATAATACGGGCTGGCACAAAATAACCAAGTTCAGCAGCCCCATACCTGCTGACATAAATGTGTTTTTAAGCTCTTCCGGAAGGCCGGGAGAGTGGGGATAGTATAGATCTCTGGGGTGTTCTGTCTGGGTGCCCCCAGACTTCAGCACCAACTGGAAAAAACAGCCAGACACGCTGGTAGAAACAAAAGCACTTTATAAGTTGAAAATAAACACAGAGGAAAACCTGTTCTTCCCCACAGGCAGGCTATGAGCCTTCACAGCAGACCTCTTGCTGGCACACCCACCTTTTCCCCTCAAGGTTTCAGTATTCAAAGTCACAAGCCAGAATTCCAAGACGCCAAAGATCACAGCCAGGTCTCACGACTCCCAAAGATAATTCTCCACAAACCAGGAAGGGTGGGTCTGCCTTTTTAGCCTTTCCGGAGAGCACCACACCCAAACCCAGCTGTTGCCCATTCAGTGCTTGAAGTACCTGGCTAATTGTCCCCTTTGTTGGGTTGCCCTTCTCTGCCGGAAATCTATTATTCCTTGTGCCTGGTCATCTAAAGAATCCAGGCTGCTTGCTGGGGAGAGCTCCCCCTCCGGCTGAGATTCCTCCTCCTCGTCTCCCTCCTGTTCCTCATCCTCCCCCCCTGAGCAGAGAGCCGGCAGAGGGTCAGCCGTTCCCTGAGGGGCCTCAGACGGAATCACAACATGGGGTGGAGTTGATTCCAGAGGCCAGGGGCAACCACAGAGAAGGCCCTTCCCCTAAGATTTGCCAGCCGGCATTGTCTGGCTGATGGGACCTGGAGAAGGCCGACCCTGTGGGCCCTAACCGATCGAAGGGGTACGTGAGGCAAGAGACGGTCCCATAGGTAATCAGGTCCTAAGATTACAGGATAATTTTTTTTCTGAAACCAAATTGTTTATTGGAAAGTAAGTTATTAGCTTCAAGGTAGAGTGTAATGGATTGGTTTATGATTGATTCCATAACTTTGCAGGTGACACAACACAAAGAGAAAGGTCTGTAATTTTCAACATTGCTTGGATCTCCTTTTTTGAAGATAGGAATGACTGTGGCAAGTGACCATAGTGTGATTAGGGAGCTAGTACTGAAAGATTTATTAAAAGTTATGCTTAGAGGTTTAGCCAAGGTGGAGGAGAGCATTTTTAAGAAGTATGCACATAGTCCATCTGGTCCAATAGATAAAGATGGTTTTAGGTTGTGTAATGCCTTTCTAACTAAAATCAATTTGTGTAAGATCATTGAGGTTATTTGTGGTGCGGTTAGGAAATGTTGGGCATGAGCCATTGTTGTTAACAAAGACTGAGATGAAGAAGGTATTAAAGAGGTTGGCTTTGACTGATTCATCATTATGGCCTATGTTGTTTGGTCCTTTAAGGGGTGGGATGGTTCTAGAATCTTTGAGTTTATTGTGAACAAAGTTATAGAAGGCACAAAGTAGACTTTGTCTGTAGAAGGTTTTCTTCTTGGATGATGTGATAATTTGTACATTCAGTCTTTATTTGGTGACACAAACTTTTATAGCAGCTTTTAAAGTTTGAAACATTGCCTGCTTTATTTTTGCGCCAAAGAATTCTTTTTTTGGTTTGGAGCTTTCTTATTTTTATGAGTAATTTGTTTTTCTTAGTTTTGGTGAATATTAGTGGTACGTATAATTTGATTACAATAAATAAAAATAAATAAAGCCTTCACTTCCCATCCTGGGACTCTTCCACCCCCTTATTTTCTCTCACTTCAGGGCTGAGTTTGCCCACAAGCACCTTGGCTTCAAAGAGAGGCTCCTGTTCTTTTGCAGCCTCCACAGAGATTTCCTCTATATTTATCTAGCGGTGGTGGGAGGAAGGGAATAAGAGGAGGAGGTTTTGGTCGAGGACAAGATGGAGATAGAGAAGAGGAAGGGGTTTTTTGGGTCTGGGAAGGATAGGAAAAGAGGCAATTCCAAAGAGGGAAAGGAAGAAGTGTGACCAGCCATATGAATATCACCACATGACCTGCCAGCTTCCCTCACTCCAGGGCTGACTTTGCCAACAACCACAAGAAACATATCTGGGCTTCAAAGAGAGGCTCCTGTTTCTTTTCAACCTCCACAGAGATTTTTTCTATATTTACAAGAGACATTTAAAAGAAAGGGAAACTCTAGAAATTGCTACCTGCTGCGGACAGCCAATGTCAGAAGGAGCCTCTCCCTCTATTCCAAAGCCCATCATCCCAGTGACGCATGGAACAGGACAATCTACCCTTCGCCCTAGCAGGGCCCATCTGGCATTGCGCGCAGGATCCACCAGGGGGCTCCCCAGGTAGCCGTTGGAAAGGCAGGGCGGACTTCATCTGCTCCAGAAGGGAACTGAGCGCGCGCTCTTTCAATAGGTCCGAGACTCGGGGGGCAGTTGGCTGAGAAGACTGAAAGCGCATGCGTCTTTTTTTAAAAAACAGCTTCCGAATCTCTTCCCCACGCCTCCCTCAACCGACCGTTAGGCGGAGCCGTTCCAGCACTCTTAATAGGCTGCAAGGAATCCTTTCACGGAGGGAGATCAAGGCTGACCCCGCAGTTCAGTGGAGGGACGGGGGATTTTTTCTTCCACGTACTGGGCTGTGCGTGGAGGGACGTAAATTTTCATCAATTTTGGGGTCCTGGAAAGTGGGGAGCCCCTTGTCCCATGTTCCCCTGCAGCCCCTGTGAATGTCCGGGAGAGGCAGATAAGAAATCAAGAGCTTCGGTCCCTCTGCGTTGTCTCCAGGAGGGAAATCGAGACAGTTAGAAAAGTCGGTTATTATTGTGTTTGATTGTAGTCTGATTTCTCATAGCTGTTTGGGACAGGAGGTTAAGGGAGTTCTATCTAAAGCTATGCTAAAAATTTAAATATTTGATTTACCTATTCAATCGATTTTAAGCAGCTCTCCAAATTATTCGTCTTCGGAGATTTATTATTATTATTATTATTATTATTATTATTATTATTATTATTATTATTATTATTATTAGAATAAATAAGAATTAGAAATCAAAAACATGTTTTAAATTTATGTGTCCAAAGACTTTAGTTCTTGCTAGATGTTGAGGCAGAAGGTTATTACAGAACTTTTTCCATACCATATGGTCCATTCCATATGTTAGTCTACCTATTAAGACCCTCTCCTCCCTTTTTTCCCCAGATATTGTTGGGTTCATAAGAATTTCTTATGTGGGTTTTTGTGGGTGCTCAGTTAAGAAGGTTTGGGACAGGAGGTTAATGGAGTTCTGCTATCTAAAGCTATGCTGAAAATTCAGAAATTACTTGATTCACCTATTCAATCTATTTTAAGCCAATTTATTTGAATAAGTAGGATTTAGAAATGAAAAACATTTTAAATGTATGTATCCAAAGTTTAGTCCTTGATAGAAGGTGATGCAGACGGTTACTACAGAACTTTTTTCATATGCAAATATGTTACTCTACCTATTAAGATTATTATTATTATTATTATTATTGTTATTGTTATTATTTATTAGATTTGTATGCCGCCCCTCTCCTTAGACTCGGGGTGGCTCACAACAGTGATCAAAAACAATACATAATGACAAATCTAATAATTAGAACAATAGTACATTTAAAAAGTCTAAAAAGCAAGGAACCCCAATATAAAAAACATACATACAATCATATCATGCACAAAAACTACATAGGCAGGGGGAGATGTCTCAATTCCCCCACGCTTGACGACAGAGATGGGTTTTAAGGAGTTTATGAAAGATCCTCCCCCCTTTTTATTTCCATATACTGCTTGGTTCCTAAGAATTTCTTATGTGGGTTTTTGTGGATGCTGAGTGAAGAAGTTAGTCATCCTGTATTTCTGGAAGTTAATTTTTCCATTTCCGATTTATAAGTTGGAAATCTTACCTGGTTATTTTGGAGTCCAAAGAATCTTGTGTGGGATGAAGACTGAAAGGCCTTGAGGAGATTTGGTCGGACATCTGATTAGTAAAAATTCGGAGATCCATCCATCCATTTTGGAACTGAATTACAGACCAGAGAGAAGATGGAGCCGGAACCGCCTGCTACTGTACAAATCCCAGCAACCGATAAGGTCCCACAGGGTTGGCCTTCTCCGGGTCCCGTCGACTAAACAATGTCGTTTGGCGGGCCCCAGGAGAAGAGCCTTCTCTGTGGCGGCCCCGGCCCTCTGGAACCAACTCCCCCCGGAGATTAGAATTGCCCCCACCCTCCTTGTCTTTCGTAAACTACTCAAGACTCACTTATACCGCCAGGCATGGGGGAGTTGAGATATTCCTTCCCCCTAGGCCATTACAAGTTATGCATGGTATGTTTGTGTGTATGTTTGATTTTATAATAAGGGTTTTTAGTTGCTTTTTATTATTGGATTTTTCATGTTGTTTTATCATTGTTGTTAGCCGTCCCGAGTCTACGGAGAGGGGCGGCATACAAATCAAATAAATTATTATTATTTAAATTATGGAGGGACAAAGCCCAGCAGATGCACAAGCTGGAAAAGGCCGTCCAGCTGCTCAGCCTGGGAGTTATGAGAAGCATGGAACAAGTTTTTATTTATTTATTTATTTATTTGTCAAACAATTATAGGGCGATAATTTGTACACATTAAACATTAGATAAGTAATTATAAAAAGTAACAAAAGAAGACAATAGGACGGGGACGGTAGGCACAATGGTGCGCTTATGTACGCAGCTGTGTCGGAACAGGCATGGCTGCCTGTCCGGCTTCACCACAGCCGGTGCGAGACAAGCCAGTTTGCCCAGCGGGGCATGCCAGCCCCTTCCAGGCCCCTAGCAGCGTCCAATGCGCCACTCTCCCTGCAGGAGAGATCCGGTCTAGTCCAAAAGGACCAGAACCCCCGGGCAATGGGACTTGGGGACTTTTCCAGGAGAGAAGGAAATATCCCCGGTGCTGCGGCCATGAGACCCCTGCCCCCCCCAATCATGTAGATGGTTTGAAATGTTTTTTATAATGTTATTTTTTTCTTTTTTCTGTATCTCTTTTTATGCTTTTTTCTTTTTTGTGGTGTTCTTTCTCATTTTTTACCCTGTTTTTAAAGTTTATCAATAAAAATATTTTTTAAAGAAATAAAAAAATGCACAAGCAGGAGAAACCATATCAATAAAGGAAGTATGGGGAGAGCTTCAATAGAAATACAGGTTTATGACTGCAGTTTGACCCCAAAATTCCCATTGCTAAGCAAAAGAGTTGTTAAGTGAGTTGTGCTCCATTTTATCACATTTTTGCCACAGTTGTTAAGTGAATTGTTGCAGTGCTTAAGTTAGTAACTTTATTATTAAGGGAATCTAGCTTTTCCATTGATTTTCCTTTACTACCAAGTGTGATTGGATGCAGAAGGAATTTGTCTCCGGTGCATAAGCTCTAGCCACATTTGCCATGTAAATCACAGTAATTATTAAATAGTAACATAGTTGTTAAGTGAATCTGGCCTTCCCCATTGATTTCGCTTGGAAGAAAGTCGCAAAAGTTGATCACATGACCCCAGGACACTGCCAACATGGCTCTATTAATAAATTGGAACTTTGGGGAATACATTGGTTTTGACTCTGATTTACCATAATTTCAGATGCAATTTGGAACACTTGACACACAATTGAGGCAAGAAGTTAGGTTGCTAAGAGAGGAATTTGTTAAGTGGCCCCATTTGAAATTGTTAAACCGGTAAGTGAATTTTGACTTTGCTTCTCAGAAGGACAAGGACTCTGCAACCATCATAAATTTAAGTGACTTGTCAAACATCTGAATGTAAATCAAGTGACCATGTTTCAACAGTCACAAGTATGAAAAATGATTCTAAGACATTTTTCAGTATCGTTTTAACTTCAAACAGTGGATTCACTGTTCTAAGTTGAGGACTTCAGTCTGGGAATTCAACATAATTCAACCAAAAACAATAGAACAAGATCACAAAGATATCAATGTATCAATGAAAAATAATTTCAGACTGATGAATTTCTTTCTCAAAAGAAACCTGAATGACAAGTGAACTCTACGTTTAAAAACATTGGTGAAGCAATGGAAGTGATTTGCCGGTGCCTGTAGGCTGTTGGGGTCTGGATGGGTGTCAACAGACTCAAACTCAACCCTGACAAGACGTAGTGGCTGTGGGTTTTGCCTCCCAAGGACAATCCCATCCATCCATCATCCTGGGGGGGGGGAATTATTGACCCCCTCAGAGAGGGTCCGCAACTTGAGCATCCGCCTCGATCCACAGCTAACATTAGAACACTTTCTTTTAAATATTAGATTTGCTACACTGCCACATTGTTATTATTGTTGTGAATCACCCCGACTGTGCGGAGAGGGGCGGCATACAAATCTAATAAATTATTATTGTTGTTGTTGTTATTTATTTATTTATTTATTTATTTATTAGATTTGTATGCCGCCCCTCTCCGTAGACTCGGGGCGGCTCACAACAATAACAAAGACAATGTAAGAACAAATCTAATAATTTAAAAAACACTAAAAACCCCATTATTAAGAGCAAGCATACACACAAACATACCATGTATAAACTGTATAGGCCCGGGGGAGATGTCTCAGTTCCCCAATGCCTGACGGCAGAGATGGGTCATAAGAACTTTACGAAAGGCATGGAGGGTGGGGGCAGTTCTGATCTCCGGGGGGAGCTGGTTCCAGAGGGTCGGGGCTGCCACAGAGAAGGCTCTTCTCCTGGGTCCCACCAAACGACACCTTGCTCTCCGCCTCAGTGGAGCAAGACAATCGAGTTGTCGAAGGGTGGAACTCATTACCGGACTCAATAGTGTCAACCCCCAACCCCCATCATTTCTCCCTTAGACTATCCACGATTGACCTCTCCAAGTTCCTAAGAGGCCAGTAAGGGGCGTACATAAGTGCACTGGTGTGCCTAGCGTCCCCTGTCCAATTGTCTTTATTTATTTATTTATTATTTAGATTTGTGACTCGGGGCGGTTCACAGCAAAATATAACAATCGTAACAAATCCAAATAAATTTAAAATATTTTAAAAAGTTTAAAAAAAGAACTCCATTTACTAACAAGCACACACACAAACATACCATGCATAAATTGTACATGCCCGGGGGAGGTGTTTCAGTTCCCCCATTCCCTCGGCAAAGGTGGGTTTTAAGGAGTTTACGGAAGGCAGGGAGAGTAGGGGCAGTTCTAATCTCTGGGGGGAGTTGGTTCCAGAGAGTCGGGGCCACCACAGAGAAGAATCTTCCCCTGGGGCCCGCCAACCGACATTGTTTAGTTGACGGGACCCGGAGAAGGCCCACTCTGTGGGACCTAATCGGTCACTGGGATTCGTGCGGCAGAAGGCGGTCTCGGAGATATTCTGGTCCAGTGCCATGAAGGGCTTTAAAGGTCATAACCAACACTTTGAATTGTGACCGGAAATTGATCGGCAGCCAATGCAGACTGCGGAGTGATGAAGAAACATGGGCATACCTAGGTAAGCCCATGACTGCTCTCGCAGCTGCATTCTGCACGATCTGAAGTTTACGAACACTTTTCAAAGGTTGCCCCATGTAGACAGCGTTACAGTAGTCGAACCTCGAGGTGATGAGGGCATGAGTGACTGTGAGCAATGAGTCCCAGTCCAGATAGGGCCGCAACTGGTGCACCAGGGGAACCTGGGCAAACGCCCCCCTCGCCACAGCTGAAAGATGGTTCTCTAATGTGAGCTGTGGATCGAGGAGGACACCCAAGTTGAAGACACTGTTTGAGGGGGTCAATGATTCCCCCCCCCAGGGTAATGGACTGACAGATGGAATTGTCCTTGGGAGGCAGAACCCACAGCCACTCCGTCTTATTCCTTATATATCATATATATTCTCTCCCTCTCATATATTTCTCTTCTTTTTTACATACTATCTTTATATACAGTATATTACTCAATGTCTATTCTCTTCCATATGTATTGTGTATTGGACAAAGAATTAATAAATAAATAAAAAGGATTTGTATACTGGTGTGGTGGCTACAGACACAGGTGGTCGATGGCGGAAGACAAAATAAGGTGGTGAACGGAATCCAAAGCAAGGTAGAGAGTGCGGAGTTGCCCCACGCAGAAGCTTACCTCAGGGCCCTGCAGTTAGGCAATCAACACCCTGAGAACTTTTTTAATTTCTTCAATCAATTTTATGCAGTTGTCATTTTTAAAAGATGGTTTTAGATGTGATCCAAATTCCTAAGTACTTTAATTTCTTAGCTATCTTCATGTCTGTAATACATTCTAATTGTCTTTTCTGCAACTCTGTCTTATTTTTAACTACAAGTTGTATCTTATTTCTATTTGTTTTTAAGCCTGCGGCTTTACCATGTTCTATCATTTCGATCAAAATAGGTATTGTTGTTATAGGATTTTCAGTTATAAAAGTCATTGCTCACCACTGCAATGGAACCAGAAGCTGAGACGCATATGGGGTCCAGGATGAGGCTGCTGGAGCTGCCACAAGACAAGGCGGTCAGGATGTTGATGGCCTGGTTCCGGGGCGCTCAATTAAGCCTACATGAGGTATCAGGCAGCTCTGTACCTACCTACCTCCTTCAACTACTTGGTTACTAATGTCACTCACTCTTCCCTCACTCAAGGGCTGAGTTTGCCAACAATCACATGAAACAAATTCTGGGCTTCAAGGAGAAGCTCCTGTTCCTTTGCAGCCTGCCCAGAGATTTTATTTATTTCATTTTATTTATTCATTTGTCCAATACACAATACATATGGAAGAGAATAGACATGAAGTAATATTTTCTCTATATTTACAAGTTCACAGGTCGCCCTTAGACATAAAACAAGAAAAAGTCTAGACATTGCTGCCTGCTGAAGACAGCCAATGTCAGAAGGAGCCTCTCCTCCTATTTCAAAGCCCATAGTTCCAGTGCCGTATGGAACATGACATTCTGCCCTGCGCCCTAGCCTAGCAGGGTCCATTTGGTGTTGCACGCGGGATCCTCCAGTGGGCTCCCCAGGTAGCGTTGGAAAGGAAGGGCGGACCTCTCCAGCTTCAGTAAAGAACTGAGCATGTGCTTCTTCAACAGGTCCGAAACTCCCGGGGAATTTTTCAGAGAAGACTGAAAGCGCATGCGTGTTTTCTACGGAGCCCCATTCTGCTCTTAATCCCATCTAGCCCCTCCTTCCCTCCCTCCCTCTGTGACGTTTAGGCGGAGCCTTTGCATCAGTCCAGCTGGCTGCAAGGAATCCTTGCACGGAGGGAGAGCAAGACCGGACTCGGGACGGAGTACAGTAAGTGGAGGGAAGGGGACTTTTTCTTCCACGGGAGAGACGCAAAACGTCATCAATTTCGGAGTCCTGGAAAGTGGGGAGCCCCTTGTCCCATGTTCCCCTGCCGCCCCTGTGCAATGCATGTCCGGGGAAGGCAGGGAATAAATTTAACCCTGGTGTTCTGTTTGAAAACACACCCTAATGTTATGTTCCCGGGTCTATTTGACCCGGACCGCAAATTGTTCATTTTAGGAACTTATATTTGGTCTTTTTGAAAGCTTTTTTCAAGTTTGAACATTTCTGCACACATTGAAATGGAAAAATTAATTTTTTCAAAAAGACCAAATTCAAGTACCTAAAACATTTTTGTTGTTGTTTCGGGTCAAATAGACCCGGACAGTACAAGTGTAGGTAAATTTTTCCAAAAAACTCAAACACCGTAATGTTATGTTCCCGGGTCTAATTGACCCGGACCGCAAATTGTTCATTTTAGGTACTTATATTGGGTCTTTTTGAAAGCTTTTTTCACTTGGAAACAGGTTTGAACATTTCTGCACACATTGAAATGAAAATTGAAATGAAAACATTAATGCTTATTGATTTATTTTGCTGATAAAATGCGTGCCCCCCCCCCATTTTTGTGAAATGTTTTTCAATTTATGGATAGTTTTGCTTGCAAAATGTGTTCTATTTTACTAAAGTTGGTGTGGGATTGGTAGCTTGAACATTTCTGAACATAATGATATGAAAATTGAACTGGAAAAATTGATGCATATTAGTTTATTTTGCACATAAACGTCTTCCCTCCCACTGTTTTAATTTTTTCAGCATCAATTTTTTCAGTTCAATTTTGATATCATTACGTTCATAAATGTTCAAACTAGTTTCCCAGTGAGAAAAGTTTTCAAAAAGACCAAATTCAAGTTCCTAAAAGAATATTTTTTTGTTTCGGGTCAAATAGACCCAGACAGTACAAGTGTAGGTAAAATTTTCCCAAAAAACCCAAACCCCCTAATGTTATGTTCCTGGGTCTATTTGACCCGGACCGCAAATTGTTCATTTTAGGAACTTATATTTGGTCTTTTTGAAAGTTTTTTTCACTTGGAAACAGGTTTGAACATTTCTGCACACATTGAAATGAAAATTGAAATGAAAACATTAATGCTTATTGGTTTATTTTGCTGATAAAATGCATACCCCCCCCCCCGTTTTTGTGAAATGTTTTTCAATTTATGGATAGTTTTGCTTGCAAAATGTGTTCTATTTTACTAAAGTTGGTGTGGGATTGGTAGCTTGAACATTTCTGAACATAAGGATATGAAAATTGAACTGGAAAAATTGATGCATATTTGTTTATTTTGCACATAAAGGTCTAACCCCCCCCCCATGTTCAATTATTTCAATTTATATAAAAATTATGCTGTTAATTTCAAACTTACATACTTGTTTTTAGTAAAATGGATTTCATTCATAAAAGTAGTTGTCTGGCTATCATGTGCTTGCTTTTCAAAAAGATATTCCAAATATTTCTAACCAAATACAGTGAACCCTCGAGTTTCGCGTCCTCGAGCATCGCGAAAGGGCTATTTCGCGAGTTTTCAACCCGGAAGTAAACTCCACCATCGGCGCATGCGTGCCTTTTTTTCTATGGCCACGCATGCGTAGATGGTGGAGTTCCCCAGCTGGGAAGCTGGGCGGCTTCCCTGGGTCTTCCCCCTCTTGCCCCGGTAAGACCCCAGCGGCAGCGCGAGCAACGGCGTGGGCGGGCGGGCGGCACGCGCGGGGACACCCCAGCTCCGCTCCCCAGCTGGGAAGCGGCCCCAGCAACAGCGTGGGCGGGGCGGTGCGCGCGCGCTTGGGGAAACCCCAGCTCTGCTCCCCAGCTGGGAAGCGGCCCCAGCAACGCGCGCACGCTTGGGGAAACCCCAGCTCCGCTCCCCAGCTGGGAAGCGGCCCCAGCAACAGCGTGGGCGGGCGGGCGGTGCGCGCGTGCTTGGGGACACCCCAGCTCCGCTCCCCAGCTGGGAAGCGGCCCCAGCAACACGCGCGCGCTTGGGGAAACCCCAGCTCCGCTCCCCAGCTGGGAAGCGGCCCCAGCAACAGCGTGGGCGGGCGGGCGGTGCTCGCGCGCTTGGGGACACCCCAGCTCCGCTCCCCAGCTGGGAAGCGGCCCCAGCAACGCGCGCGCGCTTGGGGAAACCCCAGCTCCGCTCCCCAGCTGGGAAGCGGCCCCAGCAACAGCGTGGGCGGGGCGGGCGGCACGCGCGCGCGGAAACCCCAGGCGCGAGCAACGGGGTGGGCGGGCGAAGGGCGGGGCGGCGGTGGAAGTAAAAACACCATCTGCGCATGCGCAGATGGTGTTTTTACTTCCGCACCGCTACTTCGCGAAAAATCGATCATCGCTTGGGGTCCTGGAACGGAACCCTCGCGATGATCGAGGGACCACTGTATATATAAAAAGTGAAAATAATGGCACACAGCAAGGCTGAGGGTGTGTGACCCTTTTGTCACCAAAATAAACAAATAAGAATCTTTTTTTTCCAGTTCATTTCTATTTTTCTTATGATCAGGAATGTTCAATTTAGTATATCAAAACTTTTGGGGGGAAGTTCCTTAGAGATTTGTAGCCTAAAAAAATATAAACTGACATGAAATTCTGAAAAAATGGGGGTGGGGCTTTTTGATCAAAATAAAAATATAAGCATCATTTTTTTTCAGTTCAATTTTCATATCATTACGTTCATAAATGTTCAAACTAGTTTCCCAGTGAAAAAAGTTTTCAAAAAGACCAAATTCCAGTACCTAAAAAAATTCTTTTTGGTCCAGGTCGTACTGGATCGTATACGACCAGAAACAGACTCGAGGTGATTTTTTTTTTTGGCCAGAAAAAAATTAGCCTCCACCCCAAAAATATTTTATGATGATCAGCAATGTTAAATTGAGTAAATGAATGCCTAAGGTATTAAAGTGAAAATGGTTGCAAGCAGCCAGGGGGGGGGAGCCTTATTTCTGATTTTAAAAAACCAATAAGCATCATTTCTTTCAGTTTATTTATATTTTTCTTATGTTCAGAAATGTTCAAACTACCAATCCCACACCAACTTAAGTAAAATTGATCCCATTTTGCAAGCTAAACTATCTATAAATTGAAAAAAAGTTCACAAATAAAGGGGGGGGTCTGCCTTTTATTATCAAAATAAAGCAATATGCATACTTTTTTCAGTTCAATTTTCATATCATTGTGTGCAGAAATGTTCAGACTACTTTCCAAGTGAAAAAAGTTTTCAAATTGACCACCCATAAACTTTTCAAATGAAGAATATTCGGTCCGGACCAGGGTGACCCGGGAACAGACCTCTAGGGACAATTTTTTTTTCAGCAAGAAAGAACCCCCCCCCCCCCCCCAAAAAAAAATAATAATAATCCAAAGTCATGAAATTTCAAGTTTCAGATATGCAGGGAAATTTTTAGGGAAATTTTTTTACAGGGTCTCAAACTTTGATTTCGGGTCTTACAAGTCCGAACAGAACACCAGGGTTAAACCAATCGAGACGTTCAGAAAAGTCGGCTATTATTTGTTTGTTGTCTGCGATTTCTCACAGCCGTTTTGGACAGGAGGTTAATGGAGTTCTGGTATCTAAAGCCATACTGGAAAATCAAATATTATTTATTTATTTATTTATTTAATTAGATTTGTATGCCGCCCCTCTCCGTAGACTCGGGGAGGCTAAAACAATAAAAAACAATATAAAGAAATCTAATATTAAAAGTAGTTTAAAAAAACTCAATTTAAGAAACCAATCATACATACAAACATACCATGCATAAATTTTGTAAGCCTAGGGGGAAGGGAATATCTCAATTCCCCATGCCTGACGACAGGTGGGTTTTAAGGAGCTTACGAAAGGCAAGGAGGGTGGGGGCAACTCTGATATCTGGGGAGAGTTGGTTCCAGAGGGTCGGGGCCGCCACAGAGAAGGCTCTTCCCCTGGGTCTAAACATTGTTTAGTCGATGGGACCCAGAGAAGGCCAACTCTGTGAGACCTAACCAGTGTTCCCTCTAATCTTTTGGGGGGGGGGGGCGGAAAAGTAGAGTGTCTAAGCGGCAGTCCCTTCGGGACTGGGCGGCACAGAAATAAAACAAACAAACAAACAAATAAAAAACCCACCCTGTTTTGCCTCAGAGAATTTCAAAATAAAATACTGTACTGTGTCTCTATAACAGTGAGCTCATAATAGGGCAACTCTATCAATATCAAAATGCCACTTAAATAGTTGAGCTAGTTTCAAACTAGATTTTGATTTTCTTTCTCTCTTCCTTACTCCCATTCTTTTTCTTTCTCTTTTCCTTCCTCTCTTTTTTCTATCTGTTTCTCTCTCTTCCTCTCTCTCTCCTTCCCTCTCACTCTTTCCCTCTCGGCTTCTGGGCAGGTTTGGGAAACTCTGAGTTGATGATGATTTTTAAGTGAGCGATTGCTCACTGCTCAGCTTAGAGGGAACTATGGACCTAACTGGTCGCTGGGATTCGTGCGGCAGAAGGCGGTCCCGGAGATATTCTGGTCCGATGCCATGAAGGGCTTTATAGGTCATAACCAACACTTTGAATTGTGACCAGAAACCGATCGGCAACCAATGCAGACTGCGGAGTGTTGGTGTAACATGGGCATATTTAGGAAAGCCCAACTTGATTTATCTATTCAATCGATTTAAAGCAGCGGTCAAAATTATTATTATTATTATTATTATTATTATTATTATTATTTTATTAGATTTGTATGCCGCCCCTCTCCGCAGACAAGTAGAGATTAAAAATCAAAAACATGTTTTAAATTTATGTATCCGATGTTTTCAGTTCTTGATATAAGTTTATCCAGAAGGTTATTACAGAACTTTTTCAATCCCCAGATATTTTAATCTACCTGTTAAGATACTGTTGGGTTGATAAGATGTTCTTATTTTGGTTTTTGTGGATGCTCCGTTCAGAAGTTAGTCATCCTGTATTTCTGGAAGTTTCTTTTTCCATTTCAGATTTATAACTTGGATTATTTTTTTTCTGGTTCCTTTGTAGTATCTTACGTGAGAAGAGGATTGAATGGCCTTTAGGAGATTTGTCCAGACATCTTCTGATTAGTAGAACATGGGAGATCCATCTATCTCTTTTGGAACTGAATTAGAGACCAGAGAGAAGATGGAGGGACAAAGCCCAGCAGATGCAGGAGCTGGAAAAGGCCGTCCAGCTGCTCAGCCTGGGAGTTATGGGAAGAATGGAACAAGTCCTGGGCAGAAGAGCCAAGAAGAGGAAGGCAGGAGTTCAAAGATCCAATGTTTTAAGTTCAAAAAAGTGCAATTCCAGGAGGGGAAGAGTCCCCGAGATGTTTGCAGTGAGCTCCACCACCTTTGCCGTCAGTGGCTGCAGCCGGAAAGACACACCAAGGCTCAGATGCTGGACCTGGTGCTCCTGGAGCAGTTCCTGGCTGTCCTTCCCCCTGAGATGGAGAAATGGGTGCGGGAGTGTGGAGCGGAGACCAGTTCCCAGGCGGTGGCCCTGGCCGAAGGCTACTTGATGACCCAGGAGTACGAAAAGATACAAGAGCTGCAGGTTAGAGAATGTAGTCTTAGTACCTCTAAAAAGGATCCCTCTGAGTTTGTGATTTTCTTTTTTTTTGCAGAGTTTTATTATTAATAAATAGGAATTAATTATTTATTAATAAATAAATATTAATAATTATTAATTTATTATTATTATTATTATTATTATTAATAGGAATTATTAATCGTATGGCCTGTTGTTCCATTTTATTCAGGATATGTTTGGGGCAATTCTTCCATTCTGTTTTGAATTTCAGTAATGGACATTGGAGTCTGCTGATTTAAAGAGGCAATATGATAATTCATTAGTGCTCTTTCTGTGTTTCTCCTATCACATCCTGTCCAGAAATCATTGGAAGCTGTGACTGAGTATCCCAAAGAGGGGAAAGAGATGCAGTTCAGTGAAATTTTCCATAAAGATCAAAGCCAGGATACCACACCAGGTAATTTAATAATTATAATTATAATTTATTAGATTTGTATGCCGCCCCTCTCCAAAGACTCGGTGCAGCTCACAACAGTAATAAAAACAGTATAGCAATGGGACAAATCTAATAATAAAAAATATATTTTAAAAACCCCAACAATTAAAAACCATGCAGCACATACCAAACATAAAATATTAAATATTAAAAAAATCCTGGGGGAGATGTCTTAGTTCCTCCATGCCTGGCGATATAGGTGGATCTTGAGTAACTTGCAAAAGACAGGGAGGGTGGGGGCAATTCTAATCTCCGGGGGGAGTTGATTCCAGAGGGCCGGAGCCGCCACAGAGAAGGCTCTTCCCCTGGGGCCCGCCAAAAGACATTGTTTGGTCGACGGGACCCAGAGAAGGCCAACTCTGCTGCACGAATCCCAGCGATCAGTTAGGTCCCACAGAGTGGGTCTTCTCCGGGTCCCATCAACTAAACAATGTCGCTTGGCGGGACCCAGGGGAAGAGCCTTCTCTGTGGCGGCCCCGGCCCTCTGGAACCACCTCCCCCCAGAGATTAGAATTGCTACCACCCTCCTTGCCTTTTGTAAGCTTCTTAAAAAACTCTGCCGCCAGGAAAGGGGGGATTGAGATACTCTTTCCCCCTAGGCCTTTACAATTTTATGCATGGTATGTCTGTACGTATGTTTGGTTTTTTACAATAAGGGTTTTTAACTGTTTATATTGGATTGTCATATGCTGTTTACTACTGTTGTTAGCCGCCCCCAGACTACGGAGAGGGGCGGCATACAAATCCAATCCAATCCAAATCAACTCTGTGGGACCTTATCGGCTGCTGGGATTCGTGCGGTAGAAGGCGGTTCCGGAGGTATTCTGGTCCAATGCCATATAGGGCTTTAAAGGTCATTACCAACACTTTGAATTGTGACAGGAAACTGATCAGTGCAGGCCACGGAGTGTCGTAGGTAAGAAATCTCTCTGTGTAATATAACATTTAGCAGATACTTTTGCTCCTCCTGATTGGAATCTCTCTCTCTTTATAACAAATCTGCTTCCACCATTTTTCCCCTTTTCACAGAGAGTAGAAAGCTGTCACTGGAAATTTCAGAATCACCTCCTCTTCGTGGTGGGGCTGAAGGATTGGCTGAACCGCTACTTCAGGTAAGGAGGAAAAAAGATCGGAAAATGTCCATGAATTTTGTTCTAGAGTTATTGGAGTTAATTGCTGTTTCTAAGTCATGTGAATTGGACATCCAGTCAGTCAAAACTGATAGGCAGCCTAGCTATCTCTCCCTTCTGACGGGAGTTAAGCATGGTATGTATGTTTGTGTGTATGTTTGGTTTTTATTATTAGGGTTTTTAGTTGTTTCATTAAATTGGATTGTTACATGTTGTTTTTACCATTGTTGTTAGCCGCCCCGAGTCTGCGGAGAGGGGCAGCATACAAATCCAATAAACAAACAAACAAATCAATCAATCAATCAATCAGACTTGGGACTCTTTCTTCTTTCTCCCAGTGTGGTTCTCACATACCACTTAAAAATACTTCTTTTTTGTTTTTAAAAGCTTTTGGGACATCCATGATGTGGTTACTAAGAATCTCCATAGACCTATACCAGTGATGGTAAACCTTTTTTTGGCCCCGAGTGGTCAAACTGGAATGCCCACCCACATGCACCAGAGCGCCAGAAACCCAAAATGTTGCTGGCAATGATGCGCATGGCCACAGAGAGGCTCTGTGTGCCATATCTATCAGACGTGCCATAAGTTCGCCATCACCGACATCCTATTACAAGTGACCTCATTTGTATTCTGCAGAATATGCCTATTTTGTTCACTGGATAGAAACATAGAAAACTGACGGCAGAAAAAGACCTCATGATCCATCTAGTCTGCCCTTATATTATTTTTTGTATTTTATCTTAGGATGGATATATGTTTGTCCCAGGCATGTTTAAATCCAGTTACCAACCACGTCTGCTGGAAGTTTGTTCCAAGGATCTACTACTCTTTCAGTAAAAAAATATTTTCTCATGTTGCTTTTGATCTTTCCCCCAACTAAGGGACCGCCTTCTGCTGCACGAATCCCAGCGACCAGTTAGGTCCCACAGAGTGGGTCTTCTCCGGGTCCCGTCAACTAAACAATGTCGCTTGGCGGGACCCAGGAGTGGTGGCCCTGGCCCTCTGGAACCAACTCCCCCCCCCCCCCCCGAGATTAGAATTGCCCTCACCCTCCTTGCCTTTCGTAAGCTTCTTAAAATCCACCTCTGCCACCAGGCATGGGGGAACTGAGATACTCTTTTCCCCTAGGCCTTTACAGTTTTATGCATGGTATGTCTGTATGTATGTTTGGTTTTATAATAAGGGTTTTTTACTGTTTTAATATTGGATTGTTATATGCTGTTTTTATTACTGTTGTTAGCCGCCCCGAGTCTACGGAGTGGGGCGGCATACAAATCCAATCAATCAATCAATCAATCAATAAACAAACTAACTAACTAACTAACTAACTAACTAACTAACTAACTAACTAACTAACTTCAGATTGTGTCCCCTTGTTCTTGTGTTCACTTTCCTATTAAAAACACTTCCCTCCTGAACCTTATTTAACCCTTTAACATATTTAAACGTTTCGATCATGTCCCCCCTTTTCCTTCTGTCCTACAATCTCTCAATTGGTGGAAGAAGCTGTAAAATTATTCTTGGGATTATCTGGTAAAAGAAAAACTTGTTTCCTTGTTCAGGATGTTGTGTCTTTTGAGGATGTGGCTGTGTATTTCTCCAAGGAGGAGTGGTCTCGACTAGATGCTAAACAGAAAGCTTTCCACGGAGAAGTCATGCTGGAGAATTCCAGGAATCTGTTTTTTCTGGGTAAGAATTCTGTCTCTGCTGAGACACACAGAGAAGTTATGGGGCAGTGGGCTTAGATGTGTTTACTCATTAAAACATCACTTATTCATTTATCTCCTGCCTTTATTTTGGGGAAATAAAAAAAAGGCAGCAAACAGACCCAGTATTCCTTCCTTCTGTTATTTTCAATACAATAATAACCCTGTTACAGGCCCAAAGTCACCCAGCCAGCATTCATGCCTAAGACAGAACTAGTGTTCACAATCACCCAGTTTCTAGCCTTTCAGCTGTGGCAAGGGGGGCGTTCGCCTGGTGCATCAGTTGCGACCCTATTTGGACCGGGAGTCACTGCTCACAGTCACTCATGCCCTCATCACCTCGAGGCTCGACTACTGTAACGCTCTCTACATGGGGCTACCTTTGAAAAGTGTTCAGAAACTTCAGATCGTGCAGAATGCAGCTGCAAGAGCAATCATGGGCTTCTCTAAATATGCCCATGTCACACCAACACTCCGCAGTCTGCATTGGTTGCCGATCAGTTTCTGGTCACAATTCAAAGTGTTGGTTATGACCTATAAAGCCCTTCATGGCACTGGACCAGATTACCTCAGGGACCGCCTTCTGCCGCATGGATCCCAGCGACCAGTTATGTCCCACAGAGTGGGTATTCTCTGGATCCCGTCAACTAAACAATGTCGCTTGGCGGGACCCAGGGGAAGAGCCTTATCGGGGGCGGCCCCGGCCCTCTGGAACCAACTCCCCCCAGAGATTAGAATTGCCCCCACCCTCCTTGCCTTTCGTAAGCTACTTAAAACCCACCTCTGCCAGCAGGCATGGGGGAATTAAGATTTTTTTCTCCCCTTAGCCTGTTACAATGGTATGCATGGTATGTTTGTATGTGTGTTCGGTTTTTTATATTGGGGTTTTAATTTGCTTTTAGTATTGGATTATTATTGTATATTGTCTATGATTGCTGTTAGCCGCCCCGAGCTTTCTGAGAGGGGCGGCATATAAATCCAATAAACTTGAAACTTGAACTTGTTAACTGTTCACTAAATTTATAGAAGAAGGATATTTATTGAAAGAAAAATTGGAAAATTGGATTTGGTTTCCTTTTTACATAAAGGAATTTTAAAAAATGCTTTCTGCTCATAAAACACAACATTTTATGCCATAGAAGTTATTAGTGAGAATCTGAAGGACACATAGGGATGATGTCATCTCTTGGGCAAGATTCTCCCTACCAGGGTTTGGGATTCGTATCTGAACTTGGTCAACGGCTTTCCAATGGGACTGAGCTCCATTAACCAAGACTTTAATTTTATTTTCTTTCTTTTTCAAGGCTTTAATGTTCGAGAGGATAAGAATTCCAAGGAGGAATGCCAAGCCATCCATCTGAAAGTAGAAAAGAAGAAATTTGCAGGTCAAATGCAATCAAGTAGCGATGTATCAAAGCAATCACAAGGTGGAATTAAAAGTTGGCTTCCTAACCGTAGAAACATTGATTTGCGAGAAAAACGATATCAATTCATTGAGTCAGGAAAGAGGTTTAATAAATCCGATCATCTTAATTCAGAAGAGAAGCAATATACCTGCAGAGGGTGTGGAAAGCCCTATAATAATAACTCTCTTAGAACTCTTGAAACAAATCACAAGGGAGAACAGCTTTACAAATGCTTGGAGTGTGCAAAGAAGGGCAATCTTAATTCCCACAAGAGGATTCACACAGGTGAGAAAACATATCAGTGTAAGGAGTGTGGAAGGAGGTTTAATAGGAAATATGCTCTCATTCGCCATAAAACTATCCATACAGAGAAGAAGCCATATCAGTGTATGAAGTGCAGAAAAAACTTCTGTTATTATCATTCTCTAAAGAGACATCGAAGGATTCACAAAGGAGAAAAACCTTATAAATGCATGGAGTGTGGAGAGAGCTTTACTTCTAGCATTGGTCTTCATTCCCACAAGGAAATACACACAGGAGAGAAACCCTATCAATGTGTGGAATGTGGGAAGGGCTTTTCTTGTAAAAGTCATCTTAATTCCCACAAGAGGAGCCACACAGGAGAGAAACCCTATCAATGTATGGAGTGTGGGAAAGGCTTCAAGCGGAAATCTGGTCTTTCCTCCCACAAGAGGATCCACACGGGAGAGAAACCGTACCAATGTATGGAGTGTGGGAAGGGCTTCAAGCGGAAATCTGGTCTTTCCTCCCACAAAAGGATCCACACAGGAGAGAAGCCATATGAATGTAAGGAGTGTGGAAAGACGTTTTCTTGCAGTGGTAGTCTTAACACCCATAAGAGGATCCACACGGGAGAGAATCCATATCAGTGCATGGAGTGTGGAAAGAGTTGTAGTAGTAAATATTCTCTGGTTAACCATAAGCTCATCCATGCAAAAGAGAAACCCTATCCATGCATGGAGTGCAGAAAAGCCTTCTGTTCCCATCATTCCCTCATAAGACATCAAAGGATTCATAAAGCAGAAAACCCTTATAAATGCCTGGCGTGTGGAAAGAGCTTTGCTTCCAACAGTAATCTTAATTCCCACCAAATGATCCACACTGGGGAGAAACCATATGAATGCATGGAGTGTGGGAAGACGTTTGCTTTGAATCGTTACCTTGAGTTCCATATGAGGATCCACACGGGAGAGAAGCCATATGAATGTATGGAGTGTGGGAAGAGCTTTACCTGTAGCCGTAGTCTTAGTTACCACAATAGGATCCACACAGGAGAGAAGCCATATGAATGTGAGGAATGTGGGAAGGCCTTCAAGGGGAAGTCTGCTCTTACGTGTCACAAAAGGATCCACACGGGAGAGAAGCCATATAAATGTATGGAGTGTGGGAAGAGCTTTACCTGTAGCCATAGTCTTAGTTACCACAATAGGATCCACACGGGAGAGAAGCCATATAAATGTATGGAGTGTGGGAAGAGCTTTACCTGTAGCCATAGTCTTAGTTACCACAATAGGATTCACACGGGAGAGAAGCCATATAAATGTATGGAGTGTGGGAAGAGCTTTACCTATAGCCATAGTCTTAGTTACCACAATAGGATCCACACAGGAGAGAAGCCATATGAATGTGAGGAATGTGGGAAGAGCTTTACTTCTAGCAGCAATCTTAATTCCCACATGAGGATTCACACGGGAGAAACCATATGAATGCATGGAGGGTGGAAAGAGCTTTGCTTTTTCCAGTCATCTGGATTATCACAAGAAGACCCACCACACAGGGGAGTCATAGCGGCAAGATATATAACAGTTGAACCGTTATTATAGGATGTGTATAAGATGTAAAAACAATTGTGGCAAATTAAATGGATCAAATAAAGGCGGATCTAGAATGCATGGCGTATGGAAAGATGTTTGGTTTTAATAGGTATCTTGAGTCCCACAAGAGGATCCACACAGGACAAAAAACATATCAATGTGTGGAATGTGATAAGGGCTTTACTGGTAAGAGTAATCTTAATGGGGAAGATTACTGGAGAAAGTTGCAACTCTTCTTTATGGGGAGAATTGCAACCATGAAAACGAACACCTTGCCACAAATTCTCATCCTATTTCAGAACATACCTATAAAATTAGACAAAGAATATTTTAGAAATGTGGACAAAACGATATCTAAATTTATTTGGCAAGGGAAAAGACTTAAAATTAAATTAAAATTATTACAAGAAGCTAAAGATAGAGGATATGGCTTACTGCAGTGTTTCCCAACCGTGGCAACTTGAAGATATTTGGACTTCAACTCCCAGAATTCCCCAGCCCGCGAATGCTGGCTGGGGACTTCTGGGAGTTGAAGTCCAAATATTTT
This sequence comes from Erythrolamprus reginae, assembly GCF_031021105.1. Lineage (NCBI taxonomy): Eukaryota > Metazoa > Chordata > Lepidosauria > Squamata > Dipsadidae > Erythrolamprus > Erythrolamprus reginae. The sequence continues at coordinate 20,576,088 of NC_091951.1, read as the reverse complement.
CAAGTTCCCAAGGTTGGGAAACACTGGCTTACCGCACTGGGAAAGATATTATCAAGCTGCCACACTCACATGGGCAAAAGAATGGATAAATTTAAAGAACAAGAAGTTATTAATGTTGGAAATAGGATGGTACGCATTGTTGTGGGATAGCAGGCACAAAACTCACCAGTACTTCCAAAGGCATCAGCTATTTGTGAAGTTTGGACAAAAGTTGAACAATAGAACTACATGGAACTTCCAGCCTGGGTCTCTAAGTTAGAGGGATTGGGGCATCCAAATTTTACAAATATCCGGAAAGTAGTCAAATATAAGGATATTCTAAATGAAGGAGGGGATCTAAAATTCAGAATAGAATTACTAGAGGAAGGAACAGAACTGGAGTGGTGGCCATACTTGCAGGTTGAATCACGCTTTATGAAAGAGAAAAGAATGTGGTATTAAGAAAAAATTAACGACTACATGGAAAGGCGATAAAGAAAATTTACCAATATTTATTAGAGTATAAAATGGCAGAAGTACAAGTGAAAGAAACTGGTAGGGCGGGCCAAAATTTTTAGTAGTAGTAGTAGTAGTAGTAGTAGTAGTAGTAGTAGTAATAATAATAATAATAATAATAATAATAATATATTAGATTTGTATGCCACCCCTCTCCGAAGAGGTTATAATATTAAAGAAGTTATAATATTGAAGAAGTTATAATATTTATCTGGACAAATGGCAAGACCTATGGTAGAGAAACGGAAAACTTACCTATGTCTTATAAAGAAAATTTATATAAAATGTTGTATAGGTAGCAACTTCCACCTACAAGGTTAGAAAAACAAACAGGAATCTATCACTGCAGTGTTGGAAATGTAATTCAGAGTCTTCGGAGAGGGGCGACATACAAATCTAATAAATTATTATTAATATTATTATTATTATTATTATTATTATTATTAATTATTATTATTATTATTATTATGTGATTCAATGAATGTGGTTAAATATAAAATATCTGAATTTTGGCACCTAATAAAGACATGGCTGGAAGATTTACAATAACAAAATATAGATTGGAAACCAGAATTATTCCTACTAGGAATCATAAACGAGAAATATGACAAAGGAGAAATATATGAATGCGGAAAGAGGGCATGGGAAGAGCTTGACAAGGAATAACGCTCTTTACTTGCCATAAAAGGGTCTGCATGCAGGAAATAAAGGTTTATGACTGCAGTTTGAGTCCAAAATTCCCATAGCTAAGTGAAACAGTTGTTAAATGAGTTGGGCTCCATTGTATGACATTTTTGCCATAGTTGTTGAGTGAATCATTGCAGTGCTTAAGTTAGTAACACTATTGTTAAGAGAATCTGGCTTTTTCATTGATTTCCCTCTACAGTGTTCCCTCGATATTCGCGGGTTCAAACTTCGCGGAAAGTCTATACCACGGTTTTTCAAAACTATTAATTAAAAAATACTTTACGGTTTTTGCCTATACCACGTTTTTTCCCGCCCGATGATGTCATATGTCATCGCCAAACTTTCGTCCACCTTTAATAAATATTTTTTTTAATAAACTTTAATAAATAAACATGGTGAGTAATAATCTAAATGGTTGCTAAGGGAATGGGAAATTGCAATTTAGGGGTTGAAAGTGTTAAGGGAAGGCTTGTGATACTGTTCAAAGCCAAAAATAGTGTACAATGATACCTTGTCTTACAAACGCCTCGTCATACAAACTTTTTGAGATACAAACCCAGGCTTTAAGATTTTTTTGCCTCTTCTTACAAACTATTTTCACCTTACAAACCCACCGCCACCGCTGGGATGCCCCATTTCTGGACTTCCATTGCCAGCAAAGCACACAGAAGTCCGGAGGTGGGGTTTCCCATGGAGGGGAGCCTCAGGGGAATCCCAGCAGCGCAAAAACGGGCACTTCGGCTGGCAAAAGGGTTGAATTTTGGGCTTGCACGCATTAATCGCTTTTCCATTGATTCCTATGGAAAACATTGTTTCGTCTTACAAACTTTTCACCTTAAGAACCTCGTCCCGGAACCAATTAAGTTTGTAAGACAAGCTATCACTGTATTTACTTCTGCATCTACTTCACGGAAATTCGACTTTCGCAGGCTGTCTCGGAACACATCCCCTGCGAAAATTGAGGGGACACTGTACTACCAACTGTGATTGGACACAGAAGTGGCCTGCCCTCTGCTCACCCGCGCCACAGGCATCTCTCTGCGCACGCGGCAATGACGTCCCAAGCGAGTCGTGGCCTTCAGGAGCAACACTGTGCTCCCAAAGGCCACGACTTGCTCAGGGCGCCATCACCGCACTGAGAGATGCGTGCGGCACAAAAGAGCACAGAGCAGGCTGTGCGGCTGGAGTTCGAGGCCGCTCAACCTGCTCCCCGCGCCCTGAGGCAGAGCTGCCGTAGGTGGCGGCGGTCACTTACCTTATTTGGGGGGGGGGTTGCTTCTGCACACGTGGAAAGCAAAACTGGAAATCTCGTGCGCGTCCTTGTGTGAGATTCGGCTTTTGTGCATGCGCAGAAGTCGAATACCCCATGCCAGGCACACACACGTGCTCTTGCACTCCCAGGCCCATTTCAGTAGCACCGGGAATGGTGGTATGGGTGGGGCTGAAGTGATGCAGACCAGTTTTTTACAGCCTCCAGGATGGCTGCTCAGCCTTGAGTTTGAACCCCCTGTCCTAAGCCTTCACTTCCCACCCGGTGACTGTTTCACGCTCTTATTTTCTCTCACTTCAGGGCTGAGTTTGCCCACAACAATACAATACAAACAGATTAAACAAATTATCACAGATAATCCCCACTCGGTCAAGGACCTTGGAATACTAATAACTAAAGATCTAAGTGCCAAAGCCCACTGCAACAACATCACCAAGAAAGCCTCAAGAGTTGTTAATCTAATCCTATGTAGCTTCTGCTCTGGAAACCTCACACTACTTACCAGAGCTTACAAAACTTGCCAGACCCATCCTAGAATACAGCTCATCTGTTTGGAACCCATACCACATTTCTGACATTAACACCCTCAAAAATGTCCAAAGATACTTCACCAGAAGAGCCCTTCACTCTTCTACCCAAAACAGAATTCCCTACGAAACTAGACTTACAATCCTGGGTCTTGAAAGCTTAGAACTACGACGCCTTAAACATGATCTAAGTATTGCCCACAAGATCATATGCTGCAATGTCCTGCCTATCAAAGACTACTTCAGCTTCAGCCACAACAACACAAGAGCACACAACAGATTCAAGCATAATATTAACTGCTCCAAACTTGACTGTAAAAAATATGACTTCAATAATCGGGTTGTCGAAGCGTGTAACTCATTACCGGACTCTGTAGTATCATCCCCTAACCCCCAACATTTTCCCCTTAGACTATCCACGGTTGACCTCTCCAGATTCCTAAGAGGTCAGCAAGGGGGAGAGGTCTACGCATGCGTCGCCTGGACTGATGCACCAAGGGAAAGCTCTCCCACATGAAGAAAAAGAAATAAAAGTTAACCCTTAACTACCCTCTCTAGCTTACTAAAAGTGGACTGAGAGGAGAGTGAACTGAATAAACTGTTGAAAAACTTTACCAGAAGGAGTTAAAAGTTGAAGTAAATAACTCTTTTTGACGCGGTTGGGTGAAGAAGTAAGAATAAAGCGAAGATGGCGTCTGCTGTGGAGCTGGAGGAGAAGATGGACTCGTTGCTTAAAGGTTTTGCTGATATGGGCAAATTGCTCCAAGAGATGAAAAAAGATTTATCGGCACTGGGAACCGGAATGGCGGAACTGAAACAACAAACAAAAACTCAAGACCAAAGGATTGGAAAGCTGGAAGCGGGGAAATCTCGCCAGGAAATTCGCATCATAAATCTTGAAGATAGACAGCGTCGTGCTAACATACACTTGAGAGGCTTCCCCAAAGATTTTTTGGGGGGGCAAACAACTTATTCAAGAGATCCTCCAGTGGTTTATTGAGAACAAAGTTACATGTGAGTTGCAAGAATTTGAAAGAGCGCATTGGGCTTTTGGACCTCGCAGGGGTGATTCAAAAGACATTGTTATCAGATTTCTTTCAGAAAGAAGAGCTGCAGAGATTTTTAAAGAACTCAAACAGATTTTAAACTTACGCTACAAAGCTTTTCCAATACGTGTTTTAAAAGATTTATCTGCCGAGACTCTCAAGATGAGAAATCAGATGAGAGAGGTCTCTTCTCAGCTGTATGAAAATGGGATCAAATTTTCTTGGAGATATCCAGCCACCATTATTGTGTTTAAAGATACCAAATTTTTTCAGGCAAAGTCATTAGAAGAAGGAAGAAAGCTGCTTTTACAATTGGGATTAAATCCAGAGGAAGCAATGCAGACCCAGGCATTGATCGACCGGCCAGATGCAGCAGAACCGTTTCGCGAGTCAGAACAAACCAAGGAGGAGAAGATTGCCGAACTTCAAAGAGAATTGGCCTCACTGCAATCGGAGAAGCGAGAGGAGCCTCGTGTCACCAGACAGAAGAAAAAAATAATAAACTGAACTGAGTTGTCGTGCTAATATGGTATTAAGTTTTTCAACTACTTAACTTTTTTTTTCATACTTTTGTACTTCTTGTTGGGGGTTCACGCTAGTTAATAAGGGGAGAGGAGGGAAGGAGGGGGGAATCTTTTATTGTCTTGTAAAATGGGGGAGAAGGGAGGGCTTTCAGAGGGAACGTAGATCTAAGAGTGCCTCTCAGTAACGGAAGGTTTTTTTTCCGTTGCCTTCCCCTGCGGGGAGGTCAGGGTAGGGGCACAAGGGTGTGGATTCATTGGGAAAATAAACAATTCTCCAGCAGGCTCTATTTTGTTGAAAGAGGAAATGCATTTAGTTTATGTAAATGGGTGATTTAGGCCTTCTATCTCTCAATGTAAATGGTCTTTCATCACAGAAAAAGCGATGTAGAATCATGAAGCTGGCTAAAGACTGTAAGGCAGATATTTTATTCTTGTCAGAGACCCATAAGGGAAGGGAAAAAACAAATAAATTAGTAACAAATATTGAATGGGAAAGAGTTTATCAATCAAAAGGAACGAACAAATCCAAAGGGGTGGCAATTTTGGTTCATAGAAGAGTGGATTTTCAGTTAAGCAATATTAAGAGAGACAAGGATGGTAGAATGTTATTTATTAAGGGGAAAATAAGAAATAATCTAGTAACTCTAGCGGTTATTTATGCCCCTAACGTAAATGCAAAACAATTTATAATAAATGTAAAACGAAAATTAGATAACTTTGCGGAAGGTATAGTGGTTTTAGCAGGTGATTTTAATTTGGAATTAACAACAGGGAAGGGGGATAAGAAAAAGTTACATTTAAATAAAATTAATATGATGGACCTTCATCAAAATGTGGTTAAAAGAGATACTTTCTATTCTGCAAGACATAATAAATTTAGCTGTATAGATTACATGTTAATTAATAAAACAGATAAGGTTAAGTTGAAGAAAGCAGAAGTGAAAGCCATCTGGCTATCAGATCATGCTCCTATGTTAGCTGTGTTAGAAATAGGGGTTTGTAACAAACAAAGAATTTGGAGGTATAACCCCATTGTCTCTGCAAATGAGGAGAGCAGAACTAAATTACAAAAGGAACTCAATGGATTTTTTAGTATTAATGCAACAGGCGAGGTTAAAGAAACAATAGTCTGGGATACACATAAAGCAGTGATGAGGGGTAACTGCATTAGTACGGAAGCTTTCCTTAGGAAATCCTGGAATGTTAAGAGGAATAATCTATTAAAAGAGATAGAATTAATCCAAGAAACCTTAAAAATTACAAGAAACAGAGAATGGAATTTATTATTATCATTTAAGAAAAAGCAATTGCAATTACTTGATGAGGAAAATTGGAATAAAATGAAGATGATTATGAAACATAGAATTAGAAGCTGGAACAACAAATCTATGAAGCAAATGGTACATTATTTAAAAAAAAGAAAAGAGAAATCTTTTATCTCTGCTTTAAAAGATAAGGATGGTCTAATAAAACGTAATACTGTACTGTAGAAATGGAAAAAATAATGAGAGACTTTTATGGGGAATTATATAAAAAAGAGTATGTTGTTTCACAAACTTCAGAGGTTAAAAAGCAATTAAAGAAAGAGGACAGTCAAATGTTAAATGCAAAAATTACAAGTGAGGAGATATCTAGAGTTATTAAGGGATTGAAACCTGCTAAAGCTCCTGGTCCAGATGGTTTTACAGCTGAATATTATAAAGTGTATATGAATGAATTATTACCGTATATGGAGAAATTGTTTAATAAGGTAATGGAAACTTTTGAAATTCCACAGACGTGGAAAATGTCAGAAATTATAACGGTCCCAAAACCAGATCGTGATTTAACGGATCCTAGTTCCTATCGCCCCATTAGCTTGTTAAATCAGGACTACAAGATATTTATGAAAATATTGGCAAATAGGGTGGAGAATATATTACCAAAAATAATTGGAGAAGATCAATATGGATTTGTGAAAGGAAGGAAAATCTTTGAACCAATAAGAAACGTGATTAATGTTCTACATCATGCTACCAGTACCAAAAGGAAATTAAGCATTTTAAAATTAGATGTTTATAAGGCCTTTGATAAAGTTAATCATGAATACCTATTTCAACTATGTAAAGATTTAAATATGGGAAATAAATTTTGTAAAGTTATAGAAACAATATATAAGGATAATGTAGCTCAAATTAGAGTAAATGGCAATAGAACAGAAATGATTAAAATTCAAAATGGAACTAAACAGGGTTGCCCATTATCCCCAATGCTATTTGCATTAGCAATCGAGATCTTAGCAAATAAAATTAGAAATGATAAGGAATGGAGAGGCTATCAAATAGGGGAACTTGAATTGAAATTAAACTTATTTGCAGATGATGCTATAGTAATGTCTGAAACCCCAATTGAAATGATGAAAAAAATAATGATATTACTTCAAGAATTTAAAGATCAATCTGGGCTTAAGGTTAATATAGAAAAATCAGAGATAATATGCTTAAATACTGGCCCCAAAGAGCAAATTGAAATTCAAAAAATCTCAGGATTGAAATTAGGTTGTAAAAAAATGAAATATTTGAGAATTTGGTTATTTAAAAATCCATCAAAAATAACAACGGCCAATTATAACTTAATATGGAAAAAAATCCAGAAGCAGATCAAAAATTGGAAGGGAAAAAATTTAGGAAGAATGGCTAAGATAAGGGCCCTTAAGATGATGATAATACCAAAGATGATGTATTTGTTTCAAGTTTTACCGGGCAGTTTTCCTGAGGCAAAGTTAAGAGAATGGGATAATAGACTAAACTTTTGGATTGAAGGAGAGAAAAAATCTAGAATAAGGAAGCATTGGCAGTATGCACAAGAAAAAGAAGGAGGTTGGGGAAGCCCATCTCTAGTATTATATAGAAATGCATTTCAAATTGAAAGGTTAATCGAGCTACAGTTATGGGGGGAAAAGAAATGGGTAGAATTAGAAAGAGAAATTAATAATATAAATAATAAAGAATTATTATTTAAAAGTTGGAATAGAATTGAAACCAGTACCCTAAGTGATTCTTTTAAAGCATGTTTAGAAATATGGCTTAAATGGCAGAGGACAAGTGGAATAAAGTTATCCAAGCTATCAACGTTGCATGCACTGAATATAGGGGATGAGGCTAATTTAATTAGAATTATTAAAATATTAAATAGTAAAGGGGTAATGAGAATGGAACAGTTATATGAGAAAGATGGAAGAGTTAGTAGAACTAGATTGGAATGGTTGATCGGTAAACAGCAATGGTTGCAGATTAATGCAATATGTACATGTTTAAATAAAAGTGAGAATAAAGAAGCCTTCTTACGAGAAGAAAATAGCTTGGAAAAAATAATAAGGGTAAAGATAAATGAAAGTAAAGGACAAGCCAGTAACATATATAGAATGCTATTGCAGAGGCAAGAAGAAGTAGTTAAAAGTTTAACAAGATGTTGGCAGGATGACTTACAAATAGACGAAAGAGAAATGGAAGAAATAATAGTAAACATATATAAGATTAAAAACACGAGAGTTAAAGAGATGAGAAGAAAAATCTTACATAAGTGGTATTATACACCTGCACAACTTGCATACTTCCAGGGGAAATAGAAAGGTAAATGCTGGCATGGATGCCAGAAAAAAGGAATCTTTATGCACATGATCTGGGAATGTATAGAAATACAGAAATTCTGGAAGGTAGTCCAGAATGAAATTAATAAAATGTTAAACATTAATTGGATAATTACAAAAGAAACAGCAATTTTAATTAAATATAGGGAACTAGGAGAATCTAAAGAAATTAAAACTGTAGCATTGGAAAGTGCTCAAGCGGTGATAGTATTAGGATGGAAAGACTCTACAAAATGGACACTACAGAATTGGTATTGGTACATGGTGGATTACATACATTTTGAAATTATGGAAATAAGATTAAATAATTTTGATGAGAATAAACTAGAGAAGCTGATGGTGCGATGGAACAAGGTAAAAGATTATATGTTAAGTAGAATCTGTGATGTAAATACGAAAAATAAACTACAATCACTCTTTTAGTAAAAAAAAGCGTTCAAGATAGAGCCAAGGATCAATAGATAGACAAATAACTTAAAAGTCTTTGAATCCTCCTATAGGGGTGGTGGGGGTGACGGGGTGTGTGTGTTGTTTGGTGATGGGCACATGCACTGTGCACTGTTATATGTTTGTTTATTGTAAACTTATAAAATCAATAAAATTTATTTAAAAAAAAAAAAAAAAGAGGTCAGCAAGGGGCGTATATAAGCACACTAGAGCGCCTTCCGTCCCGTGTCCTATGGTCTCTCCTATATCTTGTATTTCTTCTCTACTATATCCTCTATAACATTCATTGTGTATTATTGTGTATTGGACTAAACAAACAAACAAATAATAAAAATAAATAAAAAATAAAAATAAATAAAATAATAAAATAAATAAAACAAAACAAAATTAATATAATATAATAATATAATATAATATAATACAATACAATACAATATATAATATAATATAATAATATAACATAACATAATATAATATAATATAAATAAACAACCACCTTGGCTTCAAAGAGAGGCTCCTGTTCCTTTGCAGCCTCCATAGATATTTTCTCTATATTTAGAAGATCGTCCTTAGGCATTAAAAAAAAAGGAAAGTCTAGAAATTGCTGCCTGCTGTAGACAGGCAATGTCAGAGGGAGCCTCTCCTTCTAATCTATTCCAATGCCCATCATCCCCTTGCCGCATGGAACATGACAATCTGCATTTCTCACTAGCCTAGCAGGGTCCGCCTGCTGTTGCACGCAGGATCCACCAGGGGGCTCCTCAGGTAGCGGTTGGAAAGGCAGGGCGGACCTAACCCGCTTCAGGAAAGAACTGAGCATGCGCTCTTTCACCAGGTTGAGGCGCGGGGCATTTTGCAGAGGAAACTGAAAGCGCATGGGCCTTTTCTACATGACCACGTCCTGCTCTTAGCCCCTCCCTCCCTCCCTCCCTCTGTGAATCTTAGACGGAATCTTTCCATCGGTCCAGGAGGCTGCACAGATGGTGAGCAAAACCCGATTCCGGAGTTCAGTAAGTGGTGGAAGGGGGGCTTTTTCTTCCAAGGGAGAGAGTGGGGAGCCCTTGTCCCATGTTCCCCTGCCGCCCCTGTGCATGTCCAGGCAGGCAGGGAAGAAATAAAAAGCTTCGGTCCCTCTGCGTTGTCTCCAGGAGGGAAATCGTTGTCTGCGATTTCTCATAGCCGTTTGGGACAGGAGGATAAGGGAGTTCTGCTATCTAAAGCTAGGCTGAAAATTCAAATATTACTTGATATACCTATTCAATCGATTTTAAGCAGCCGTCAAAATTATTGTAATAAGTAGGGATTAGAAATGTTTTCATTTTTTAAAGAAAAGTTTTATTAAATATTAAAAACAAAGAACAGAACATTGTATTTTCAACTTGTGAGTACAGCTGTGATATGTCTGTTATAGCAGTGTTTCCCAACCTTGGCAACTTGAAGATATTTGGACTTCAACTCCCAGAATTCCTGAGCCAGCGAATGCTGGCTGGTGACTTCTGGGAGTTGAAGTCCAGATATCTTCAAGTTGCCACGTTTGGGAAACACTGTGTTATAGGACAATACAACACATACCTCTTCCCCCCCCCCCCCAAACTGTCTTCGACAGTTTATATTTTGCAATTCTACGGTCTATAGCATCAGCGTATTTGTCAGTGTAACATTGGTAATAGTAATAATAATAATAAAAACTAACAATAAATAAATGAAGTGTTGCTTACAATCTTAATCGTTTATATCCTTATTTTTACCTATAATTCCAGTTTTTGGGTTTTTTTTCAAAAACTATTAATTTTCAATAAAAAGACATACAAACTTACAAACATTTAAACACATAGTAGGGGTTACAATTACCCCTCTTTTCTTGAAGTCAATTTTAATACAGAAAAAAGGATAAAATCTTAAATCTTTAAGTCAAAATAGTATTCTGATTGAAAAGAAGAATTTTGTTTACATATTCTAATACACTTAGAGTTAAATTGATAAGAAAAAAGAAAGAAAAACCAACAACAATAGCAACAACTAAAAATATCAGTAACATTTGATTATATTCATACAATTTTCATAACCTTATATTGAACTTTATTCTTATCTATCCATGTATATACTTTGTTCCAAGTAGTATAAAAATCAGATTCTTCTTGATCATTCAGCCTTCTTGTCATCATATCCATTATAATTCCAGTTTTATTTATACTCTATCTAACTTTTTGTTTTCCACATTATGTACAGCTATTCTTTTTTCGGTTTTCAACCCAACTATAAAAATCTTTCCACATATCATTATCATGTGTTTGCTTATTGTTTTTAAGTTTTTGTGTTAATGTATCAAATTCTGCACAATCAAGTATTTTTTTAATCACATCTCTTTCCGTTGGTGTGTCTTCTTTCTTCCAATTTTGTGCTATAGTAATCCTGACTGCAGTGATTAAGCGTTGTATTAAATAATAATATTCTTTTTTAATTTTTGTGTCTATTATGCCTTGAAGGAAGAACTCTGGTTTAAGCTGCAATTTGACTTTAAATTTATGTATCCAAAGTTTTCAGTTCTTGATATAAGTTAATCCAGAAAGTTATCACATAACTTTTTCCATGCCCAGATATGTTAGTCTATCTATTAACACACCCACCTCACTTTCCCCAGACACTGTTGGGTTCATAAGATTTCTTTATGTGGGTTTTTGTGGATGCTCGGTTAAGAAGTTAGTCGGCCTGTATTTCTGGAAGTTTCTTTTTCCATTTCAGATTTATAACTTGGAAACCTGACCTGGTTATTTTGGAGTCCAAAGAATCTTGTGTGGGAAGAGGACTGAATGGCCTTTGGAAAATTTAGCCAGGCCTCTTCATCAGATTCGTTTTGGAGCTTGGTTAGAGACCAGAGAGAAGATGGAGGGACAAAGCCCAGATGATGCACAAGCTGGAAAAGGCCGTCCAGCTGCTCAGTCTGGGAGTTATGGGAAGAATAGAACAAGTCCTGGGCAGGAGAGCCAAGAAGAGGAAGCCAAGAGTTCACAGGTCCAATGTTGTCACTTCAGAAAAGTGCAATTCCAGGAGGGGAAGAGTCCCCGAGATGTTTGCACTCAGCTTCACCGCCTTTGCCGTCAGTGGCTGCAGCCGGAAAGACACACCAAGGCTCAGATGCTGGACCTGGTGCTCCTGGAGCAGTTCCTGGCTGTCCTTCCCCCTGAGATGGAGAAATGGGTGCGGGAGTGTGGAGTGGAGACCAGTTCCCAGGCGGTGGCCCTGGCCGAAGCCTTCTTGCTGACCCAGGAGGAGGAAGAGATACAAGAAGAGTTGCAGGTCTGAGAATGAAGTAGCTCTAAAGAGGATCCCTCTGAGTTTGTGATTTTCTTTTTTCCAGAGTTTTCTGCAATTATTAACTCCTATGGCCTGTTGTCCCATTTTTTTCCCAGAGGATATGTTTGGGGCAATTCTTTTTTTTTCAAATTTCAGTAATGGGAATTGTGGGTCTGCTGATTTAAAGATGCAGTATGATAATTCATTTGTGGTCTTTCTTTGTTTCTCTTATCACATCCTGCCCAGAAATCCTTGGAAGCTGTAACTGAGAATCCCGAGGTAGAGAAAGATTCATTCAGATCTTCTCAAGAGATGCGGTTCAAGGAGACCTTACACAAAGATCAAAGTCAACATACCACACCAGGTAAGAATTTATTTTTTCTTGGTAATGTAACATTTAGCTGGTATTTTTGCTCCTCTTTATAATAAATCTGCTTCCAATATTTTTCTCTTTCTTACAGAGAGTAGAAAGCTGTCCTTGGAAATTTCAGAATCACCTCCTCTTCGTGGTGGGGCTGAAGAATTGGCTGAACCGCTACTTCAGGTAAGGAGGAAAAAGATCGGAAAATGTCCATGAATTTTGTTCTACTGTTTATTGTAGTGAATTGTGATTTCTATGCAATATGAATCTGATATCTGGTCAATCAAAACTGATGTGCAGCCTGGCTATCTCTCCCTTCTGAGTGGATCCTTTCGGAGACGCTTTCTCCACTTCTCCATCAGATTTCATTGACCAGACTGTTGTCAGCACTGGGTCTCTTCCTTCTGTCTCCCAGGGTGGTTCTCACATATCAGTAAAAAAAAAATACTTTTTTTTTCCTTTTTAAAAGCTTTTGGGACATCTGTGATCTGGTGACTGAGAATCTCCATAGACATATACCAGTGAGGGTTAACCTTTTTGGCATCAAGTGCTCAAATTGGAATTCCCATACACACATGCCAGAGCACCGGAACCCGAAAATAAGCTGGCAATAGTGCACATGCTTTGGGAGCCACCTCTGGCACGCCTGCCATATGTTCCCCATCACGGACATATGCTACCATGTTTCCCTGAAAATAAGACATGTCCTTATAATAAGCCCTACAGGGCTTTTCAGGATATGTCTTGCGCATGTGCCGAAGCGAATTCTAGGTGCTCCACCTCGAGCTCTGGAGTAAGAATTTGTCTTCACAAAACAATTATATATATATATATCATATCTAGTCTTTTTGTCAATAGACACATGTCTTAACATATTGTTATTATCGTATTTTAATGTGAACTTTTATTTCTCCTGTTAAACCAATCATAAAAAGAGTTCCATGTTTTATAATAATCGGAGTCTTCTTTATTTTTTAATTTAAGAGTTAAAGCATCAGATTCTGCACAGTCCAATTTTTTTTTAAGTATTAGTGAGTTTTCCGGTGGGTTGGGTTGTTTCCAGCATTGGGCTACTGCCATCCTAGTTGCAGTGCAGGCTCTATGCAATATGTATCTGACATCCGGTCAATCAAAACTGATGTGCAGCCTGGCTATCTCTCCCTTCTGAGCGGATCCTTTCTGAGATGCTTTCTCCACTTCTCCTGCTTCGCCATCATTGACCAGACAGTTGTCGGCATTGGATCTCTTCCTTCTGTCTCCCAGAGTGGTTCTCACTTACCAGTTAAATTTTTTTTCCTTTTTAAAAACATTTGGGACAATCGTGTACTGGTGACTGTGAATCTCCAGAGACATATGTCAGTGATGGTAAACCTTTTCGACACCGAGTGGTCAAACTGGAATGCTCATGCACAGGTGCCAGAGCGCCAGAAACCCAAAATGTTGCTGGCAATGATGCCCATGGCCACAGAGAGGGTTCTGCATGCCCACATCTAGCACACATGCCATAGGTTCATTATAACGGACATATCCAATTAGAAGCAATCTCATTCGGTATTCTGCAGAATATGCCTATTTTGTTCACTGGATATCTCTCGATTGGTGGAACAAAAATGAAAAATTATTCTTGGGATTATCTGGTAAAATGAAAACTTGTTTCCTTGTTCAGGATGTGGCTGTGTATTTCTCCAAGGAAGAGTGGTCTCAGCTGGATGCTAACCAGAAAGCTCTCCATGGAGAAGTCATGCTGGAGATTTCCAGGAATCTGTTTTCTCTGGGTAAGAATTCTGTCTCTGCTGAGACACACAGAGAAGTTATGGGGCAGTGAGCTTAGATGTGTTTACTCATTAAAACATCACTGATTTATTTATCTCCTGCCTTTATTTTTTGGAAATAAAAAAAGCAGCGAACAGTCCCCATAATCCTGCTGTTTTCCCTGCAGTAGCAGCCCTGTGAAAGGGGTTGAGCTGGCAGAGATGGGCCCAAAGTCACCCAGCCAGCATTCATTCCTAAGGCAGAACTAGGGCTCACAATCACCTAGTTTCTAGCCTGTTGTGTTAACTGTTTACCAGACTGAATTTATAGAAGAAGGAGATTTATTGAAAGACAAATTGGAAAATTGCATAGCTTTTCTTTTTACATAAAGGAATTGGGTTTTTTTAATGCTTTCTGCTCATAAAATGCAACATTTTATGTCATAGAAGATATTAGCCAGAATCTGAGGGACACATAGGGATGATGTCACCTTTTATTTATTTATTTATTTATTTATTATTTGTATGCCGCCCGTCTCTGTAGACTCGGGGCGGCTAACAATAATAATACAATGTAAACAAATCTAATATTAAGTTAATTTAAAAACCCCAATTTAAGAAACCAATCATACATACAGACATACCATGCATAAATTTTATAAGCCTAGGGGGGAGGGAAAGTCTCAATTCCCCCATGCCTGACGACAGAGGTGGGTTTTTAGGAGCTTACGAAAGGCATGGAGGGTGGGGGCAACTCTGATATCTGGGGGGAGTTGGTTCCAAAGGGTCGGGGCCGTTTCTCCCTACCAGGGTTTGGGATTCATATCTGAACCTGGTCAACGGTTCCCCAGTGGGCCTGAACTTCTATAACCAAGACTTTCATTTTCATTTTTCTTTTTCAAGGCTTTAATGTTCGAAAGGATAAGAATTCCAAGGAGGAATGCCAAGCCATCCATCTGAAAGAAGAAAAGGGGAAATTTGCAGATCAGATGCAAACAAACAGTGATGAAACAAAGCAATCACAAGGTGGAATTAAAAAAGGCTTTCCTCGGATCAGTTGGTCTCCTAACCATACAAACATCGATACGGGAGAAAGACCATATCAATGCATGGAATCTGGAAAGAGCTTTAATAAATCCGATCATCTGAATTCTCATAAAAAGACACATTCAGAAGAGAAAATAGATATCTGCATGGAGTGTGGAAAGACCTTCTGTAATAATAACTCTCTTAAAACTCACGAAAGGAATCACAAGGGAGAACAGCTTTACAAATGCTTGGAGTGTGCAAAGGAGTTTACTCTTAAGGGCAAGAGGATTCACACAGGTGAGAAACCATATCAGTGCATGGAGTGTGGGAAGAGCTTTAATAAGAAATGTGCTCTGATTCAACATAGAACTATCCATACAGAGAAGAAGCCATGTCAATGCAAAAAAACCTGTTCCAATCATTCTCTCACGAGACATCAAAGGATTCACAAAGGGAAAAAACCTTATAAATGCATGGAGTGTGGAAAGAGCTTTGGTTGTAGCAGTAGTCTTAATTCCCACAAAAGGATCCACACAGAAGAGAAGCCATATCAATGCGTGGAGTGTGGAAAGGCTTTTAGGCGGAGTAGTCATCTTAATATCCACAAGAGGATCCACACAGGAGAGAAACCGTATCAATGCATGGAGTGTGGAAAGAGCTTTACTAGTAGCAGTAATCTTAATTCCCACGAAAAGATCCACACTGGAGAGAAACCATATCAATGCATGGAGTGTGGAAAGAGTTTTACGTGTAGCAGTAATCTTAATTCTCACCAAAAGATCCACACAGGGGAGAAGCCGTATAAATGTGTGGAGTGTGGAAAGACCTTTACTCGCAATAGTTATCTTAACTCCCACAAGAGGGTTCACACAGAAGGGAAACCATATCAATGCATGGAGTGTGGAAAGAGGTTTACTTATAGCAGTCGTCTTAATTACCACAAGAGGATCCATACAGGAGAGAAACTGTATCAATGCGCAGAGTGTGGGAAGACCTTTACTTTTCCCAGTGATCTTAATTCCCACAAGAGGATTCACACAGACGAGAAGCCATATCAATGCCTGGAATGCGGAAAGGCTTTTAGACAGAGTAGTAGTCTTAACTCCCATAAGAGGATCCACAAAAGAGAGAAACCATATCAATGTGTGGAATGTGGAAAGGGCTTTAAGTGGACTTCTGCTCTTACCTCCCATAAAAGGATCCACTCCACTGCACATAACTTATTTTCAAGTAAATAACAAAATGGGAACATACTATTTAGAAGTGAGGGTGAAGACGTCTGAAATTCATATAAGTTTATGTTTTGTTTTTAATTTTCTTTTGTTAACATCTGATTGGCTATACAAGGTTTTCTTGGCTTATAGAAAAATGTATAAAGAAAGAAGGAAGCACTTTGGCATAACGGTTAATAAGTTAGAAATATAATTGGTGTACTTTTTGAAGGAACGTTAAGGAGGGAATTTAATTAAAAGAAAATGAATGTAATTGGATGACAAAATTAGAAAACAACTTTTGCAACTTTTTTGATGATTTATTATTATTATTATTATTATTATCATTATTATTATTATTATTATTAATTATTAGATGTGTATGCCGCCCCTCTCCGTAGACTCGGACGGCTTACAGCAATGATAAAAACAATATATAATGACAAATCTAATAGATAGAATCTAAAATAACAATAATACATTTAAAAAGTCTAAAAATAAGAAACCCCAATATATAAAAACATACGTACAGTCATATCATGCACAAAAAACTATTAGTTACTAACAAAATACTGCATTTTATTCATAGAAAATTAGATGGTACACTGTGTTGTTTGAATGTATGTTGAGAGAGAGAAAAAATTACCCTCCCCAAAACAGTCCTTCCTTCCTCTGTCCCTCCATTCATTTCATTCTTCCTTCCTTCCTTTCTTCCTTGTTCCCTCCATTTCTCCTTCCTTCCTTCCTTCCCTCCCTCCTTCCTTCCTCTCCACTTCTCTTTCCCTCCCTCTCTTTCCCTTTTCTTTCTCTCTCTCTCTCTTTTCCCTCTCTCTCAGAAAAATTTCTGTGCCCCGCCATGGGGGGGGGGGGGCCTCCACCACGAACGCCCAAATTATCGATCTGTATTTAAAGTGTGCTTAATGTTTAGCAAAGCCAATGTCTAAAAAATGTGAGAGAATTCTTGAAAAATGAGAGGACTCCAAATAAGGTGGTTTTTTTTATGAGGGTGTTTTTTTTATCCCCACAAAATATCCTGTGAGAAAGCTTCTTCAATTTAACACATAGCTGAGACCCATGTAATGTGATCACTTATTGTTTCAACGAACAATTCCAAAATTAAAAAGTCTAAGTGGGCAGGATGAATGAACTTGGGGGGTGCGTCTCTGTCTCTCTCTCTGCTGAAAAAATGAGACTCCCCGCAAGTCAACTTACTGAAAAGATGGAGAAAGGGCGAGGCAACAGCTCCGGTGTACACAGAAGTCTACGCCCTCCGCTTTTTCCCCAGGGCGCCGCTTCTGCTTGTTTCCTGGGGGGGGGGGTTGCTTCCTGTTTCTTCCCAGCGGCGGGAAGAATATCGGCAGGAGTGGGCGGGGTGTGGTCCCTGGACACACAGGAGTTTCTCCCGGCTGACAGCAGATCAGCTGTCGGTCAGGAGACTGCGCCAGCTCTTACTGCGCGGAGTTTGGAAAACCGGTGCGGAGTTTGTTTTTTGCCTGCGTGGTCACGCGGCCGCATAGACTAGAGGGAACAGTGGCCAGGAGCACTCACCTATTACCCGCAGGCCAGATAAATGGCCTCAGTGGCCTTCCTGTCTTTGCAGCTGGCAGGAAAGCAAGTGAGTGAGTGGATCAGCCACCCCCTTCCACCGCCGTGGAGGACCGGGCAAAAGCGGCAGTGGGGGGCTTCGCTGCTTTAAGATCCCGCTCGCTCACTTGCTCTGCTGCCAGCTGCAAAGACAGGAAGGCACGGTGTCAGGACTTTCTCCCCGCCTTTCTCCTCCCCCTCGGCCGGGCCGACCGTGCCTCTTCCCAACCTCCCTCCCTCCTCCGTCTCCCGCCTCCCGACCGGCCGACAGCTCACTGGTGTTCGCCTTCCTCTGCCGCCACCGGTGCCTGGCTTCTTCTCCTCTTCTCAGAAGATGACAGCTGGGGCAGTGGGGGGGGGGATTCCCTTCTGCCTGAGGGTGGAAGCTCCAGCTCCCAGCCATCGCCCGCCTGACACCTCACCCTTAGCTGCCGCGCCGCTACCCGGCTGTCATCTTCTGAGAAGAGGAGAAGGAGCCTTAACTTCCTTATTTATTTAGTCCAACGTTGGCAACTTTTAAGACTTGTGGACTTCATCGCCCAGAATTCCTCAGCCAGCTTCACTGAGTCAGAGCCCTCCTTGCCTCCCCCTCCCGTCTACACCAGTGTTCGAGCGAACGCCGAACCTGAACATGGACTTTTTAAAAATTTCGGGTTCGGGTTTGTTATGCCGAACACTGTAATGTTCGGCATGGACCTGAACTATGCAAGTTCGGTTCACCCAACACTACTTACAATATTGATCTGGGCAAATGACGAGACCTATGGGAGAAACAGGAAACTTACCTATGTCTTATAAAAAAAAACATATATAAAATGTTCTGTAGGTAGCAACTTCCACCTACAAGGTTAGAAAAAATGAACAAGAATCTATCACTACAATGTTGGAAATGTAATTCAGTGATATGTGGTTAAATATAAAACATCTGAATTTTGGCACCAGATAGAGACATGGCTAGAAGAGTTACAAGACCAAAATATAGTTTTGCAACCATAATTATTTCTACTAGGATTTCACAAATGAGAAATATGACAAAGGACAGATATATAAATGCGGAAAGAGCGTGTGGAAGCAGCTTTACAAGGAATAACACTCTACTTGCCATAGAAAAATCCACACACATTTATTGTGTAGATGGTTTTGATGTTTTTTATGTTATTTCTTTTTTCTCTATGTCTTTTTTTTCTTTTTGGGGCGTGTTTTTTCCCCTCTCATTTTGTATCCTCTTTTTAAACACAACAATGATAAACAGTGTACAAATCCAATATTTAAAAACACAATTTAAAACCCTTGTAATAAAATAATCATCCAACCCAATCAAACCATACATAAACCAAGATAGTTAGGGAAATTCTTTGTTGTGAGCCGCTGCGAGTCTGCGGAGAGGGGCGGCATACAAATCTAATGAATAAATAAATAAAATAAATAAATGCACGGATTCAAATCCCATCTCAGCTGTCATTTCTTCCATGGATAGTCTTTCTGGAGCTTCAGCTGTGGTTATCCTCACCAAAATCAGAGGAAGGTCCCGGGCCCAAAAGTGAGAATATCCTGAAATTATTTCTACATTTTGCTTCCGGCTGAGGCTCCAAGGTGATGTCAGTGCCGGCCATCAAGAGCATTTCTCTTCTTCTCCCACTAAAACAGAATCAGGGATCAAAACTTCAGCTGGTAGTGTTGCCTCTACATCCTAGAAGAACAAAAGGTAGAAGGAGACATGCACCAGCCGGGACTCGAACCCGGGTCGCAAGGTTGGAAGCCCTGCATGATGCCCCTACACCACTGGCACAGCCCTGAGAGTCTGTCTCGAGAAAAGCAATATTTATAAGCAGGGTTTCTCTTTTCCCATCTGTTGGCAGAAGAGAGAAACACCGTGTCTTGAGACCAATGTATCTGATTGCTGTCTCTCAGCTATGGATGTTCAGGTGGGGAGAGTTGAGAGGGAGGCCTGTGCCAGGTCTCTGTGGCGCAATGGGCTAGCGCGTCTGGCTGTTAACCAGAAGGATGGTGGTTCGAGCCCACCCAGGGACGGTGTGATTCAGAGCAAAGGTGATGGACTGAATGCGGCATCCAGTTCTTCATCTGGAGGCTTCAATTCTCACCTAGTCGATCCTTTTTTCACATAAATATATGTCCATCATCTGCAATATTTTTTTAAAAAGTTTCTAGAAGGAAGAACACGGCAGACTTATTCACAGTCAGTGACTAAGGCTAAAGGGGGAGGAGTCGCCCCACATTTCCTGAGCTTCCATGGGAAGCAAAGCGATTCCTCAATGGGAGCTCTCCAGGGTTCTGAAATGGCTGCCTGTTGCAAAGATTAGGCCACCTCCCTTTTACTTCTAGGAAGGCAAAAGGGACGGCCTGCTTGACGAGCTGACTAATAATTGGTGAAGGTTACAGAATATTTATTTATTGGTTTCTTTATCTTGGAACTGCAGACTCCACCCTCTCTATTTTTTCCTGCCAGGTTTAAATATTTAGCCATCCGCTTCCTTAGTTCTGTGCTCTAGAGTCTAGACGAGGGCACATGTTTCTTTCTTTTAAAAAAAAATATTTTATTATTTTCAAAAACAAAACATTACACACATACATGAAAATACAAAACAAAGCACAGAACAAAAATGAGGAGATGCAGTCGCTCGCTCAAAATAGACGTCTCGATAATAAGAAAGGAAAACTTTTGTGAATTAGATAATTTCAAAGGAAAGAAAACACCTACTTCATTTCTCTATTTATATACATTTCAGAATAATACATTTATATGATCTTGGATTTATTGAGAATTTCTTCTATTCAACCAAATATAGACCCTATCCCAGATTTTGTAATATTCTGGCTCTTTGATTTTTCAACTGCCTCGTCATGGGCACATGATTTAGCTTTACTAGATAAATGGTCAAAGCAATGGAAACTGCAGTTTAATGTTTCCAAATGTAAAATAATGCACTTGGGGAAAAGGAATCCTCAATCTGAGTATTGTATTGGCAGTTCTGTGTTAGCAAAAACTTCAGAAGAGAAGGATTTAGAGGCAGTGATTTCTGACAGTCTCAAAATGTGTGAGCAGTGTGGTCGGGCAGTAGGAAAAGCAAGTAGGATGCTTGGCTGCATAGCTAGAGGTATAACAAGCAGGAAGAGGGAGATTTTGATCCCCTTATATAGAGCGCTGGTGAGACCACATTTGGAATACTGTGTTCAGTTCTGGAGACCTCACCTACAAAAAGATATTGACAAAATTGAACGGGTCCAAAGATGGGCTACAAGAATGGTGGAAGGTCTTAAGCATAAAACGTATCAGGAAAGACTTAATGAACTCAATCTGTATAGTCTGGAGGACAGAAGGAAAAGGGGGGACATGATCGAAATATTTAAATATGTTAAAGGGTTAAATAAGGTTCAGGAGGGAAGTTTTTTTAATAGGAAAGTGAACAGAAGAACAAGGGGACACAATCTGAAGTTAGTTGGGGGAAAGATCAAAAGCAATGTGAGAAAATATTATTTTACTGAAAGAGTAGTAGATCCTTGGAACAAACTTCCAGCAGACATGGTTGGTAAATCCACAGTAACTGAATTTAAACATGCCTGGGATAAACATATATCCATCTTAAGCTAAAATACAGACAATAGTACAAGGGCAGACTAGATGGATCATGAGGTCTTTTTCTGCCGTCAGTCCTCTATGTTTCTATATT
The DNA here is from genome assembly GCF_031021105.1 of Erythrolamprus reginae. Taxonomy (NCBI): domain Eukaryota; kingdom Metazoa; phylum Chordata; class Lepidosauria; order Squamata; family Dipsadidae; genus Erythrolamprus; species Erythrolamprus reginae. The sequence continues at coordinate 20,554,545 of NC_091951.1, read as the reverse complement.
TCTAAAGTATAACAATCCTTTAATCTCTCTTATTCTGGAAATTGGCAAAATAAAGATATGGGCATGCCGATTGAGAGATACCCATGCCTCTGGTTTCTGTGGTGTAGTGGTTATCACATTTACCTCACACGCAAAAAGTCCCTGGTTCAAAACCAGGCAGAAACACATTTTTTTTCTCAGCACCACAGCCTGTCAGGCCAAAGCCATCATGTGGAGTTAGAGACTTTGGCCTGTCACAGTAGATTAGTATTAGAGGAACTGGGAGGGTTGGCTGCATGGGAGGGAAAGTTACTAGCCACAACAAATTCCTTTCTAAGAGTCCAAGGTCATCTTTTGCTCTGCATCAACTGCATCAGGTAAAGAGGAAGTCAGTGAAATCTCTGCATTCGGACTGGTCCTCATGATGAACTTGTGGGTGTGGAGATGTGGGATAAACCTTAACCTGGGTGGGGTACTGGAAGGAAGTTAGTATCGGGATGGTAATGGCATGACCAACACGACTCTGCTCATAAATCGAACCTTGGATGAGAGAATTGGACTAGAATCTGATTTATTTCTCAGATGCTATTTGGGGCACTGACGGAGCCATTCCAAGCTCCAAATAAGTGTGGGAATTACCTCCCCCTCGCAGTGTTCCCTCTAATTTTTTGGGGGGGTGGGCGGAAAAGTATAGTGTCTGAGCGGCACAGAAATAATAAATAAATAAATAAATAAATAAATAAATAAATAAATAAATAAATAAATAAATGAATGAATGAATGAACGAACGAACGAACGAACAAACAAACAAACAAACAAACAAACAAACAAACAAAAAACCCACCCTGTTTTGCCTCAAAGAATTTCAAAATAAAATACTGTACTGTGTGTCTATAACAGTGAGCTCATAATAGGGCAACTCTATCAATATCAAAATGCCACTTAAATAGTTGAGCTAGTTTCAAACTAGATTTTGATTTTCTTTCTCTCTTCCTTACTCCCATTCTTTTTCTTTCTCTTTTCCTTCCTCTCTTTTTTCTATCTGTTTCTCTCTCTTCCTCTCTCTCTCCTTCCCTCTCACTCTTTCCCTCTCGGCTTCTGGGCAGGTTTGGAAAACTCTGAGTTGATGATGATTTTTAAGTGAGTGATTGCTCACTGCTCAGCTTAGAGGGAACTATGACTGCAACGCTCTCTACATGGGGCTACCTCTGAAAAGTGTTCGGAAACTTCAGATCGTGCAGAACGTGGCCGTGAGAGCAATCATGGGCTTTCCTAGATATGCCCATGTCTCATCAACACTCCGCGGCCTGCACTGGCTGCCGATCAGTTTTCGGTCACAATTCAAAGTGTTAGTTATGACTTATAAAGTCTTACATGGCATCGGACCAGAATACCTCTGGAACTGCTTTCTGCCGCACGAATCCCAGCAATTGATAAGGTCCCACAGAGTTGGCCTTCTCCGGGTCCCGTCGACAAAACAATGTCGTCTGGCAGGACCCAGGGGAAGAGCCTTCTCTATGGTGGCCCCATCCCTCTGGAATCAACTCCCCCTGGATATTAGGACTGCCCCCACCCTCCTTTCCTTTCACAAACTCCTGAAAACACATCTATGTGGCCAGGCATGGGGAAATTGACATACCTCTAGCTGTTATGATTTATGTATGGTTTGTCTGGATTGTATGATTGCTTTTATAAGGAGTTTTTTAAATTGTTTTTTTAAAATATTGGATTGGTAGATGTATTGCTTGTTCTGAGCCACTCCAAGTCCTCGGAGAGGGGCAGCATACAAATTTAATAAATTATTATTATTATTATTATTATTATTATTATTATTATAATAAATTTTTCTGAGGCATTTATGAAATTGATTAATATTAATATGGAATTTCATCACCTTAACTTTATTGTGTATTTATTATTTAAAGTAAGATATTTGTCTTTCATTTAACCAAAGCACTTTGAAGAATACTTCAAAGAAGATTACAATGACAGCATGACGGTAAAATCCATTCTCCTGTTGTTGTAGTCAATGTTCCCTCTAATTTTTTGGGGGGGTGGGCGGAAAAGTATAGTGTCTGAGCGGCAAAGAAATAATAAATAAACAAACAAACAAACAAACAAATAAAAAACCCACCCTATTTTGCCTCAGAGAATTTCAAAATAAAATACTGTACTGTGTGTCTATAACAGTGAGCTCATAATAGGGCAACTCTATCAATATCAAAATGCCACTTAAATAGTTGAGCTAGTTTCAAACTAGATTTTGATTTTCTTTCTCTCTTCCTTACTCCCATTCTTTTTCTTTCTCTTTTCCTTCCTCTCTTTTTTCTATCTGTTTCTCTCTTCCTCTCTCTCTCCTTCCCTCTCACTCTTTCCCTCTCGGCTTCTGGGCAGGTTTGGAAAACTCTGAGTTGATGATGATTTTTAAGTGAGCGATTGCTCACTGCTCAGCTTAGTGGGAACTATGCCCCCTCGTATACAAAGATCAAGAAGCCCCCCACTTTCTCTTCTCTTCCTCAATACAGATGTGGAATTTCCACTGTAGATTCCAGGATGGTGGTAGGGATCCACTGACCATTCAGCCAAAGGTTTTACCACACAGCCTAAGTCACAGTCAGGAGTACTTTAAAATCTTGGTGGATAATCAACTAAACATGAGCCAACAATGTGCAGCAGCAGCCAAAAAAGCCAATACAATCCAAAGCTGCATCAACAGGGGAATACACTCCAAGACCAGGCAAGTCTTAATACCATTCTACTACGCCCTGATCAGACCAGACCTGGAGTATTGTGTTCAGTTCTGGTCTCCACACTTCAAAAAAGACATTGAAACTCTGGAGAAGGTGCAGAAAAGAGCAACCAAAATGATCAGGGGTCTAGAAACCAAGACTTACGAAGAGAGACTGCGGGAACTGGGCATGGATAGCCTAGAGAAAAGGAGGGCCAGAGCGGACATGATAGCAGTCTACAGGTATACGAGGGGTTGCCACAAAGAGGACTGGATCACTTTATTCTCCAGGGCACCAGAGGGCCGGATGAGGAACAACAGCTGGAAGCTGACCAAGGAGAGATTCAACCTGTACATTTTAAAGAGGAAATTGGACTGCCATTTGGCTAGGATGCTATAGGGTTCCTGCTTAGGCAGGGGGTTGGACTTGATGACCCGCATGGTCCCTTCCAACTCTAACAATCCATCCATCCATCCATCAATCAATCAATCAATCAATCTCTACAGTCAGCAAATAGTGAAAGTGCAAAGATAATTATTTGATAATTGTTTGTGTGTGTGTGTCTTTGCTCACTGATTCTTAGAAACCAGATCTGATTGCTGTCTCGTCAGCCCAGCTATGGATGGTCAGGTGGGGAGAGCTGAGAGGGAGGCCTGTGCCAGGTCTCTGTGGCGCAATGGGTTAGCGCGTCTGGCTGTTAACCAGAAGGATGGTGGTTCGAGCCCACCCAGGGATGGCCTGCTTGAAAGGTGATGGATTGAATGTGACACACACACACCCAACTCTTCATCCAGAGGCTTCAATTCTCACCTGCTTATCCTTTTTCTCACTAAAGATCATTTGGCTTTCATCTGCATTTTAAAAAAACTTTTCTTGGAGTGCAGAAGGAAGAACAAGGCGGACTTATTCACAATAACAATAAGGCGAAATGGGGAGGAGTCGCCAGGCATGGGGGAATTAAGATTTCTTCTCCCCCTAGGCCGTTAAAATTGTATGCATGGTATGTTTGTATGTATGTTCGGTTTTGTATATTAAGGGGTTTTAATTCGCTTTTAGTATTGGATTATTATTGTATATTGTTTATGATTGCTGTTAGCCGCCCCGAGTTTTCGGAAGGGGTGGCATATAAATCCAATAAAACTTGAAACATGTCCTCAGCTGCTTCCTCCAGAGGGAGAAGTGAAAACATCCAAAAATATTTCACCAGAAGTGCCCTTCACTCCTCCACTCGAAATAGAATATCCTACGAAAATAGACTAAGAATCCTGGGTCTAGAAAGCTTAGAACTACGAGGCCTAAAACACGATTTAAGTATTGCCCACAAGATCATATGCTGCAACATCCTACCTGTCAATGACTACTTCAGCTTCAACCGCAACAACACAAGAGCACGCAACAGATTCAAACTTAATATTAACCGCTACAAACTTGACTGTAAAAAAATATGACTTTAACAATCGAGTTGTCGAAACATGGAACTCATTACCAGACTCAGTAGTGTCAACCCCTAACCCCCAACATTTCTCCCTTAGACTATCCACAATTGACCACTCCAGGTTCCTAAGAGGTCAGAGGTGCGTACATAAGTGCACCAGTGTGCCTTTCATCCCTTGTCCAATTGTCTTTCCTTTATCTCATATATCATATATATTTTCTTCCTTTCATATATCTTCTCCTCTATTTTAGATTTTTCTTTATATATATTACCTCATGTCTATTCTCTTCTATATGTATTGTGTATTGGACAAAATAAAAAATAAAAATAAATAAAAGTGCTGGAATGACAGAAGGCACCCATCCTCATCGGGAGCTCTCCAGGGTCCTGAAATTAAAATAAGCAGGTTGGTTGAGAAGCAGAAGCATTACACAACAGAGGGACTTTGGCACTTAAAGCCAAGAGATGTTAGATGCAAAACAAGATATGGTTGATCATGCAGCTGCCAGTTTGGAAAAATGAGAGGTGCTAGGAGCCATTTTTTTAGAGACTAAGAAGCCATCTATTACGCTGATGGCAAACCTTTTTTTCCTCAGGTGCGAAAAGAGCATGCATGTGTGCTATCGCATATAAGAACATAAGAAGAGCCATGCTGAATCAGGCCACAGCCCATCGAGTCCAGCATTCTGTATCACACAATGGCCCACCAATTGTCCATGGGGATCTTGAGCAGAAAGAGAAGGCAAGACCCTCCCTTTCCCTTGACCCCCAACAAGTGGTACTCAAGGGAATCCTGCCTGCCTCAACCAACATAGAGGCGGCACCTGGACATCCTTTTCAATAGCCATCTATAATACACTTGGCATCTGTGAATCTGTCTAATCCTGCCTTGAAGATATGCAGACTGAGAGCTGTCACGACCTCTTCTGGAAGTGAATTCCACAAACCAACGACCCTCTGGGTGAAGAAATATTTCCCTTGATTTGTCCTCACTTTCTTACCTATGAGCTTCAAGGAGTGCCCCCTTGTCCTAGTATTGTGTGATAGAGCAAAGAACCAATGCCCAGGGAGGTCAAAAACAGCTTCCCCCATCCCCCCAAGGTTCTCTGGAGGCCAGAAATGGCCTGTTTCCCACCTTCTGGGAAGTACATATCCCACAAAAAAAATGAAAAACAATTGGAGAATGAGAAATTAGGAAAAGTATTTACAGCCCTATCTCACAACAAGAAAAGAGGGATTGCAGTATATGTTAAAAAAGAATTAGATCCCAAAAAAATATATGCAGATAAAAAAGGAAGAATTTTAATATTAACAGTGACAATTGTCAATATACCTGTAACTCTAGTTGCCATATACGCACCGAATAAAAATCTCAATTCCCCCCCCCCCCATAAATTGCATCAGAAACTGATTGAGTTGAAGGTGGAAGACATTTGTATGATTGGCAACTTTAATGGCATAATCGATCCCGTAAAAGATTATAAAAGCGCTAATAAAAATCGATATAAGAAAAGAAAAGTGCGCCCGAAAACATTCCACCAAATGTGCGATGAACTAAATTTGAGAGATTGTTGGAGAATAAAAAATGTAAATAAAAAAGAATACACATTTTATTCTAATGCACATCAAAGCTGGTCCAGAATAGACATGGCGTGGGCCAACTTCTGGTGGACCTAGTATGCTCGTGTTTCACCCTCCCCAGGTTCCAAAGGCTTCCCTGAAGCCAGAGAGGATAAAAATGCCCTCCCTCATCCCCCTGGAGGCCCTCTGGAAGCCAAAAATGCCTTCCCAGGGCCTCTGTCTGAGCAGAAAATCAGCAGGTTGGCATACACCATGCACGTTGGAGCTGAGGCTAGGTCAACGGCTCACCTTCCAGCAGATAGAAACATAGAAACATAGAAGACTGATGGCAGGAAAAGACCTCATGATCCATCTAGTCTGCCCTGATACTATTTTCTGTATTTTATCTTACAATGGATATACAGTATGTTTATCCCAGGCATGTTTAAATTCAGTTACTGTGGATTTATCTACCACGTCTGCTGGAAGTTTGTTCCAAGGATCTACTACTCTTTCAGTAAAATAATATTTTCTCACGTTGCTTTTGATCTTTCCCCCAACTAACTTCAGATTGTGTTCCCTTGTTCTTGTGTTTACTTTCCTATTAAAAACACTTCCCTCCTGGACCTTATTTTTATCCCACATCTCCACACCCACAAGTTCATCATGAGGACCAGTCCAAATGCAGAGATTTCACCGACTTCCTCTTTACCTGATGCAGTTGATGCAGAGCAAAAGATGACCTTGGACTCTTAGAAAGGAATTTGTTGTGGCTAGTAACTTTCCCTCCCATGCAGCCAACCCTCCCAGTTCCCCTAATACTAATCTACTGTGACAGGCCAAAGTCTCTAACTCCACATGATGGCTTTGGCCTGACAGGCTGTGGTGCTGAGAAAAAAAATGTGTTTCTGCCTGGTTTTGAACCAGGGACTTTTTGCGTGTGAGGCAAATGTGATAACCACTACACCACAGAAACCAGAGGCATGGGTATCTCTCAATCGGCATGCCCATATCTTTATTTTGCCAATTTCCAGAATAAGAGGGATTAAAGGATTGTTATACTTTAGAAATATAGAAACATAGAGGACTGACGGCAGAAAAAGACCTCATGATCCATCTAGTCTGCCCTTATACTATTTTCTGTATTTTAGCTTAAGATGGATATATGTTTATCCCAGGCATGTTTAAATTCAGTTACTGTGGATTTACCAACCATGTCTGCTGGAAGTTTGTTCCAAGGATCTACTACTCTTTCAGTAAAATAATATTTTCTCACATTGCTTTTGATCTTTCCCCCAACTAACTTCAGATTGTGTCCCCTTGTTCTTCTGTTTACTTTCCTATTAAAAACACTTCCCTCCTGAACCTTATTTAACCCTTTAACATATTTAAATGTTTCAATCATGTCCCCCCTTTTCCTTCTGTCCTCAAGACTATACAGATTGAGTTCATTAAGTCTTTCCTGATACGTTTTATGCTTAAGACCTTCCACCATTCTTTTAGCCCATCTTTGGACCCGTTCAATTTTGTCAAGATATGGCTCTACGTGCTATCTGTGGCACCCTTGTCATAGATTCACCATCTACACCATCTTCATCATCAACAAAATCTCCCTTTGGTCTCTCTTTCTGTGGGAACTGAAGCCAAAGCCTGAAACTCTGTGGCGGGAGATGTTTCTGTTGCATCAATCTGGCACTGACAGTATGACGCTCCCCTTGCACCTTAACAGCAGCTGCTACATCCCAGAGGGAATCGAGGGGAGTCCTGTGCCTGTCTCTGTGGCGCAAGGAGTTAGGGCGTGTTGTATCCTGAAATGGCTACCTTGTAACGCTGTAAATAGTTTGTTCCTCTTTTCCAGCGCTGTCTGAGCCCAAGCAGGAAGTCGCTCCTGATTGGCTCAGACGCGGCCGGCTCTCGCTTTGGCGGGAACCGCAAAAGTATAAAAGAAGCGGCTTCTCCCTGCAGAGCCAGTCGGTACTCGCTGAATCGTCACTTTACCTGGCTGAGCTGTCACTTATTCTCTGAGCCGAATAAAAGTACCGATTGCTCAAACCCTGTCTCTGGGTCTACTTCACTGGCGACGAACGAACGGAAGAACTTCGCGTGCAACATGGACAAAATCCAGATCGGCCAGGCTCCAGAACTTTTCGATGCCGAGAAAATGACTTGGGACGAGTACATGGCCACCTTCGAGATATTCCTCGAGGCGGCGGGAATGCAGGACGCCGGAGCCGATCGCAGACGGGCTATTTTTCTAAACTACTGCGGCGCAGAGATCCGTAGACTTGCCCAAACTCTCACCGAACCAGAACAAGCAAGAGCCACAGCGTGGGACGTCCTTCAACAGAAACTAGCGAGCCATTTTAAACCAACCAGACCAGCCGTGGTTTACCGGCATCAATTTCACATGATGGCTCAGAGAGAAACCGAGTCGATAAGCCAATTCACAACGCGGCTTCGAACGGTACTCGCTCAATGCAAGTTTCAAGATCCGGAAGCTCGCCTCACCGACGCCTTGATTTTCGGCATGAAGAACCACACAGTGAGAAGTAAACTCCTCACCGAAGATGAGCCGACTCTACAAACCGTAATCAAATTAGCGCAAACCGCGGAAGCAGCCGACGCAGCGGCAAGAGAATTAAAAGAGCACGGAAGGCGAGAAACCATTGCCAAAATCGACGCCGAGTCTCCCAGCGCCATGGGAACAGACGTCCGCGGCCAGCTAACTAGCAACGGGGACGACTGCCTCCTCCTGCAAGACCAACCGAGACACCCTAGAGCTACTCATCCAGCCCCCTGCGCGGGCTGCCGGGGAAATCACCAGCGCCATCGATGCCCGTTCCGCGACACCACTTGCCGCCGTTGCAACCGGAGAGGCCACATCGCCATCGCATGCAGGGCAACGGCACCAGAAGAAACTTTTGCCACACAACAATACCAGCGACCCCAAAACCACCCCCCCCAATCGCGAGAAAGGAGACCGTTCCGCAACTCGGGTCAAAGGAATTACCCCACCGCTAACCGAGACTACAATAGAGGTAACTCTCAATATTCCGTGAATAACACGGCAACCAAAAAGGGGGCTAAAATTGTTATCTCGTTGTTGCTAAATAACCAGCCTTGCTCAATGGAGCTAGATACGGGTTCGAGATATACCATCATGCCCTGGGAAAAATTTAAGCTATATATGCCTAATGTGTCTGAGGCTGACCTAATTCAAACCTCTTTGGTGATCAGAGACTTCCAAGGGGGGGTAATCTCGGTCCTGGGAACTGCAAATGTACCTATTGTATTTAAGAATGTCAAATGTACCCTTCCCATGCTTATTGTGACGGGGGCCAAACACTCCCTGCTAGGGCTAGCATGGATGGAACCGTTGGGGATTGAAATTTCGGGTGTGTGTAATGTAAACTGTGATATTATGCCTAACTTTGTGAAAGAGTTCCCTGAAGTGTTCAGCCCCACCTTAGGATTGTATAAGGGAACCCCCATATCTTTCTCTATTGACCCCAAGGTCCCACCAGTTAGACTGAAACCTCGCAGGGTTCCCCTCCCGCTTCTCCCCAAGCTAGACTTACAGCTGGACAAACTCATTAGTCAAGGTATCTTGGTCCCTGTGGAACAGGGGCCATGGGAAACTCCCATAGTGACACCCCTGAAGCCAGATGGCTCCTTAAGAGTTTGCGCTGATTACAAATCAACCCTGAATAAGGCACTCCAACACCACCCCTACCCCATTCCGGTTGTGCAACAACTCTTACACTCCCTGGGGGAGGGGAAAAGGTTCGCAAAGATCGACCTGGCGCAGGCTTACCAGCAACTTCCGGTCGATGAACAAACAGCAAACGCTCAAACAATTGTAACGCACAGGGGGGCTTTCAAATGCACGAGGTTACAGTTTGGGGTGAGCATAGCCCCAGGGATATTCCAGAGCATCATGGAACGCCTATTGTCAGGGGTAAATGGGGCCATCCCATATTTTGATGACATCTTAATTGCAGGGGAAAACCAGGAACAAGTGAACAAAAGAATAAGGGAAGTACTTAAGAGGCTACAGGACAAAGGGTTACGAATCAAGCCTGATAAATGTGTCTGGGGAACTAACAGTATTGAATTCCTAGGATATAAAATAGATAAGGAAGGTATCCACCCCACAACTGAGAAGCTGAGAGCAATTAGAGAAGCCCCAGAGCCACGAGATAAGAGTGAGTTGCAAGCATTTTTGGGCCTCCTTAATTTTTATTCCGTTTTTTTAAAGCAGAAGGCAACAGTAGCAGAGCCTCTCCATCGTTTACTCCAGAAGGAAGCCCGCTGGACATGGGGGAAAATTGAACGTGAAGCCTTTGCTCAAATAAAAAATTTACTAACTTCTAAAAGTGTAGTAGTCCAATATAGTGCCTCACTACCCATTAGGCTCACGTGCGACGCTTCGCCGTACGGCATAGGAGGAGTCCTAGCTCACGTTCTACCTAATCAGACAGAGGCCCCAATAGCATTTTTTTCAAGAACCATGACCAGCACGGAGAGAAATTATAGCCAGTTAGACAAGGAGGCTCTGGCATTAGTGGCAGGGGTAAAGAAGTTTCACAATTACATTTTTGGAAGAAATTTTGAGCTAGTCACTGACCACAAACCCCTACTAGGCCTGCTAGCCCCCAACAAGCCCACTCCACCTTTTATGTCTCCAAGACTAATCAGATGGGCCCTTTTCCTCTCTGGGTATCAGTATGAGCTCACCCACAAGGGGGGGAAGGAAATCAATCATGCAGACGGCCTCAGCAGATGCCCCATAGCAGACTTGGTAGAAGACCCTGTTCCAACCACAGACGTGCTAATGATAGAACTCGAGGAAAACCCACTAACCACAGCAAAAGAGGTAGCTGCACACACGCAGCAAGACCAAATCCTGAAACAAGTAGTGAACTGTGTTCTAAAGGGATGGCAAAATGATATTGTTAAACCTGAATTGTGTGATTTTAAGAACAAAAGGCTTGAATTGTCATATGTAAAAGGTTGTTTGCTGTGGGGGGATAGAGTGATCATCCCCAAACGCCTAAGGGAAAAGGTACTCAGAATGTTACACGTGGGCCATCCTGGGATTGTCAGGATGAAGAGCCTAGCAAGGGGGCATTTATGGTGGCCAGGGCTTGATGCTGATATTGAAAGTTGGGTTTCAAAGTGTGACCCGTGCCAAGAGTCTAGGCCCAATCCCCCCAAAACAACTCCGGCTGAGTGGGAACAGCCTGCTGGCCCTTGGTCTAGGATCCACATTGATTTTGCTGGCCCAGTGGGGTCTCAGTATTTCCTAATAGTGGTTGATGCTTTCTCCAAATGGTTGGAAATAATAGCAATGAACAACATAACCACAAGTGCCACTATCAAGGTATTGAGCAGACTGTTTGCATCCCATGGTTGCCCTGATCTATTGGTGTCTGACAATGGACCACAACTAACAGCCAGGCAATTCGAATTATTCCTAGATGGCCTGGGGGTCAGACATGCCCTCATCTCGCCTTACTCGCCCTGGGCTAACGGGTTGGCAGAACGTTACGTAAGGGTGGCAAAAGAGGCATTGCACAGGTCAGGCCCTGGAGATGTGCAACAGAACTTGGACCAATTCTTATTAACCCAGCACATTACCCCTAACTCGCACACACATGTAAGCCCTGCAGAGTTATTGATGGGGAGAAAGTTGAGGTCACCACTAGACAGGTTAAACCCAAGGTTCTGTTTGAATAATAACCAAATGTGCATAAAACCAGAAAGAGAAATGTATTTAGGTCAAAATGTATATGTAAAATGCTTTGATGGAAATGTAAACTGGATGAAGGGAATTATTGTTAAGCAAAATGCACCCAAGACTTATATTGTTAAACTGGAGGATGGTCGTTTGTGGAAACGACACATAGACCACATTCGGAAACGAACTGAAAACCAATTACAACAACCCGCTGACTCGGACTCTCCCCCCTCAACAGACTTTTATACATTGCCCGAACTAAGAAACACGCAGAGAGACTTATCGGGCCAGGGGGAACCATCCAGCGACGCCGAGCCATCCTCGTCCTCCGAGGCCTTCGTTGGGCCCGCCAGGCCTAGTCCGCCGCACCGGGAGAACAGCGGCGAGCCATCCTCCACAGTCAGTGGCGAAGGAGAAAATGGACTGCGCAGGTCAGCGCGAGAGTCTCGAAGGCCTCACCGATTGGACGACTTCGTCACGTGGCTTTCTTGATGGATGGGTCCAACTATGAGGGGAGGGGTGTTGTATCCTGAAATGGCTACCTTGTAACGCTGTAAATAGTTTGTTCCTCTTTTCCAGCGCTGTCTGAGCCCAAGCAGGAAGTCGCTCCTGATTGGCTCAGACGCGGCCGGCTCTCGCTTTGGCGGGAACCGCAAAAGTATAAAAGAAGCGGCTTCTCCCTGCAGAGCCAGTCGGTACTCGCTGAATCGTCACTTTACCTGGCTGAGCTGTCACTTATTCTCTGAGCCGAATAAAAGTACCGATTGCTCAAACCCTGTCTCTGGGTCTACTTCAGGGCGTCTGACTGTTAAACAGGAGGTTGGTGGTTTGAACCCACCCAGAGACGGACATGGGTGCCCTGCCCCATTGACGAGGTGGCCGAGTGGTGAAGGCGATGGACTGCTAATCCATTGTGCTCTGCACGCGTGGGTTCGAATCCCACCCTCGTCGGCACCTTTTCCTTCTGGTTGCAGGATTTGGGGTTTGTGTGCGTGAAAGGATTTAGTCAAACTCCATATATTGGGAGGGTGAATAGCTGAACTGTGTCACTGTTTTTGCATTGTTTGTGCTCTTTCTTCTGGGAAAGTATTATTCCATATTCTGATTTATTTGATCAATTTTTATTCTGCCAATGGAATCCATCACTGCGAAAGAGATCATGGAGTCTTAGTGGATAATCAACTAAACATGAGTCAGCAATGTGCAGCAGCGGCCAAAAAAGCCAACACTATCCTAAGCTGCATCAACAGGGGGATACACTCCAAGACCAGGGAAGTCTTAATACCACTCTATTACGCCCTGGTCAGACCACACCTGAAGTACTGTGTTCAGTTCTGGTCACCACACCTCAAAAGAGACATTGAAACTCTGGAGAAGGTGCAGAAAAGAGCAACCAAAATGATTAGGGGACTTGAAACCAAGACTTATGAAGAGAGATTGCGGGAACTGGGCATGAATAGCCTAGAGAAAAGGAGGGCCAGGGGGGGCATGATAGCTGTATACAGGTATATGAGGGGTTGCCACAGAGAGGAGGGGACCACTCTATTCTCCAGAGCACCAGAGGGCCGGAGGAGGAACAACGGCTAGAAGCTGACCAAGGAGAGATTCAACCTAGAAGTAAGGAAGAACTTCCTGATGGTCAGAACGATCAACCAGTGGAACAACCTGCCTGCGGAGGTTGTGAACTCCCCAACTCTGGACACTTTCAAGAGGAGATTGGACTGCCACTTGGCTTGGGTGCTTTAGGATTCCTGCTCAGGCAGGGGGTTTGACTTGATGACCTGCATGGTCCCTTTCAACTCTAACAATAAATAAATAAAACACCTATACAGTATTCTTCATTAATATCTGTGTGCTCTAGACAAGCAGAACATCCATCAGGGCACTTCTGTAGCTGTCTAGTGGTCTCACGTATTTAGAAGTCATTTGTTTATTTTATATATTTATTTATTTTATTATATTAAATTTATAGGGTGCCCTTCTCCTAGTGGACTTGTTATATAATAATAATAATAATAATAATTATTATTATTATTATTATTATTATTTATTAGATTTGTATGATGCCCTTCTCCGGAGACTCGGAGAAACTCACAACAACAATAAACAGTATACAAATCCAATACTTAAAAAACAATTAAAAACCCTTATTAAAATAGTCACACAACCCAATCAAACCATACATAAATCGTAGAAGCTAGGGGGTATATCAATTTCCTCATGCCTGGCAACATAGGTGAGTTTTCAACAATTTGCGAAAAGCGAGGAGGGTGGGGGCAGTTCTAATCTCCAGGAGGAGTTGATTCCAGAGGGCCGGGGCCGCCACAGAGAAGGCTCTTCCCCTGGGTCCCGCCAGATGACATTGCTTAGTCGACGGGATCTGGAGAAGGCCAACTCTGTGGAACCTAATTGGCCGCTGGGATTCGGGTGGCAGAAGACGGTCCCAAAGTTGTGCGACTAGAAGACCTCCAAAATCCCTTCCAACTCTCTGATTCTCTATTCCACTTCTATTTGACAAATTACAATTTAAAAAATTAAAATGAATAAAATGGTCCGAAGGGAAGAGAATCATCCTGCTCTGTTGAAACTTTTCCTGCAGTTGGAGTTGATGCCCCTGTCAAGAAGAACTAGAGGGATGGAAGTAACGCTGTCCTTCCCTGGTGGTCTAGTGGTCAGGATTTGGTGCTCTCACCGCCACGGCCCGGGTTCAATTCCCGGCCAGGGAAAGCTTTTGCTTCCAACCTATCCATCATTCTTAAAGAAACACCTCTGCTGGGAGTCCTTTGTCTGTTGAGCATCGGCATTCTGCTCCGGCTGATTGGATGAGAGTTTGATTGTGATTGGATAAATCGGGTTGTATGGTTTTCATTGTTAGGGGTTTTAGATTTGTTTTTAACTTTGGGTTTCTCACATTTTGTATATTGTGTTTGATTTTACATTGTAAGTTGCTCTGAATCTGCTGGAGAAGGGTGGCCTAGAAACCTGAATGAATGAATGAATGGATGGATCTTTTTCTGCCATCAGACTTCTATGTTTCTATGTTTCTATGGATGGATGGATGGAGGGATGGATGGAGGGATGAATGGATGGAGGGATGGATGGATGGATGAATTATTATTATTGTTGTTGTTGTTGTTATTGTTATTATGTCAATACAACACAGCAAATGAGATCATTATGCTGGATTTCGTATTTCACCACCAGTCGGGCACTTCCCAAGCACCTAGGACTGTGTGATGTAGCGGCAAATTATGTGTGCCGATCCCAGTAAAGCGGCCTTTTGCAATTGACAGATGGAGATTTTGTCAATTCCAATGGTTTTCAAATGTCTGCTGAGATCCTTTGGTACTGCGCCCAGCATGCCAAGTACCACTGGGACCACTTTCACTGGCTTATGCCAGAGTCGTTGCAGCTCGATTTTTAGATCTTCGTACTTCACTAATTTCTCTAGCTGCTTCTCCTCAATTCTGCTGTCCCCTGGGATTGCGATGTCGATGATCCATACTTTCTTTTTCTCCACAATCAGGATGTCTGGTGTGTTATGTTTCAAAATTCAGTCAGTCTGAAGTCGGAAGTCCTACAGTAGTTTTGCTTGCTCATTTTCAAACACTTTTTCAGGCTTATAATCCCACCAGTTCTTTGCCACTGGTAAATGGTAGTTCCGGCACAAGTTCCAGTGGATCATCTGTGCCACAGCATCGTGTCTATGTTTATAGTCAGTCTGTGCGATCTTTTTGCAGCAGCTGAGTATGTTGTTGTTGTTGTTGTTATTATTATTATCATTATTATTATTATTATTATTATTATTTAGACTTGTATGCCACCCTTCTCCGAAGACTTGGGGCGGCTCACAGAATACAATACAAAAATAATATGTGTACAAATCTAATAGTTAAAAACTCTAAGCTAAAATCCCATTACATTAAAAAGCAGTCAATTAACTGAATCACATCCACACATAACATTTAATGATCGGTGGGGCCATGATCTAACTGCCCCAGGCCTGGTGACATAAATGGGTCTTAGGGGTCTTGTAAAAGGCGAGGCGGGTGGGGGCAGTGCGAATCTCTGGGGGGAGCTGATAACTTTCTTCTCCACCCCCTTTTTTTTCCCTTCCCCCCATCCTATCCCACCCCAACCTCTGTTCTTCCCAGCAGGCTTGATGGAGTCTCCACCCAACCAACCTGCCTTGGATTTTCAAAGAAGGCAGATAATTTTATTGTTGTAAACTGCCCTGAGTCCCATGGGATTGGGAGGCATAGAAGTCAAATGAATGAATGAATAGATGGATGGATGGATGGATGGATGGAGAAAGGAAGGAAGAAGGAAGGAAGGAGAAGGAAGGAAGGAAGGAAGGAAGGAAGGGATGGAATTGCAAGAGACTTGGAGGGTACAAAGCTACCTATGGTCAATTTGGGGGAGAGAAATTAGCATTCATTCTTCAAGGAGGCTGAAGGGATGTCATACCCCAGGTCTCTGAAGCACAAGGGGTCAAGGGGTCTGGCTGTGGACCAGAAGAGTGGGGGTGGGTTTAAGTTCACCCTGGAGCACCTGCAGGTACCCTTCCCTTGACCAGTTGGCTGGGTGGGGGAGTTGATGGACAACTAATGCCCTGTACTCTTTAGGCATGGATTCAAATCCCATCTCAGCTGTCACTTCTTCCATGGATAGTCTTTCTGGAGCTTCAGCTGTGGTGATCCTCACAAACCAAAATCAGAGAAAGGCCCCGGGGCCAAGAATGAGGATATCTTGAAGTATCTGTGCCTTCCCAGATATGACCAAGTCTCATCAACACTCCACGACCTGCACTGGTTGACAATTAGTTTCCGGATACAATTCAAAGTGTTGGTAATGACCTATAAAGCCCTATATGGCATTGGACCAGAATACCCATGGGACTGTCTTCTGCCGCATGAATCCCAGCAGCCGATTAGGTTCCACAGAGTTGGTCCCGTTGACTAAACAATGTCCTCTGGTGGGACCCAGGGGAAGAGCCTTCCCTGTGGCGGCCCCGGCCCTCTGGAATCAACTCCCTCTGGAGATTCGAACTTCCCCCACCTTCCTCACCTTCCGCAAGATTCTGAAGACCTATCCATGTCGCCAGGCATGGGGTAATTGATGTATCCCCTTTTTGGCTAGTAAGATTTATGTGTGGTTATGATTGGGTAGTATTGACTGTTTTTAAATGATGGTGGGTTTTTAGCTATAGTTTTAATTATTGGATTTGTATTGCATTGTTTATTATTGTTGTGAGCCGCCCCGAGTCTTTGGAGAGGGTCGGCATGCAAATCTAATAAATTAATTATTATTATTATTATTATTATTATTATTATTATTATTATTATTATTCTACATTTTGCTTCCTGCTGAGGCTCCAAGGTGATGTCAGTGCCGGCCATCAAGAGCATTTCTTCTCCCACTAAAACAGAATCTGGGATCAAAACATCATCTGGTAGTGTTGCCTCTACATCCTAGAAGAACAAAAGGTAGAAGGAGACATGCGCCAGCCGGGACTCGAACCCAGGTCGCAAGGTTGGAAGCCCTGCATGATGCCCCTACACCACTGGCACAGCTGCTGAGAGTCTGTCTCGAGAGAAGCAATATTTATATCCAGGGTTTCTCCTTTCCCATCTGTTGGCAGAAGAGAGAAACACACCGTGTCTTGAGACCAATGCATCTGATTGCTGTCTCAGCTATGGATGTTCAGGTGGGGAGAGTTGAAAGGGAGGCCTGTGCCAGGTCTCTGTGGCGCAATGGGCTAGCGCGTCTGGCTGTTAACCAGAAGGATGGTGGTTCGAGCCCACCCAGGGACGGTGTGATTCAGAGCAAAGGTGATGGACTGAATGCGGGATCCAGTACTTCATCTGGAGGCTTCAATTCTCACCTAGTCGATCCTTTTTTCACATGAATATATGTCCATCATCTGCAATATTTTTTTAAAAAGTTTCTTGAAGGAAGAACACGGCAGACTTATTCACAGTCAGTGACTAAGGCGAAAGGGGGAGGAGTCGCTCCACGTGTCCTGAGCTTCTTCCATGGGAAGCAAACCCGTTCCTCAATGGGAGCTCTCCAGGGTTCTGAAACGGTTGCCTGTTGCAAAGATTAGGCCACCTCCCTTTTACTTCTAGGAAGGCAAAAGGGAGGAGGAGGAGGAGGGAGGGAGGGGGGAGGAGGAGGAGCGAGAAGGAAAAAGAGGAGGAGGAGGTGGAGGAGGAGGAAAAAGAGGAAGAAAAAGAGGAGGGAGGAGGAGGAGGGAGGAGGAGGTGGAGGAGGAGGAGGAAAAATAGGAGGAGGAGGGAGGAGGGAGGAGGAGGAGGTGGAGGAGGAGGAAAAAGAGGAGGAGGTGGAGGAGGAGGAAAAAGAGGTGGAGGTGGAGGAGGAGGCGTAGGAGGTGAGAAGCAGCAGCCAAAAATCAGATCAGACTCACAATTTACAAACTTAACATTAATGCCTCCTCAATGCCTGGGCAGTTGCTAAGCTGGTAACTACAGGCCAGTTAGCTTGACATCAGTTGTAGTTAAAATGATGGAGACTCTACTCAAAAAGAGGATAAATCAGCACCTAAAAAACAATAACTTATTAGACCCAAATCAGCATGGCTTTACTGAAGGCAAATCATGTCAGACTAATCTCATTGATTTCTTTGACTATGTCACAAAGGTGTTGGATGAAGGTGGTGCCGTGGATATTGCCTACCTGGACTTCAGCAAAGCCTTTGATACGGTTCCACATAAAGAGCTGATAGATAAATTAGTGAAGATTGGACTTAATCCCTGGATAGTTCAATGGATTTGCAGCTGGCTGAAGCGTAGACATCAGAGAGTTATTGTTAATGGCGAGTATTCTGAGCAGAGTCAGGTTACAAGCGGTGTGCCACAAGGATCTGTTCTGGGTCCTATTCTTTTTAATATATTTGTGAGTGACATAGGGGAAGGTTTGGTAGGGAAGGTTTGCCTATTTGCCGATGACTCTAAAGTGTGCAATAGGGTTGATATTCCTGGAGGCGTCTGTAATATGGTAAATGATTTAGCTTTACTAGATAAATGGTCTAAGCAATGGAAACTGCAGTTTAATGTTTCCAAATGTAAAATAATGCACTTGGGGAAAAGGAATCCTCAATCTGAGTATTGTATTGGCAGTTCAGTGTTGGCAAATACTTCAAAAGAAAAGGATTTAGGGGTAGTGATTTCTGACAGTCTCAAAATGGGTGAACAGTGCAGTCAGGCGGTAGGGAAAGCAAGTAGGATGCTTGGCTGCATAGCTAGAGGTATAACAAGCAGGAAGAGGGAGATTATGATCCCACTATATAGAATGATGGTGAGACCACATTTGGAATACTGTGTTCAGTTCTGGAGACCTCACCTACAAAAAGATATTGACAAAATGGAACGGGTCCAAAGACGGGCTACAAGAATGGTGGAAGGTCTTAAGCATAAAACGTATCAGGAAAGACTTAATGAACTCAATCTGTATAGTCTGGAGGACAGAAGGAAAAGGGGGGACATGATCGAAACATTTAAATATATTAAAGGGTTAAATAAGGTCCAGGAGGGAAGTGTTTTTAATAGGAAAGTGAACACAAGAACAAGGGGACACAATCTGAGGTTAGTTGGGGGAAAGATCAAAAGCAACATGAGAAAATATTATTTTACTGAAAGAGTAGTAGATCCTTGGAACAAACTTCCAGCAGACGTGGTAGATAAATCCACAGTAACTGAATTTAAACATGCCTGGGATAAACATATATCCATCCTAAGATAAAATACAGAAAATAGTATAAGGGCAGACTAGATGGACCATGAGGTCTTTTTCTGCCGTCAGACTTCTATGTTTCTATGTTTCTATGCTAAGATTCTTTCATAGAAACAGAGAAGACTGACGGCAGAAAAAGACCTCATGGTCCATCTAGTCTGCCCTTATACTATTTCCTGTATTTTATCTTAGGATGGATATAGCTTTATGCCAGGCATTTTTAATTCAGTTACTGTGGATTTACCAACCACGTCTGCTGGAAGTTTGTTCCAAGCATCTACTTCTCTTTCAGTAAAATAATAATATTTTCTCACATTGCTCCTGATCTTTCTCCCAAGTAAAATAATCAAATCGATTGAGAAGCAGAAGCAGTGAAGGGCTACCGAAATTTTTACTGTCACACTGTGGGCGTGGCTTATGCAAGACGCCCTGCATTTTTTTTCAACATCTTTTAGTGCAAATTGGGTGCTCTGGGGTGGAGCTCCATTTTTGCTAACCCACTGCACTTCCCCCCATCCGGGCGGGCAGTAGCCCACTCCTGAGCAGAAGCATTAAATAACTGAGGGGCTTTGGCACTCAAAGCCAAGAGATGTTAGCTGCCAGCATGGAAAAATTAGAGGTGCTGGGAGACTTTTTAAGGGAGCAAGCAGCCATGTACAGTGAACTTAATTGGTTCTGGGACGAGGTTTGTAAGGTGAAAGGTTTGTAAGACGAAACAATGTTTCCCATAGGAATCAATGGAAAAATGATTAATGCATGCAAGCCCAAAACTCACCCCTTTTGCCAGCTGAAGCACCTGTTTTTGCACTGCTGGGATTCCCCTGAGACTCCCCTCCATGGGAAACCCCACCTCCGGACTTCCTTCGGTGTTTTTATGATGCTGCAGGGGAATCCCAGCAGGGGAATCCCAGCAGTGCAAAAACAGGTGCTTCGCTGGCAACGGAAGTCCGGAGGTGGGGTTTCCCAGCGAGCGGAGCCTCAGCGAAATTGCAGCATCGCACAAACACAGAAGTCTTCGAAACCCCACCTCCAGACTTCCGTGTTTTTGTGATGCTGCAATTTTGCTGAGGCTCCCCTCGCTGGGAAACCCCACCTCCGGACTTCCATTGCCAGCGAAGTGCCCGTTTTTGCGCTGCTGGGATTCCCCTGCAGCATTGCAAAAACATGGAAGTCCGGAGGTGGGGTTTCCCATGGAGGGGAGCCTCATGGGAATCCCAGCAGCGCAAAAACGGGCGCTTCGCTGGCGTCCTCCTCGACCCACAGCTCACATTAGAGAAACATCTTTCAGCTGTGGCGAGGGGGGCGTTTGCCCAGGTTCGCCTTGTGCACCAGTTGCGACCCTACTTGGATCGGGAGTCACTGCTCACAGTCACTCATGCCCTCATCACCTCGAAATGCGACTACTGTAATGCTCTCTACATGGGGCTACCTTTGAAAAGTATTCGGAAATTTCAGATCGTGCAGAATGCAGCTGCGAGAGCAATCATGGGCTTTCCCAAATATGCCCATGTTACACCAACACTCCGCAGTCTGCATTGGTTGCCGATCAGTTTCCGATCACAATTCAAAGTGTTGGTTATGACTATAAAGCCCTTCATGGCACCGGACCAGATTATCTCAGGGACCGCCTTCTGCTGCACGAATCCCAGCGACCAGTTAGGTCCCACAGAGTGGATCTTCTCCGGGTCCTGTCAACTAAAGAATGTCGCTTGGCGGGACCCAGGGGAAGAGCCTTCTCTGTGGTGGCCCCGGCCCTCTGGAACCAACTCCCCCCAAAGATTAGAATTGCCCCCACCCTCCTTGCCTTTTGTAAGCTGCTTAAAACCCACCTCTGCCGTCAGGCATGGGGGAATTGAGACCCTCTTCCCCCTAGGCCTTTACAATTCTATGCATGGTATGTATGTATGTATGTATGTTTGGTTTTTTATATTAATGGGTTTTTAATTGTTTCTAACATCAGACTACTATTGTACACTGCTTTATTGTTGCTGTTAGCCGCCCCGAGTCTCCGGAGAGGGGCGGCATACAAATCCAATAAATAAATAAATAAATACATAAACAGAAGTCCAGAGGTGGGGCATCCCAGTGGCGGCGGCTTGGGTTTGTAAGGTGAAAATAGTTTGGAAGAAGAGGCAAAAAAATCTTAAACCCCGGGTTTGTATCTCGAAATGTTTGTATGACAAGGCATTTGTAAGATGAGGTATCACTGTATTAGAAAGCATCTCTGGTCTCTCTTTATGTGGGGCCTGAGGCTAAAACCTGGAACTCTGTGGCAAGAGATGCTTCTGTTATATCAATCTGGCTCTGACATTATGCCATCCCCCCTGCATGCTCAGAGGTCTGTCCTGCAGCTATGCCCCAGAGAGAATCAAGGGGAGGCCTGTGCCTGTCTCTATGGTGCAATGGAATAGTGCTTCCGTCTGTTAACCCAGGAGGTTGGTGGTTCAAGCCCACCCAGGGATGGCCGTGGGGGCACTGCCCCTTTGACGAGGTGGCCGAGTGGTGAAGGCGATGGACTGCTAATCCATTGTGCTCTGCACACGTGGGTTCGAATCCCACCCTCGTCGGCACCTTTTCCTTTTAGTTGCAGGATTTGTGTATGTGTGTGTGTGCGAATGAAAGGATTCAGTCCAGCTCCATATATTGGGAGGGTGAAAAGCTGAGCCATGTCACTATATTTATCTATCTATCTATCTATCTATCTATCTATCTATCTATCTATCTATCTATCTATCTGTTGTGGTTAGCTCTGGCCCAGCTCCTGCCCCAAGGACTGTGGGTGTGGGGGAGACATCCACATGCTGCAGGCCTGTTTTGCCCCCGGTGGAATCTGCTGATGAAGGCTCCTCTGACCAAGAAGACATGAGTGACAGGGAGGAGGAGAGTGGGGCAGACAGCTCAGAAGGAGATCAATTATCTAGCTCCTCCTTGGATGCAGAACAAGAGTTAATGATACAGCCACACACACGGAGAGCGATGCATAGGCAGCAACAACTGAGAGATTATTATCAAAGAAAATGAGGCCACCTGTGGTTGGGTGGGGCTGTGGTAATTAGTGAGGCTGCTATAAATAGCAGCCTGTGGGTTTGGCCATTGTGGAGGATTATCTGATCGTTGTGTTTCATGACTGCGTTACTGACTTTGACCTTTTGTGTGCTGATTTTCCCCCGCTTTGAAACTAAACCAGGGCAAAGTGTGTGTCACTTTGTGAAAGAAGGACTGTGAATTGCCTCACAGCTGCAAGCTAAGTATCACAGAACTGATAAGGGACTTGTACATATTACCAATTTGTTTGGAGACCAGTGCTCTGTGCTATACCAAAAGAGGGCTTAGTTTAAGTGAATTTTCATTATAAAGAACATTGTTTTGAATTTTCAAACGTGTGTGTGTCTGAAATTTGTACCTGTGAATTTTTGGGAGGATTCTACCAGAGAGCCCAACAGAACACTATCTATCTATCTATCTATCTATCTATCTATCTATCTATCTATCTATCTATCTATCTATCTATCTATCTATCTATCTATCTATCTATCCATCCATCCATCCATCCATCCATCCATCCATCCATCCATCCATCCATCCATCCATCCATCCATCTATCTTTGTATGCCGCTCCTCTCCGTAGACTCGGGGCGGCTCACATTAATAATACAATATATAACAAATCTAATAATTTAAAATTGCTTAAAACCCCTTATTAAAAAGAAACATAAATACAAACATACCATGCATAAACCTGTATAGGCCTGGGGGAAGAGATCTCTGGTGGCAATTGTTTCTGCTCTTTTTTGTGGGAAAGTATTATTCCACATTCTGATTTCTTCAATCACTTTATTCTGCCAATTGAATCAATCAATCTATTCTCCAAAGCACCCGAGGGTAGAACAAGCAGCAATGGGTGGAAACTAAACAAGGAGGGAAACAACTTAAAACTAAGGAAAAATTTCCTGACATTCAGAACGATTGAGCAGTGGAACAGCTTGCCTCCAGAAGCTGTGAATGCCCCAACACTGGAAGTTTTTAAGCAGGTGTTGGATAACCCTCTGTCTGAAGTGGCGTAGGGTTTCCTGCCTAAGCAGGGGGTTGGACTAGAAGACCTCCAAGGTCCCTTCCAACTTGATGTTATTATTATTATTATTAGTGCAAACTCAAAGGAATGCTGAGTCATGGTGGATCAGAAGAATGTGCTACGACCTGATTGGTTAAAAACTGTATATACTGTAAAGCACCTTTGCATAGTCGGTGGTCGGTCTATGATTATGGTTAGTGGTGTGTCGTCTAGTAAGAGAGTGTTGGTGTTATGTAAATAGAATATAGAGAATAAAGTTTTGTTTTAAAGAAGTCAATGTCTTCTCAAGAATTCCCGCTGTATTATCTTCATTCTGAAACGTCTCCAGTTCCTGTTATCATATCTGATTCTGGGTGGGCAGCTTCTGAACGCAACTCTGACATGACCATGGCAAAAAAAAAAAAAAAAGATCATTGTCAGGTTCCGGTAAAGCAGTGGTTCTCAACCTTTCTAAGGCCACGGCCCCTTAATACAGTGATCCCCCGGGTATTGCGATCCCGATCATTGCGAAACGGCTATATGGCGATTTTTAAACCCGGAAGTACAAACACCACCTGCGCATGCGCGCCCTTTTTTTCTATGGGCATGCATGCGTAGATGGCGCCGGGCAGATCAGCTGCTGGGCGGCTTCCCTGGGTCTCCTCTTGCTGGCGGGAGGGCGAGAAGCCCCCCCCAGCACCCGCTCGCCCGCCGTTCGCCCGGCTCGCCCGCCCTTCGCCCGGCCACCCGCCGTTCGCTCGCTGCTCGCCCGCCCTTCGCCCGGCCACCCGCCGTTCGCTCGCTGCTCGCCCGCCCTTCGCCGCTCACCCGCCCTTCGCCCGGCCACCCGCCGTTCGCTCGCTACTCGCCCACCGTTCGCCGCTCGCCCGCCCTTCGCCCGGCCACCCGCCATTCGCTCGCTGCTCTCCCGCCGTTCACCGCTCGCCCGCCCTTCGCCCGGCCACCCGCTGTTCGCTCGCTGCTCGCCCAGCCACCCGGGTTCGTTTGGCTTCGGGACATGCCGGCGGCGACGTTTTAAAACAGCCGCGCAGCTTCCCAACTGAGTCCCGAAGCCAAACGCGGAAGTTCGCCTTTGACTTCGGGACTCAGTTGAGAAGCCGCGCGGCTGTTTTAAAACATCGCCGCCGGCATGTCCCGAAGCCAAACGAACCCGGGTGGCCGGGCGAGCAGCGAGCGAAGGGCGGGTGGCCGGGCGAAGGGCGGGCGCGCGGGCAGGCAGGCGGCGGACAAGCGGCGGGCGCGGCAGCAGCGAGGAGTTTGCGTGGGCGGCGGGGAAACCCCAATCTTCGGCTCCTCGCTGCTGCGGCGGAAGTAAAAACACCATCTGCGCATGCGCAGATAGTGTTTTTACTTCCGCAGCGCTACTTCGCTAAAACCCGATCATTGCTAGGGGTCCTGGAACGGAACCCTCGCAATGATCGGGGGATCACTGTATAGTTCCTCGTGTTGTGGTGACCCCCAACCATAAGTCTAGCACCAATTCTTCCAACAGAGCTTTGAGCTGATTGGCAGGAAGGTCAGAGAGACCCCCCCCCCCCACTGCAAACGCCTGATTGGTCAGATTGTAAAAATATGTCCCAAGATGCCAGAATAAAAGCTTTAGTTCCTAATACCAGGACAAATTTGTCTCTCAAGGTCTCAGGCGACCCCAATGAAATGGTCATTTGACCCCCCCAAAGGGGTCCCGACCCCAAGGTTGAGAACCACTGCGGTAAATGCACGAATCCCAGCGACCGATTAGGTCCCACGGAGTTGTCCTTCTCCGGGTCCCGTCGATTAAACAATGTCGTCTGGCGGGTCCCAGGGGAAGAGCCTTCTCTGTGGCGGCCCCGACTCTCTGGAACCAGCTCCCCCCAGAGATTAGAACTGCCCCCACCCTCCTTGCCTTCCATAAACTCCTTAAAACTCACCTCTGCCGTCAGGCATGGGGGAATTGAGGCATTCCCCCCTGCCCCGGGCCTATACAATTTACGTATGGTATGTCTGTGTGTATGTCTGGTTTAACAATGGGGTTTTTAAATTTTTTAAATTTATTAGATTTGTTGTGAATTGTTTTATTGTATGTGGTGAGCCGCCCCGAGTCTATGGAGAGGAGCGGCATACAAATCTAATAAATAAATAAATGAATGAAAACATTTGACAACAATGCTAAGGCCGTTGTAGTACTTTACCTTCTGGCATTCGCTAACACTCACCCAGTGCAGTTACAATGGAGTGAAATATTGTCACTGTCAGAGGTCTGGTGCACCCAGCACCATTTTAAAGCTCCTGCGCTCCACCCCGTGATTCCGCCCTTTGGCTCCACTCCTCCCACTCACACAATTGCACAATTGAGAGTCCCACCTGCTTCGTCATGCTGACTGGCAAGCCATGGTTAATTCTATTTTTAAAAATTAAATATTTTTATTGATTTTTTATAACCAAGAAAACATACACACAACATAAAGCAATGCACTCATTGTTCAATGTGGCCACCATCAGACAGCATTCGTACCCCTCCACGAAAATGGGAGCATATTTTATATATCAGTGTTTCCCAACCTTGGCAACTTGAAGATATTTGGACTTCAACTCCCATAATTCGCTGGCTGGGGATTTCTGGGAGTTGAAGTCCAAATATCTTCAAGTTGCCAAGGTTGGGAAACACTGTTCTATATAAACACTTTAACTCAAGAGCAATATATCTTTTTACATAGTATAAAGTAATTCTAATTTATTCTTTATAGTTTGGTCTCAAATGCTACTGACCACATATCCTCTTACCTTGTCCTATTGTCCCATCAGTTCCCGCAACTCAGTTTCATTGGCCGAATTCATCCTCTCATCCACGATCTCAAACTGAATATGATCCACCATGTGGCGATACCAATTTTGTATTCTCCATTTTGTCGCATTATTATTATTATTATTATTATTATTATTATTATTATTATTATTATTATTATTTATTAGATTTGTATGCCGCCCCTTTCTGTGGACTCGCATCCTTCCAACCTAGGACTATTACCGCCTGAACGCTTTCTATCACTGCTTCTTTTATTTCTCTAAATTCTCCCACCTCGTTTCTTTTGACTAAAACCACCATTTCCTTTGTAATTGTCCAACGTATGTTTAACATCCTATTGGTGTTCTATTACACTTCTTTCCAAAAGTTCTGCGCTACCGGACATTCCCAAATCATATGAATAAATACCCCTTTATCTTGACACACGTGCCAACAAGTGTTTTTAACATTCTGTTGAAAGTATGCAGTACCATTTAAGCAATACTTTCCTTCTAATTTCCCTATCCCTTATACTTAATTTTCTTTATATTCTCCACTATACTCTTCATCGCTTGCACATCTAGCCATGATTAATTCTAAATGTCCACATTTCGCGCATGCTTATGCTGTTGATGCATGCCGGGCAGTGGAGGATGGGCCAGGAATATGCTGAGAATGTAGCAGCGATCCCGGAAGTGGATGGCTGGCAAGATCAAGGCTCCTGGACATAAGAATATAAGAAGAGCCATGCTAAATTGGGCCAAAGCCCATTGAGCCCAGCATTCTGTGTCCCACCAATTGTCCATGGGGATCTTGAGCGGAAAAGAAGGCAAAACCCTCCCTTTCACTTGACCTCCAACAAATGGCACCCAAGGGAACCCTGCCTGCCTCAACCAACATAGAGGCGGCACTTGGGCATCCTTTTCAATAACCACCTATGATACGCTTGGCATCTGTGAATCTGTCTAATCCTGCCTTGAAGCTATCCAGACTGACAGCTGTCACGACCTCTTCTGGAAGTAAATTCCATAAACCAATGGCCCTCTGGGTGAAGAGATATTTCCCTTGATTTGTCCTCACTTTCTTACCTATGAGCTTTAGGGAGTGCCCCCTCGTCCTAGTATTGTGTGATAGAGAGAATAATTTTCTCTATCCACCTTTTCTATCCCATGCATGATTTTACACACTTCGATCAAGTCACCCCTTAAACGCCGTCTTTCAAGGCTGAAGAGACCAAGGCGTTGCAACCTGGTTTCATAAGGGAGGGGCTCCATTTCCTTCATCATGCTTGTCGCCCTTTTTTGCTTCTAGCCTATTTGTATAACTTGAGAAAATTGAGCAGCTATTGTTATCCAGATGTCAAAAGTAAAGGAGGCAGTATTGGACTTGTAGACCATAACTTTTTGAAATTGACCATATTGTAAGCAATTTGTTGATGTTGGTATGTTTTTTTTTACTGTATTGTGATTGGAGAGAAAAATAAAAAAATTCTTTGCCTGATCATACTTGTTGCCCTTTTTTGCACCATTTCCAGTTCCATAAGGTATGACATAGGGTACGTGGGCTGCAGGCACATCTATTTATTTTACTTATTTATTTGTTGGATTTGTATGCTCACTCACTCATCACTTGTTCTGCTGGAATGGCAGCCTTGACCCGGCAGGGCTGACAGTCATAAAATTGGATGTGGTCCCTTGAAGCCTCATTTAAAAATCTCATCACTTAACAATGAATTTTCTGATCCCAATACAGTAGTACCTCTAGATACGAGCTGCTCCACATGCGAGTATTCCAAGTTACGAGCCACGACGGGAGCGAAATTTCTGTTCGACACCCGAGCTCAAATTCGGGATACAAGCCGAGCTTCCACTAGGTGGCGCAAGAATCCTTGCTTCTGGTTATCTCGGCGCGGAAAAACAAAGTCTAAAGGCATTCGTTCCAGATGCGAGTTGATCGACATACGAGCTCGGTTCTGGAACGAATTAAACTCGTATCTAGAGGTACTACTGTATATTTAGCTAAGTGAATCTCCTTCTGTGCTTAATACAGTGATGGCAAACCTTTTTTTTCCTCAGGTGCCGAAAGAGCGTGGGTGTGAGTTATCGTGCATCTGCAATTGCCCACACCCATAATTCAGTGCCTGGGGAGGGCAAAAACAGCTTTCCCTGCCCTCCCTGGAGGCCCTCTGGAGGCCGGAAATGGCCTGTTTCCCAACTTCTGGTGGGCCCAGTAGGCTCATGTCTCTGGATGTACAAAATAGAAACACAGAAACATAGAAGATCGACAGCAGAAAAAGACCTCATGGTCCATCTAGTCTGCCCTTTATACCATTTCCTTTATTTTATCTTAGGATGGATCCTAAGGAAATACAGGAAATAGTATACAGGAAATAGTATAAGGGCAGACTAGATGGACCATGAGGACTTTTTCTGCCATCAGTCTTCTATGTTTCTATGTTTATCCCAGGCATGTTTAAATTCAGCTACCGTGGATTTACCAAAACCACGTCTGCTGGATGTTTGTTCCAAGCATCTACTACTCTTTCAGTAAAATAATATTTTCTCACGTTGCTTCTGATCTTTTCCCCAACTAATGCCCTCCCAGAGCCAAAAATCAGCAGGCCGGCACGCACATGCATGTTGGAGCTGAGCTAGGGCAATGGCTCGCGTGCCAGCCGATATGGCTCCGCGTGCCACCTCTGGTACCCGTGCCGCAGGTTCGCCATCACCGGCTTAATACAATGCAATACCACCTCACGTGACTCAAACAAGGAGGACCAACACTGACGCTTGCCCCATCATGCTCGAAGCCCCGACCTCGCAAGCTTTCTGCCCCACGTGGGTCTTTTTATGTCTGTCCAGCGAGGTCTTACGAGTGTAGCTTTTCCCGCACTCGGTGCACTGATAGGGTTTCTCCCCCGTGTGGATTCTCCGGTGTCTGATGAGGTTGGATTTCCACCTGAAACTGTCCCCGCAAACTGGGCACCGACAGGACTTCTCTCCGGGCTGCCCTCCGTAGGCCGCCGTAGGGGAAGTCCTCGGCCTGTGGCATTTGGCGCAGTCCCGCTCGCACTGGTGCGGCTTCTCCCCCTGGTGGTTCCTCTTGTGGTTCAGGAGGTCGATCCGGTGGGAGAACCGCTTCTCGCACTGGGAGCACCTGTAGATCATCTCTCCTATGTGAGCTCTCTCGTGGGCCACCAGGTCTAAGCTCTCCTTGAAGCCCTCCCCACAGTAGGAGCATTTGTAGATCTGTTCAGTTTCCATCGGCGGATCCAAACCATCGGCTCTTGGCGGGAGGTTCCCAGAGGGATCGAAACTGACCTCTCTTCCTGGGAGGGTTTTCGCGGGTCCGTTTGCAGACGCCTCGTCACAGAACAAGGCTGAGTCAGACGTTGCCTCCGCTAAGCTGCCTGTGTCCTGGTTAATTTCGAGAGTTTCCTGAACGTCGGGGCCTTGGGTGAGTTTCCCCAGGGCTCCTTCCAATAATTTCCCCTGGGGGTTTATCTCCATCGGTCTTTCTAGATGAAAACCATCCTTGGGTTCCAGCGTTGAGTCACCTGATCCTGGGAGCAACCGAAATATAAAAGAGAGAACATACCATGGTTACCTACAGAGAGTTTAGTGCAGTGGTTCCCAACCTTTTTTTGGCCATGCCCCACCCAAGCACCTCTAAAATCGTGACGCCCCCCCCCCCAATGACATATAATTCTTACTATTCAAAAAGTGAACTCCTACTTATGCGGATGAAGCCTAAAAGGCCATTAACTTGGTTTAAACAAGGTTCCAATTGTCCCCCTCAAAAATAAAATTGTCCCCCTGTGGGATGTGCGCCCCACATTGGGAACCAAGGTGCATAATTAGCCATATCGGCAGGAGCCCACCACTGGTACACAGTTATATGTGGAGTCCGCCTGTCAATAAGACAGAACAAGGAAGTTGTGAAATGTGTGCAGAAAAAGTCTTAGGATGTCCCTGAGTCTTCGGAGAAGGGCAGCATACAAGATAGATAGATAGATGGATGGATGGATGGATGGATAGATTAGATAGATTTTATATTTTTAAATACTTTCTTTCTTTTAATATTAGATTTGTTACATTGTATATTGTTATTATTGTTGTGAGCTGCCCCAAGTCTGCAGAGAGGGGCGGCATACAAATCTAATAAATAATAATAATAATAATAATAATAATTATTATTATTATTATTATTATTATTATTATTATCATCATCATCATCATTATTATTATTATTAATAATAATGAGTTCAGGGCCACTGGCTTTAGCTAATCCTTGTTGGATTTAGCTATCTCACTAGACCTCATTGCAATGGGTTATTGATGTAAATAATGTTAGAATGGATGTTCATATTCAAAATTGCTCTTGAAATAAATGTCTGAATCTCAAAACAAGAATTATTCTTTGTGTTTCCTGCTTCCTTTATTTGGGTGTTTTTATAACAGTGACAGTGTGACTCTGGGGCTTGTGTGTTCTAAGGAAGGTGAGAGCTATGCCAGAGGTTCAACGATACTGTACATAAATCCGAGGCATCACCAGAATTCTGGAACATACCTGAACCTGGCTCCTGACTGGCCTTTCCCTGGAAGTCACCTTCTTGGCTGGTGTCCTTCACTCTGTCCGATGGCTCCTGTATTGGCGTGGAGGAATTGATGTCTGCCAGAGGCCTTCTTATCTGAAAGAGAAAGGAGGCAACGCAGCTGTGATTGCGATTTTGGGAATGCCATCCCAGAAAAATGGAGAAAGTACAGCAAATGAAGGAGGAAGGGAAGAGAGGAGTAAGAAGGAAGAAGAAAGAAAGAAAGAAAGAGGAGGAGTGTTGTGGTTAGCTCTGGCCCAGCTCCTGCCCCAAGGACTGTGGATGTGGGGGAGACATCCACATGCTGCAGGCCTGTTTTGCCCCCGGTGGAATCTGCTGATGAAGGCTCCTCTGACCAAGAAGACATGAGTGACAGGGAGGAGGAGAGTGTGGCAGACAGCTCAGAAGGAGATCAATTATCTAGCTCCTCCTTGGATTCAGAACAAGAGTTAATGATACAGCCACGCATGCGGAGAGCGATGCATAGGCAGCAACAACTGAGAGATTATTATCAAAGAAAATGAGGCCACCTGTGGTTGGGTGGGGCTGTGGTAATTAGTGAGGCTGCTATAAATAGCAGCCTGTGAGTTTGGCCATTGTGGAGGATTATCTGATCGTTGTGTTTCGTGCCTGCCTTGCTGACTTCGACCTTTGTGTGCTGATTTTTCCCGCTTTGAAACTAAACCAGAGTAAAGTGTGTTTCACTTTGTGAAAGAAGAAGGACTGTGAATTGTCTCACAGCTGCAAGCTAAGTATCTCAGAACTGATAAGGGACTTGTACAAATTACCAGTTTGTTTGGAGATGAGTGCTTAGTTTATTTGAATTTTCCGTATAAAGAACATTGTTTTGAATTTTCAAATGTGTGTGTATCTGAAATTTGTATCTGTGAATTTTCGGGAGGAGTCTACCAGAGAGCTCGACAGAACAAGGAGAAAAGAAGAGAAGAGGGGAGAAGAGAGTTAGGAGAGAGGGCAGGAGGGGAAGTTTTATATGTTTTTAATATTAGATTTCTTTCATTGTAATATTGTTTTATTATTGTTATGAGCCGCCCCGAGTCTTCGGAGAGGGGCAGCATACAAATCTAATACATTATTATTATTATTATTAATTATTATTAAGTAGGGAAGGGGAGAAAAAGAAAGAGAGAAGTAGGTGTAAAAAAGAGAAAGACGAAGAGAAGGTAAGAAGAAAGAGAAGGAAGGGCTGTTTGAGATAGGAAGGGTGTCAGGCCGAAGCCAGAATGCTTGGAGGTTTTGGCCTGCCACATTATGCAACGTTTTTTTGGAATGTTTCTTGCTGTGGGAACTTTGGGGTGTGGGGAGAGTGGCTTTATGCCATGAAAGTTCACACCCCTCATCCCCCACCCCCCAAAACTGTCACGCTGCCCACACAGGTTTTGCCAATGTAAAGGTTCCTCCTCCTAGCTTCCAGGCAGGTGGCGGACAAAGGATGACCTTGAACGTCTCAAAGGAATGTGTTGTGGATACATCTGCTCCCTCCTGAAGTCGCCCCTCCCAGATTCCCATAGTCCTGTGATGCCGAACCACGACACGCATGCCACAGGTGGCACGCAGAGCCATATCGGAGGGAACACGAGGCGTTGCCCTATGTCAGCTGCCGGGCACATCCGTGCGCTGGCCACCTGATTTTTGGCGTTGGGAAAGGCCATTTCGCCCTTCAGAGGCTTCAGAGAAGCTTCCCTGAAAGCCTCCAGAGTGCACAAATCCACCCAATGGACAAACAGGAAGTTCGAATAACGGACTTCCTGTTGCCCCGTTCCAACAACTCAGGCACATGTAAGCCTCTACTCAGCGTTTCTGGCCTCATTCACCAGCAAGAGAAAGATAAAGGAAGACAAAATTTTAATCAATGTGTCTTTTTAGACACTGAAGGAATGCTGGACCTTATTTTACCTGCAGATTGACTATATAAGCCACATCATTCATCTATGAACCCCAACACAATGCTAATCACCCCTCTAGAAAAAAAACAAGAAAGTTCTATTCGGATATTGTCATGGAATATATCCGGTTGGAAGAACAGGATGTCAGATGGAGACCTATTGGATTTCCTCTCCAAATTTGACATTATAGCACTCCAAGAGACATGGTTAACCACCAGTGATGAAGAAGCCCAGTTAACAGGCTTTAGAGCCTGGTCTACACCCGCTCGTAAATTTAAGTCAAAAGGGCGGGCCTCTGGGGGATTATGTGTATTTGCTAAGGCAGAGATGGGCTGGCAAGGGCACCAATTGGCCCTTAGAGAAGACCCCTACTACTTCCAAGCTATTCAATTCAAATACAAATCAACTGAAGTAGTGCTGCTAAATGCATATTTACCCCCATCTTCATCCCCATGTTTTTCCCCTGACATCTGGGTGCAATTAGAAAAGACAATCGTGGAGATAAATATAAAATATCACAAAGCCATTGTGATCCTATTGGGAGACTTTAACGCTAGGGTGGGTGCCTCCTTGCAAGACTATGTACACTTGGGCATTATTCCAGAGACCTATTTGACAAAGGACCCACCCTGGCACTCCAGAGACTCTAAAAGGAACGCGGCGGGCTCCAATCTGATCTCCTTGACATACACATGTAACCTTCACATACTAGGAGGCAAAAGCAGCTGCTTTATATATCCCTTCACCTTCCATGCTGGGAAGTCTAGCAGTGTCTTGGATTATATATGTGTCTCAATGGAAAAATCAAACTTCTTTTCAGATATCCAAATCTATACAAGGGAAGATAGTGATCATCAACCAATTGCAGTTAATTTTTATGTCAAATCTGATTTAAGACCACCCACAGCACATGACAAGAAACTACTTTCTAACCTTGAAGTGAGGCAAGCCAGGAGGCTCAATTGGTGCAAGGTGGATACAAAGGCAATTTTTAGTTTTATGAACTCTGAGATGGCCCAATCCTGGGTGAAAATGGTTGCTACACCCACTCAAGACCCAAACAGAATCCTTATTGGATATTCTAACTTGTGTAGCACACTAAGAAACTTTTTTATACAGAACTTGCCAGTCAGGAATCGACAGTCCATTAGATCACATTGGTACGATCTTGAGTGTTCTCGTTCAAAAAAGTCACTAAGAGCAGTCATGCGTTTGGTCCAAAGAAATCCTACACCAAGTAAACATGCAAAGATGTTAAAGCTCAGACGCAACTACAAGAAACTAATAGCTAATAAGAAAGCTCAATATACAGCCGCAGTCTGGTCTAAGCTTGAAAATGCAGCAAAAGGGCCCAACCCAGCTATATTTTGGAATCTTGCATCTGGCTTGTTGAACGAGCGTAGGCTCCTACTTGATATTCCCATCCCAGCCTCAATTTGGGAGGATTTCTATACCACCTTATTTGCTACCCCTGAGCAAGATAACTCAGGAAAGATGATGACTCAGCCCCGGATCCTTGATAATCTTCCTACCTGGAAACCTGTTACAGTGACAGAAATTAAATGCATTATACAGTCACTGAAACCCAGTAAGGCACCAGGTGAGGATTTCCTGCCTCCTGAACTTTTTAAGACACATAGTGACTGGTGGGCTCCACTATTGGCAAGCCTGTTTACATACATAGACAAGACCGGCCACATCCCAGCAGGATGGGAACTTTCCATTGTAGTTCCCATACATAAAAAAGGAGACAAGGAAGATCCAAAAAACTATAGACCCATAAGCCTGATCGATATAACAGCTAAGATGTATGCAAAACATCTCTTGAGGAAAATAGAGGACTGGGTAATTGAGAAAAATATAATTGGGGAAGAACAGGCCGGGTTCAGACACGAACATTCTACAATAGATAACTGCTTTGTGTTACATCATCTTATTACCAAATATACAACTGATGGCAAACATTTATTTACTTCTTTTATAGACCTTAGCGCAGCATTTGACTCTATAAACAGAGACATCTTATGGAAGAAGCTGGCCAAGTTAAACATGGAACCCAGATTACTATTCCTGATAAAGGCCCTCTACACAAACACATGTCTGAAAGTCCGTACCGGGGTCAGTGGCTCTCTTACTCAGAGCATCCCCACCTATAAAGGAGTCAGACAAGGATGCATCTTGGCCCCAACGTTGTTTAACCTTTATGTCAATGACATTCCAGGATTTCTCCAATCCACAGACCTGCACATGCCAAAGATCCTCAACAGACATATTAACATCCTTCTATATGCTGACGACATGGTTCTGATGGCACATTCCCAAGTAGGCTTGAGAAGACTGATGAGGAAATTTAGTGATTATTGTGCTCTTAACTACTTGAACATTAATAAGCACAAATCCAAAGTGGTGGTTTTTGGGAAAAGGCGAGTTAAATATAACTGGTATTTAGATGGGGAGCCTATAGAACAAACAGACAGATTCAATTACTTAGGGGTGGTTTTTACAGATACAGGGCCCTGGGCCAATCATTTTAAACAAAGTTCTATGAAGGCCACAGCACGCTCTAAAACGTTAATTAAATTACTTAGTTATAACCACCCAAGCTCCCTGCTCCCAATTCTGAAGGTCTATAAAGCAAAAACCGCACCTGTGCTAACATATTTTATTTATTTATTTATGTTCTGTCTGGGTTTTCCCAGACCTCCACACCCACTGAAAAAACAGCCAGACACTCTGGTAAAATCCAAAAGTAATTTATAGCAGGAAAAAATAAGCATAAAGGAAGACCTGTCTTCACAGCAGACAGGTTACAATACTTTACAACAGGGTCCTGATGTCCAGTCAATTCCCAAAAGCTTCTTGCTGGCACCCCCCCCCCAAGGTTTCAAGAGTCCAAGGCACAAACCAGGATTGTAGCCACCAAAGTTCACAGACAGGTCTCACGAATCTCCAAGATAAAACTCCACAAGCCAGGAAGGGTGGGGCCACCTTTTATCCTTTCCCAAGAGCACCACACCCAAACCCAGCTGCAACCACTAATGCTGGTAATACCTAGCCAACTGCGTTCTTCTCTCGTTAGCTCTCCTCTGTCGCATATCTATGAAGTCACTAGCATCCTCCCCCAGGGAATCCAGGCTGCTTGCTGGGGAGAGCTCCCCCTGGTGGAACTCTGGCTGTCCTTCATCTTCAGCCTGGGATTCAGCTTCTTCGTCAGTCTGCCCCTCCTGGTCCTCAGCCTCTGAGCTGGACACCGACAGCAAATCAGCCATTCCCGGAGGGGTCCCAGGCTGAACCACAACAATTTATTACTTAGATTTGTATGCCGCCCCTCTCCGAAGACTCGGGGCGGCTCACAACATGTAAAAACAAATCATAAGCAATCAGACAAATTTAAAATATTTAAATATTTAAAAAACCCCATATGCTAACAGTCACACACACAGACATACCATGCATAAATTAAACGTGCCCAGGGGGAGATGTTTCAGTTCCCCCATGCCTGACGGCAAAGGTGGGTTTTAAGGAGTTTACGGAAGGCAGGAAGAGTAGGGGCAGTTCTAATCTCCGGGGGGAGTTGGTTCCAGAGGGCCGGGGCCGCCACAGAGAAGGCTCTTCCCCTGGGGCCCGCCAACCGACATTGTTTAGTTGACGGGACCCGGAGAAGGCCCACTCTGTGGGACCTAATTGGTCGCTGGGATTCGTGCGGCAGGAGGCGGTCTTGGAGATATTCTGGTCCGATGCCATGAAGGGCTTTAAAGGTCATAACCAACACTTTGAATTGTGACCGGAAATTGATCGGCAACCAATGCAGACTGCGGAGTGATGGTGAAACATGGGCATACCTAGGTAGGCCCATGACTGCTCTCGCAGCTGCATTTTGCACGATCTGAAGTTTCCGAACACTTTTCAAAGGTAGCCCCATGTAGAGAGCATTACAGTAGTCGAACCTCGAGGTGATGAGGGCATGAGTGACTGTGAGCAGTGAGTCCCGGTCCAGATAGGGCCGCAACTGGTGCACCAGGCGAACCTGGGCAAACGCCCCCCTCGCCACAGCTGAAAGATGTTGTTCTAATGTGAGCTGTGGATCGAGGAGGACGCCCAAGTTGCGGACCCTCTCTGAGGGGGTCAATAATTCCCCCCCCAGGGTGATGGACGGACAGATGGGATTGTCCTTGGGAGGCAGAACCCACAGCCACTCCGTCTTATCCGGGTTGAGCTTGAGTCTGTTGACACCCATCCAGGCCCCAACAGCCTCCAGGCACCGGCACATCACTTCCACCGCTTCGTTGACTGGGCATGGTGCGGAATTGTGGGGCCTGTTAAAGGCTGCACCACTAGAACAAAACCAAGCATGCTTTCTAAGAACCATCTTGGGGACCGACAGAAATACATCCGCAGCAGCAGTAAGAGCTGAAACTGGCATCCATTCCATCTACAGTTTAACAGTTATTAAAGTCTTCAACTATTGGTGGAGGATTCTCCCAATGGAACCTGACAGACTCCCAAAAATGTGCTTAGAAGAACAGATGGGCACACCCAAACCCACTACATGGGTCAACCAGCTCGCTCAAAGCACCCTATATCTCGGTTTCTCAATGCAACACCTGCTTTCAGCTGGACATCAGGCCAAGGAAATATTTAAACAAAGAGTTTTAGATGTTAATGCACAAATTGATATGGAGGTACTTTCTAAGTGCAGGTCACTGAAATGGTTAGCCAAGAACAAAAGAGCCTTTCAACTAGAAAAATATCTGACAATGGGTCTGACCCAATACCATAGAACAGCACTCACTAGAGCAAGATTTGAGCAGTTAGATTCTATGGTTAGATACGGACGATTCCACCAAGTACCATATTTTGAGAGAACATGCATTTGCGGTGCACCAGAAATAGAAGACATTGCACATGTGCTACTCAATTGTAAACTATACTCTTCAGTAAGACCTCAGTATTTACAGCCCCTACTTGACAAAATCATACACTGGGACTGTAATAAACAATTATCATTTTTTCTTCAGGGTACAAATATATATGTAGTTTCTAGAACCGCTAAGTTTATAGTCAGGGCTGTACAGATGAGAACACGTTTTATAGAACATATTGGGGTGGCATGCAAAGGAGATGAACTTACTTAAGAATATTTTATATCAGTATCTTAGTTTTGTTTAATATAATCCTTTGCACGAGTTATATTCTCATGTTTTACTACTCAATTTTAGCTTATTATACTGCATTTTAACTTATTATTTATTCAAATTCCCTCTATTTTAGCCAATTTTACTGTATTTTAACCAGTCACAGTTTTATGATGACCGATGTGGTCCTTTTTCTTGCTTTGATATGGTCGATTGACTAATCAAATAAAGTTGATATTGATATTGTTGCCCCGTTTGTTGTACATACTCCTGGTCAATTGGAGGATGATGAAGAAATTGAGGACTCTGATACAGATAGTGTTTATGAATTAGTGGTGGGCCTGGGGTTACAGGTAGCAGAACAGGTGGGAGGCTATGAGTCCAGAATCTAGCGAGGAAGAATCAGACGTTCTCTGGGTCAATCCTCAATTCAGAAGGGTCCAAAAACGTAAGGAACAGGTGTTTGGTACAAGATATTAAGGGGAGGAATGGGTTAAATACTGGAGTGACGTATTTGGTACGTCAGGGGGTCAGTGGGGAAGAAGGGTGGAGTTTCAATGTTGTAGGGCTAAAATGAAATGTGTTTCAGTTCAGCTCCGGAGCGAGCAAGTTCATTCTGTGTTATTTTACAGTCATTTCTGCTGTTTTTGAATCATGCTATGAGTACATAAATCTTGTTAAATGGAGAAGGCTGGGAGGAATGTATGAGGAATGCAATTAAGAAAGATAATGGGGAGGAAGAGGAATGTGCCAGTGTGAACTGTAGTTTGAATACGGAAGGGAAGAGAAATAAAGATGGAGTTTCTTTGTTTATGAAATACTGTACTGCATTTAGTAGTAGCTAAAGTTCTACCAGAAACCAGAACACCGTTCGGCTGTTTTTTGCACTCTGGAGCTTCTGGAAACTTTCCTTGAAGGCTCCGGAGAGCAATCCGGAAGTCCGTCTTTCCAAACTTCCGGTTTGCATGTAGGGCGGTTTTTTTCACCGCCCCAGGCTTCAGTGAGGCCTGTGTGGGAGCGGAGGGAAGGGATTGTGCGCATGCTCAGGAGCAACATGGGGTGATGCGCATTTGTGGGGGGAACGGAATGGATGTGGGCACGTACGTGCGTGTTAACACACACACACACACACACACTTTTGATACACGAAGCAAAAAAGGTTTGCCATCACTGCCATAGTCAACAGGCCTTCTAATTATAGTGTGGCAAGCCAATAATAATAATAATAATGATAATAATAATAATAATAATGTATTAGATTTGTATGCCACCCGTCTCCGAAGACTCGCCCCCCCCCCCCCCCGTTTCTACATTAAAATTTTTGGGGTGCCTTCTGAAACACCATGAGACCAGTCGCTGCTGAATAGGATAGACCAGTGATGGTGAACCTCTTTTTTCCTTGGGTGCTGAAAGGGCATGTGCACGTGCTATTATGGATGCGTGAGTACCCACACCCATAATTCAATGCCTGGGGTGGGCAAAAACAACTTCCCCTGCCCCTTAGAGGCCCTCTGGAGGCTGGAAAAGGCCTATTTCCCAACTTCTGGTGGGTCCAGTAAGCTTGTGTTTCGCCCTTCCAAGGCTCCAAAGGGTTCCCTGGAGCCAGGGGAGGGTAAAAACACCCTCCTCCACCCCCTGGAGGCTCCCTGGAAGCTAAAAACGCCCTCCCAGAGCCTCTGTGTGAGTCAAAAATCAGCAGGCCGGCACACACATGCACGTTGGAGCTGAGCTAGGGCAACGGTTTGCGTGCCAGCAGATATGAGCCGGGGTGGCGCAGCAGGTCGAGTGCTGTACTGTAGGCCACTGAAGCTGACTGTAGATCTGCAGGTCAGCGGTTCAAATCTCATCACCGACTCAAGGTTGACTCAGCCTTCCATCCTTCCGAGGTGGGTAAAACGAGGACCCGGATTGTGGGGGCAACAGGCTGGTGGCTCTGTTAAAAAAGTGCTACTGCTAACAGGTCCGCCTGGTGCACCAGTTGCGACCCTATTTGGACCGGGACTCACTGCTCACAGTCACTCATGCCCTCATCACCTCGAGGCTCGACTACTGTAACGCTCTCTACATGGGGCTACCTTTGAAGAGTGTTCGGAAACTTCAGATCGTGCAGAATGCAGCTGCGAGAGCAGTCATGGGCTTTCCCAAAAATGCCCATGTTACACCAACACTCCGCAGTTTGCATTGGTTGCCAATCAATTTCCGCTCACAATTCAAAGTGTTGGTTATGACCTATAAAGCCCTTCATGGCATAGGACCAGAATATCTCCCAGTGACCGATTAGGTCCCACAGAGTTGGCCTTCTCCGGGTCCCGTCAACTAAACAATGTCGGTTGGCAGGCCACAGGGGAAGAGCCTTCTCTGTGGCGGCCCCGACTCTCTGGAACCACCTCCCCCCAGAGATTAGAACTGCCCCTACCCTCCTTGCCTTTCGTAAACTCCTCAAAACCCACCTTTGTCGTCAGGCATGGGGGAACTGAGATATCTCCCCCGGGCCTATATAATTTATGTATGGTATGTCTGTATGTATGTATGCTTAAAAATGGGGTTTTTAAAATATTTTAAATTGTAAATTATTAGATTTGTCATGAACTGTTTTTATTGTGTTGTGAACCGCCCCGAATCTACGGAGAGGGGCGGCATACAAATCTAATAAATAATAATAAAAATAATGTTGTAAGCCGCCCTGAGTCTAAGGAGAAGGGCGGCATAAGAAACAAAGAAACAAAGAACCAAAGAAACAAACAACCAAAGAAACAAAGGAACAAAGAAACAAAGGAACAAAGAAACAAAGAAACAAATATGGCCCCGTGTGCGACCCGTGGCCCCCGTGCCATAGGTTCGCCATCACTGGGAGAGACACTCACTTTTTCTTCCGGTCTTCCTTGCGTTTCCCCATTCAGGCTCTCCTCTTTGACCCCGACCTCCTTGTTTATGTTCACAGGGTCAGCGAAGCTGGGGGACGTTTCCTCGCTGAAGCCGATCTGGGTCTGCAACGAGTTCTCTTCGTCAGCTCCGGCTTCCCAACATTTTGGGGATTTTGCAAATTCCGAGGAGGGAGGAGAAAACGCCATTGTCTCCAAGGAATCCCGGCACTCCTGCTCCGGCTCGGCGGCTGGACTCTGCCCCACGTGGCACAAGATCTTTAGCTCGCTTTCAGTGGGGGGCTGGATAAGGGGGTGGGTTTTTCCTTCCCCGTCTTCTGCTTTCTGCCCAGGTTGGTCAGCGGCTCCTGCCTCCTGGTCCTCGGCATTCATTTCTGGCTGAAGCTCCTGGACTGAGATGGAAAAGCTTTGCTGGTGAATTGAGGCAACGGCAATGCCCCGATTCCCAGTCCATGGGGGGAAAAAAAGAGATGGGAGGGAAAGAGAGAGGGATAGATGTCGAAGAAGGTGGGAAGAGGAGGAAGGAGAAGAGGGATGGGAGAGAAGAAGAAAAGAGATGGAGGGAGAAGGAAAGGGAAGAGATGGGAAGAAAAGAGAGAAAGAGGATGGGTGAGAGAAAGAGGAGAAAGAAGGAAGAGAGGTGAGGAGAGAAAAGGAAAAGAGAGGGATGAAACAGAGGAAGGGAGGAAGAAGGGAGGTAGGAAGGGGAGAGAAGAGAAGAAAGGAGAAAGAAGGCAGAGAGGTGAGGAGAGAGAAAGGAAAGAGGGAGGGGAGAGGACAGAAAGTGACGGGAATAACCCTGTTTCCCCCAAAATAAGACCGGGGTTTATATTAATTTTTGCTCCAAAAGACACATTAGGGTTTATTTTCCGGCTAGGTCTAAGCCAGGAAAATTGGCTACAAGTCAGTCTCCGGATGCAATTGAAAGGGTTGGTTATCACTTTTAAAGCCCTAAGTGGCTTTAGGACCAGACTACTTACGGGATCGCCTACTACCTCACACGTCCCTATGACCAATAAGGGCCCCCAGAGTGGTCCTTGTCCAGGTCCCATCTGCCAAACAATATCAGTTGGTGGGGCCGCAGGGAAAGGCCTGTGGTGGCCTTTGGAACCAACTGACCCCGGAGATCTGAATTATCCCCACTCTACCAGCCTTTTGGAATGCCATTAAGACCTGGCTTTCCTGGTGGGCCCGGGACCATGAACTGAATGTTTGAATGTTGTTAATAGAGTTTATTGAACTGGGTTTTTATATTTTTTATGCTGATATTGCAATATTTCACATTGTTTTTAATATGTTGTTCGCTGCCCAGAGTCCACTGGAGTTGGGCGGCATACAAATCCTGTAAACCAGCATTCGCTGGCTGGGGAATTCTGGGAGTTGAAGTCCAAATATCTTCAAGTTGCCAAGGTTGGGAAACACTGCTGTAAACTATTAAATTCTTAAAATATGGTACTAAATGCACCCGTCTGGCTAACGAGCTTAACCAGGGCTTATTTGGGGAGGGAAGGGCTTATATTATGAGCACCCTGGGGAAAAAAAATCACACTAGGGCTTATTTTCAAGGTCGGGGCCTATTTTGGGAAAAACACGGTAGCAGAAGGGATGGGGAGGGAGAGAAGCCAGTTGGAGAGGGAGAAGGAAATAAAGGGAGGGAAAGGAAGAGAGGAGGATAAGAGAAGGGGGGAATGGGGAGAAAGGAGAGCGGGAATGAGGGGGGGGGTAGTTTCAGCAATGACCTTTAGGAAGAAAGGACTTACTTTCAGCAATGAGTTTTAGGAAGGAAGGAAGGAAGGAGAGAAGGAAGGAGAGAAGGAAGGAAGGAAGGAAGCAATTAGTTTCAGCAATGACCTTTAGGAGGAAAGGACTTACTTTCAGCAATGAGTTTTAGGAAGGAAGGAAGGAAGGAGAGAAGGAAGGAAGGAAGGAAGGAAGGAAGGAAGGAAGGAAGGAAGGAAGGAAGGAAGGAAGGAAGGACAATCTGAGTGAGTTGAAGCTCAGGCATCCTTACATAGAGAGGCCACCATCCCAGAATTTTCCGCCATGACCTCCCGGTACAGGTCCTGCTGTCCTGCGTCCAGCAGCGTCCATTCCTCATCAGTAAAATG
The DNA here is from genome assembly GCF_031021105.1 of Erythrolamprus reginae. Taxonomy (NCBI): domain Eukaryota; kingdom Metazoa; phylum Chordata; class Lepidosauria; order Squamata; family Dipsadidae; genus Erythrolamprus; species Erythrolamprus reginae. The sequence goes on along the minus strand of NC_091951.1, from coordinate 20,511,891 downwards.
CACAGCCACATCTTCGAAGGTCAGAAGGTCCTGTGAAGTGGACAAAGGACAACTATCATGTGAAGTTTCCGAAAGATGCCCTAATTAATTCATGAGCCACGCGAGCCAAGCTTGGTTAGCTAAAGAACGTTACCCATTACAGCATAACGGTAAGGAACCAGGCCGTTCGGATGACCAATCAACAAGAGGACCGATCAGCTGCTCAGAATTTAAACATCGCTGCAACCAGCCAACCAATCACACGACCAACTGGCCACACAAGATGTTGACAGGCTGACGAGGAACAGGACAAGAAAGTCTTATGGATGATGTTACCTACTTTGGTAGCGAAAGGTTCAGAAACTAAATTGAAACAGGTGGGGAGAGCAAACCACTGCCAAAACATTACCATTGCGCATGTACATAGAAACACAGAAGACTGACCGCAGAAAAAGACCTTATGGTCCATCTAGTCTGCCCTTATACTATTTTTTTGTATTTTATTTTAGGATGGATATATGTTTATCCCAGGCTTGTTTAAATTCAGTTACTGTGGATTTATCTACCATGTCTGCTGGAAGTTTGTTCCAAGGATCTACTACTCTTTCAGTGAAATAATATTTTCTCATGTTGCTTTTGATCTTTCCCCCAACTAACCTCAGATTGTGCCCCCTTGTTCTTGTGTTCATTTTCCTATTAAAAACACTTCCCTCCTGAACCTTATTTAACCCTTTAACATATTTACATGTTTCGATCATGTCCCCCCTTTCCCTTCTGTCCTCCAGACTATACAGATTGAGTTCATTAAGTCTTTCCTGATACGTTTTATGCTTAAGACCTTTCACCGTTCTTGTAGCCCGTCTTTGGACCCGTTCAATTTTGTCAATATCTTTTTGTAGGTGAGGTCTCCAGAACTGAACACAGTATTCCAAATGGGGTCTCACCAGCGCTCTATATAGCGGGATCACAATCTCCTTCTTCCTGCTTGTTATACCTCTAGCTATGCAGCCAAGCATCCTACTTGCTTTTCCTACCGCCCAACCACACTGCTCACCCATTTTGAGACATGTACATAGCAAAAGTTGCGTAGAGAAAACGTTCCTATAAGAAAGCTGGTTGGGAAGAAGAAGCATTGTATTGAAGGGCTGCTTGGAGGATTGCTTGATGGATTGATGGATTGCCGTAGATATTTGATGCACTCGCTCGTGGAATAAAGTTGGCTTCTTCCTCTCCTATGATGGTCTCTGCTTATCTTTGAAACCCTTCCCCGTTGCTACAATGGATGACTTAGAAAATGTACGGAAAAAGCCCCACTGAACGTAAATCAACACAGCTCGATTGAACATTGGACTTGAAAAATATGCTACATTATCCATGCAGCAAGAATCTGCGCGCATCATTTATTTTATTTGTTTGTTTGTTTGTTTGTTTGTTTGTTTATTTATTTATTTATTTGTTTGTTTGTTTGTTTGTTTTATTTTATTTTATTTATTTTATTTTTTTATTGGATTTGTATGCCGCCTCTCTGCGTAGACTCGGGGCGGCTAACAACAGTAATAAAAACAGCATGTAACAATCCAATACTAAAACAACTAAAAAACCCTTATTGTAAAACCAAACATACATACAAACATGCCATGCATAAATTGTAAAGGCCTAGGGAGAAAGAATATCTCAATTCCCCCATGCCTGACGGCAGAGGTGGGTTTTAAGGAGCTTACGAAAGGCGAGGAGGGTGGGGGCAATTCTAATCTCCGGGGGGAGCTGGTTCCAGAGGGCCGGGGCCGCCACAGAGAAGGCTCTTCCCCTGGTCCCTGCCTAACGACATTGTTTAGTTGACGGGACCCGGAGAAGGCCCACTCTGTGGGACCTAACTGGTCAGTGGGATTCGTGCAGCAGAAGGCGGTCCCTGAGATACGAAAATACATCACACAGTCCTAGACGCTTGGGAAGTGTTCGACTTGTGATAGGAAATCCAGCATATAAATCTCGTTTGCTGTGTATTACTGGGTTTTTTGTGAATAAAATAATAACAATAATGGTAGTAGTAGTAGTTATACCTGGCAGAGCGACCTAGCCGTCATTCCTTGGTCACTAGAAAAACTCTCCGGTTCCGAGACTGTCTGAAGAATCTCCACGGGATCTAAGAAGAAAGCAGACTTTTAATATTGACTCCAGCATTCTGTGGACTGCACTGGTTGTCGATTGCTTTCCGGACACAATTCAAAGTGTTGGTTATGACCTATAAACAGGGATGGGCTATTGCCTGGATGGGGAGGGGGGGGGGGACACGCAGTGGGGTAGTAGAAATGGAACTCCACCCCAGAGCACCCAATTTGCACTGAAAGATGTTGAAAGAAAAAGCATAAACCACTCTCACAGTGTGGTAATTAAAATTTTGGTATACAAATACTGTATTTTTCAGAGTATAAGATGCACCTTTTTACTCCCTGAAAGACGCTGAAAATTTATTCATTTGATTTTTATGCCGCCCTTCTCCTTAGACTCAAGGCGGCTTACAACATATTAGCAATAGCACTTTTTAACCGAGCCAGCCTATTGCCCCCACAATCCGGGTCCTCATTTTATCCACCTCGGAGGGATGGAAGGCTGAGTCAACCTTGAGCCGGTGATGAGATTTGAACTGCTGACCTACAGATCTAGAGTCAGCTTCAGTGGCCTGCAGTATAGCACTCTACCTGCTGCGCCACCCCAGCTCATGAAAATTCAGGTGCAACTTATACTCTAAATGTAATTTTTTTCCCCAGCCTAAACTAGCTGCTAACAATTTTCCCAGCTCTTACCTTGCAGACTCTTCCATTATTTCTCTCTGCAAAGAATGTTTTCCAAGCCCTAAGTCTTTCCAGGGTTTTTTCATTGTTCTATTTGCTCTGAATAAATTTCTTTCCAGCACTAACCAGGTGCTAACGATGTTCCCTGCTCTTTCCAGCATGCAAGCTCTTTCATTGTTACTCCCTGCAAAGAATGTTTTCCAAGCCCTAAGTCTTTCCAGGGTTTTTTCATTGTTCTATTTGCTCTGAATAAATTTCTTTCCAGCACTAACCAGGTGCTAACGATGTTCCCTGCTCTTTGCAGCTTGCAAGCTCTTTCATTGTTACTCTCTGCAAAGAATGTTTTCCTAGCCCTAAGTCTATGCAGGGTTTTTTCATTGCTCTAACTTGCTCTGAATAAGTTTCTTTCCAGCCCTAACCAGGTGCTAACGATGTTCCTAGCTCTTTCCAGCATGCAAGCTCTTTCATTGTTACTCCCTGCAAAGAATGTTTTCCAAGCCCTAAGTCTTTCCAGGGTTTTTTCATTGTTCTAACTTGCTCTGAATAAGTTTCTTTCCAGCCCTAACCAGGTGCTAACGATGTTCCTAGCTCTTTCCAGCATGCAAGCTCTTTCATTGTTACTCCCTGCAAAGAATGTTTTCCAAGCCCTAAGTCTTTCCAGGGTTTTTTCATTGTTCTATTTGCTCTGAATAAATTTCTTTCCAGCAGTAACCCGGTGCTAACGATGTTCCCAGCTCTTTGCAGCTTGCAAGCTCTTTCATTGTTACTCTCTGCAAAGAATGTTTTCTAAGCCCTGTCTGTGCAGGGTTTTTTCATTGTTCTACTTGCTCTGAGTAAGTTTCTTTCCAGCACTAACCAGGTGCTAACGATGTTCCCAGCTCTTTGCAGCTTGCAAGCTCTTTCATTTTTACTCTCTGCAAAGAATGTTTTACAAGCCCTAAGCCTTTGCAGGGTTTTTTCATTGTTCTATTTGCTCTGAATAAATTTCTTTCCAGCACTAACCAGGTGCTAACGATGTTCCCAGGTCTTTGCAGCTTGCAAGCTCTTTCATTGTTACTCTCTGCAAAGAATGTTTTCCTAGCCCTAAGTCTATGCAGGGTTTTTTCATTGCTCTAACTTGCTCTGAATAAGTTTCTTTCCAGCCCTAACCAGGTGCTAACGATGTTCCTAGCTCTTTCCAGCATGCAAGCTCTTTCATTGTTACTCCCTGCAAAGAATGTTTTCCAAGCCCTAAGTCTTTCCAGGGTTTTTTCATTGTTCTAACTTGCTCTGAATAAGTTTCTTTCCAGCACTAACCAGGTGCTAACGATGTTCCCAGCTCTTTGCAGCGTGCAAGCTCTTTCATTGTTACTCTCTGCAAAGAATGTTTTCCTAGCCCTAAGTCTATGCAGGGTTTTTTCATTGCTCTAACTTGCTCTGAGTAAGTTTCTTTCCAGCCCTAACCAGGTGCTAACGATGTTCCTAGCTCTTTCCAGCATGCAAGCTCTTTCATTGTTACTCCCTGCAAAGAATGTTTTCCAAGCCCTAAGTCTTTCCAGGGTTTTTTCATTGTTCTATTTGCTCTGAATAAATTTCTTTCCAGCAGTAACCCGGTGCTAACGATGTTCCCAGCTCTTTCCAGCTTGCAAGCTCTTTCATTGTTACTCTCTGCAAAGAATGTTTTCTAAGCCCTGTCTGTGCAGGGTTTTTTCATTGTTCTACTTGCTCTGAGTAAGTTTCTTTCAAGCACTAACCAGGTGCTAACGATGTTCCCAGCTCTTTGCAGCTTGCAAGCTCTTTCATTTTTACTCTCTGCAAAGAATGTTTTACAAGCCCTAAGCCTTTGCAGGGTTTTTTCATTGTTCTATTTGCTCTGAATAAATTTCTTTCCAGCACTAACCAGGTGCTAACGATGTTCCCAGGTCTTTGCAGCTCGCAAGCTCTTTCATTGTTACCCTCTGCAAAGAATGTTTTCCTAGCCCTAGGTCTATGCAGGGTTTTTTCATTGCTCTAACTTGCTCTGAATAAGTTTCTTTTCAGCCCTAACCAGGTGCTAACGATGTTCCCAGCTCTTTGCAGCTTGCAAGCTCTTTCATTGTTACTCTCTGCAAAGAATGTTTTCCAAGCCCTAAGTTTTCCAGGGTTTTTTCCAGGGTTTTTTCATTGTTCTACTTGCTCAGGGTTTTTTCATTGTTCTACTTGCTCTGAGTAAGTTTATTTCCAGCACTAACCAGGTGCTAACGATGTTCCCAGCTCTTTGCAGTTTGCAAGCTCTTTCACTGTTACTCTCTGCAAAGAATGCTTTCCAAGCCCTGTCTGTGCAGGGGTTTTTCATTGCTTTACCTATTGCTAACATGTTGTAAGCCGCCCTGAGTCTAAGGAGAAGGGAGGCATAAAAATCAAAACAAACAAATTTAATCAGAATGCTTCTTTCCAGCCCTGACCAGGTGCTAACGATGTTCCCAGATCTTAGCAACTTGCAGGCTCTTTCATTGTTACTCTCTCCAAATAAGGTGTTTTTTAAAAGCCCGAACCAGGGGATAAAATAATGTGCTGAATATGACCAGACTAAGGATGCTAGCCAGATGAATTTCTCGTAGGCAGATTCTTCCCTCCTATTTTCCTCCCCCAAAACTAAGGTGCATCTTATACTCCGGTGCATTTTATACTCAAAAAATTACGGTAATTCCCTCACCGCTGCCAAACTATTCACTAAGGCTGCACTAATATTACTATTAGTCTTCTCATCATTCCCATCGCCCATCTTCCCCCCACACTCCCAAAGGAAAACGTTTAATTCAGTGTTTCCCAACCTTGGCAACTTGAAGATATCTGGACTTCAACTCCCAGAATTCCCCAGCCAGCATTCGCTGGCTGGGGAATTCTGGGAGTTGAAGTCCAAATATCTTCAAGTTGCCAAGGTTGGGAAACACTGGTTTAATTCATGAGCTCCGGGAAGCCCCTTCCATTTCTCCTCCCTAAAAGCACCTCAAAGTCACACACACACACGTTACTGCAGCAAGAAGACAGACTCAAACCCAACCCTGATAAGACGGAGTGGCTGTGGGTTTTGCCTCCCAAGGACAATTCCATCTGTCCATCCATTACTCTGGGGGGGGGATCACTGACCCCCTCAGAGAGGGTCCGCAACTTGGGCGTCCTCCTCGATCCACAGCTCACATTAGAGAAACATCTTTCAGCTGTGGCGAGGGGGGCGTTTGCCAAGATTCGCCTGGTGCACCAGTTGCGGCCCTATTTGGACTGGGATTCGCTGCTCAAAGTCACTCATGCCCTCATCACCTCGAGGTTCGACTACTGTAATGCTCTCTACATGGGGCTACCTTTGAAGAGTGTTCGGAAACTTCATATAGTGCAGAATGCAGCTGCGAGAGCAATCATGGGCTTCCCCAAATATGCCCATGTTACACCAACACTCCGCAGTCTGCATTGGTTGCCAATCAGTTTCCGGTCACAATTCAAAGTGTTGGTTATGACCTATAATGCCCTTCATGGCACCGGACCAGAATATCTCCGGGACCGCCTTCTGCTGCACGAATCCCAGCAACCAGTTAGGTCCCACACAGTGGGCCTTCTCCGGGTCCCGTCAACTAAACAATGTCGTTTGGCGGGACCCAGGGGAGGAGCCTTCTCTGTGGCGGCCCCGGCCCTCTGGAACCAACTCCCCCCAGAGATTAGAATTGCCCCCACCCTCCTTGCCTTTCGTAAGCTACTTAAAACCCACCTCTGTCATCAGGCATGGGGGAATTGAAATACAGTGATCCCCCGCTCGTTGCGAGGGTTCCGTTCCAGGACCCCCCGCAACGAGCGGGTTTTCGCGAAGTAGCGCTGCGGAAGTAAAAACACCATCTGCGCATGTGCAGATGGTGTTTTTAACTTCCGCAGCGCTAGCGAGGAGCCGAAGATTGGGGGCGGCTGTTTTAAAACGTCGCCGCCGACATGGGGGGCTCGCTAGCACCCCCCCGAACCCCCAACCCGGGTTTGGGGGGGTGCTAGCAAGCCCCCCATGTCGGCGGCGACGTTTTAAAACACCCACGCGGCTTTCCAATGAGTCCCGAAGACAAACGCGGAAGTTTGACGTTTGTCTTCGGGACTCATTGGAAAGCTCCGATCGTTTTAAAACAGTTGCGCCGTTCTCCGCTGACTCCTGGCAAACTTCCCCGCTTTAGGAGTCAGCGGAGAACGGCGCGCCTGCTTTAAAACGATCGGAGCTTTCCAATGAGTCCCGAAGACAAACGTCAAACTTCCGCGTTTGTCTTCGGGACTCATTGGAAAGCTCCGATCGTTTTAAAACAGGCGCGCCGTTCTCCGCTGACTCCTGGCGAACTTCCCGGGCGAAGGGCGGGCGAGCGGGTGCTGCGGGGGGCTTCGCCCTCCCGCCAGCAAGAGGGGGAAGACCCAGGGAAGCCGCCCAGCAGCTGATCTGCCGGGCGCCATCTACGCATGCGTGCCCATAGAAAAAAGGGCACGCATGCGCAGATGGTGTTTTGACTTCCGGGTTCAAAAATCGCAAATTACCCTGTTCGCAATGGTCGGGGACGCAATAACCGGGGGATCACTGTATACCTTCCCCCAAGGCCTCTACAATTTATGCATGGTATGTTTGTATGCATGCTTGGTTTTGTAATAAGGGTTTTTTAGTTGTTTAGTATTGGATTGTTACATGCTGTTCTTTATCACTGTTGTTAGCCGCCCCGAGTCTACGGAGAGGGGCGGCATACAAATCCAATAAATAAATAAATAATAATAATAATAATACCTGCATCCACAGGTTGGCTGGGTTTTGTCACTTGGGAATGTGCCTCAGCAAGCACAATGAAGAGCTGGGATTTAGTGGCTTCCACACATTCCGGGGGAAGTTTCCGCAAAGAGTCCGCGACAGCCAGGGCAAATGTCATGTATTCATCATTGCGACGGCTGTTTTCGGGGTTCAACCATGACACCATCTCAGTTTGAAGCTGCTCCCAACGCAGAGTGACCAAAGCGTCCAATATCGCATCCTTTCCGCTCATCTTCCTCCTCTTCCTTGACTGGGGGGTGGGTGCTTTCATGGGTGACGCAGTGAGCACACTGGTTGAACTCTCATAATCGTCGCTACTGCGTAGTGAGGAGACACCCGAGTGCCTGGACGCGAGGTGTGATGGGAAGGAGATGTCCTCCATATACAAGATTGAATCCAAGGAGTCTTGTTGTACAGGACCTGGAGCGGCATCCTCAGGCTGTAATTATATAATTTGTGCCAATGATTATCCAAAGAGACAGATACAGTGGTACCTCTACTTAAGAACTTAATTCATTCCGTGACCAGTTCTTAAGTAGAAACGTTCTTAAATAGAAGTAATTTTTCCCGTAGGAATCAATGTAAAAGCAAATTCAAACATAGAAACATAGAAGACTGACGGCAGAAAAAGACCTCATGGTCCATCTAGTCTGCCCTTATAACTATTTCCTGTATTGCATCTTAGGATGGATATATGTTTATCCCAGGCATGTTTAAATTCAGTTACTGTGGATTTACCAACCACGTCTGCTGGAAGTTTGTTCCAAGGATCTGCTACTCTTTCGGTAAAATAATATTTTCTCATGTTGCTTTTGATCTTTCCCCCAACTAACTTCAGATCGTGTCCCCTTGTTCTTGTGTTCACTTTCCTATTAAAAACACTTCCCTCCTGAACCTTATTTAACCCTTTAACATATTTAAATGTTTCAATCATGTCCCCTCTTTTCCTTCTGTCCTCCAGACTATACAGATTGAGTTCATTAAGTCTTTCCTGATACGTTTTATGCTTAAGACCTTCCACCATTCTTGTAGCCCATCTTTGGACCCGCTCAATTTTGGACCCGTTCAAATAATGCGTGGAAACCCATTTGGAAAGAAATAAAATCTTGGAATTTGGGTGGGAGGAGGAGGAGGAAGAAGAGAAGCAGCAATTTTTCTGGGCTCGGGTTTTTAAGTAGAAAATGGTTCTTAAGTAGAGGCAAAAAAATCTTGAATACCTGGTTCTTATCTAGAAAAATTCTTAAGTAGAGGCGTTCTTAATTAGAGGTACCACTGTACTTGGCTAAATTTTACCATTATTTTATTTTATTTATTTATTAGATTTGTATGCCACCCCTCTCCGCAGACTCGCAGACCATCACTCTGCTAAATAAATAATTCGCTCATCACTGTCAAACTATTCACTAAGACTGCATTACTATTACTATTAGTCTTATCATTCCTATCACCCATCTCCTCCCACAATTGACTGCATGACTGTACCTCATTGCTTATATCCTTACGATTTATATTAATATTGTTTCAGAATTGCTTATTTGTATTCTCTTACAACCATTAAGTATTGTACCCCATGATTCTTGACAAATGTATCTTTTCTTTTACGTACAGATAGCATATGCACCAATGACAAATTCCTTGTTTGTCCAATCACACTTGGCCGATAAAGAATTCTATTCTATTCTATACGTGGTTACAAACATAACACCTTTAAAGACATTAATGCAGTTAGCATTAAAAAAAATCTAATGAAAGTAAGTAAAGCTGATTTGTAGAGAAAGTTTCATGCTATATTATGAACGTGGTGCAATTTGCTTTAATAATGCAATGTTATGTGCTTATGTATGTCTGGGTCAGAACAGAAGTGATTATCGTCAACTCAAAATGCGGAAGGAGTGTGTTTGTGGATCAAAAGAGACCATGCACACAGTCTCTACAAAAATACGACTTCAGCAATAGAGTGGTCAATGTCTGGGATGTGCTACCTGACTACATTGTCACTTCCTCAAACCCCCATAGCTTTAACTTTAAACTGTCTACCATGGACCTCAAATCATTCCTAAGAGGTCCCCAACATGCCTACCAATATGCCTACCATCCCTGTCCTACTGTCCCCAGTTTATTTGTATTCATTTCATGTGCTCATATCCATGTTTATACTCACACCTGTCATCTCATACATGTTTCACAAACTAAACAGTATCGGCTGGCGGGTCCGTGGGGGAGGGCCTTCTCTGTGGTTGCTCCAACTCTCTGGAACCAGCTACCTCCCAAGATCCAGACTACCCCCACCCTACTGGTCTATCAGAAAGTTATAAAGGCCTGGCTTTTCCAGCAAGCCTGGGGCCATTGACTGGATGGTGTCCCTTCGGGATCCGGCCATAAATGGTATGCACGGTTTTTAACTGTTGGTTTTAAGTTGTTTTAAATTGTTCTGTAGAGATTTTAATATGACACTGTATGTTTTATTGTTACTGTTGTGAGTCGCCCAGAGTCCCTAGGGAGTTGGGTGGCATACAAATGAAATAAATGAATGAATGAATTAATTAATTAATTAATGAAAAAAGGAAGGAAGGAAGGAAGGAAGGAAGGAAGGAAGGAAGGAAGGAAGGAAGGAAGGAAGGAAGGCTAAAAATAAAATAAAATATACGAATGCTGCAAAAGACGATGACGTTTTCTTACCTCCGCTGAAACGCTGTTCACATTCGCTTGGTTTTCCCTGTGTTTTACAAATTCTTCCAGCCAGGACAGCATTACAGAGTGGGCTGGTGGCCCTGGGTCCCTGCGCTTTGTTTTCACTCTTTTTTTCAGCCTGACGAACTTGTCTCGCAGCCGCTTCCACTTTTCTTTCCATGGGTCTGGATCCTCCTCCAAAGTTCTTCCAATTTCCCTCCCAGAACAGGCTGTCACCTCCTGGCTCTCGTAGTCTCTATCGGTCACGTCGCGCAAATATAGATACCTCCTCACTTCGTGCGCCAGTCTCTCCTCCAACTGCTCCATTTTGCTGTTTATTAGTTGGATTTATTAGTTGGATTTCTAAGTCACCCAACTCCTTCCGGAATTGCCTTTCTCCCGCCTCCCAGTAGAAAGTCAGAGTATTCGATGGATGGTGTGCATCCCCTACACAACTGTTTGCAACCACCTGCAACCCATCGACCCCCTTCACAGCACTGCTGTGGATGTGGGTCACACCTACATGCAGCTGCAGGCAAACCAAAAGCAAACCGTGCGAATCAAGGAGAGAAGCAACCTGGAATCAAGGAGAAACTTCCTAACAGGGAGAAAAATTAACCAGTGGAACGACCTGCCTCCAGAGGTTGTGGATGCTCCATCACAAGAGGTCTTTAAGAAGAGACTTGAATACACACTTTGTCTATAAGGTCTCCTGCTTGGGCTAGATGACCTCCAAGGTCCCTTCGGAATCCACTCCAGAGGTTCCCCCCATTAGTGACTGACGCCTAGCACAGGTCTGGAGGTCTATCCCATGGAAACAGACAGGCAGACAGACAGATAGAGCGGCACACAACTTCCGGAACCGATGAAGGAAAAGTGAACATCGGCCAGGATTCTCCTCTCCCTTCTTCCTTTGCGCATGCGCAACAAATCCCCTCTCCTTTGGACCCGGAAGCAATCTCCTGAGATGCCCTTTCCTTCTATTTTCACATTTTTATGTTGCTACAGAAACTTCCGGTCGGTCCTTCAATTCCTCCCTCTGCGCGGCGAGATGCTACAGAATCGGACAGCGGCTTCCCCGAAAGGCGGCCGCGCTCTCGCGCAGGCGCAAACCCTGCAGCCTTAAGCGATTTCCCGAGGAGACCGCCCCGAGTCCCCGTCCCACCCACCCCATTTGGCGAGTTGGGCTGTCCCGCCGCCGGTCTCCGACACGGGTCCCCGGGCCGCACCAATGGCTTCGGCGGGGGCGGAGAAGCGTAAGCGGGTGAACCTGAGCGTGAAGCAGAAGCTGGAGCTGATCGCCAAGCTGGAGTCGGGCTGGTCGGTGGCGCGGGTGTGCGAGGAGTACGGCGTGAAGAAGCAGACGGTGTCGGACATCCGCAAAGCCAAGGAGAAGCTGCGGCGGTTCGTGCTGATGTGCGACGTGGACGCCACCGGCAGCTCGGCCGAGATCGGCGAAAGGAAGCACATGAAGATGTCCCAGGAAGCCTCCCTGGAGGAAGCCGTGCTCCGGTGGTACGTGGAGCAGCGGGCCGGGGGGGCCAAGGTCCGCCGCGTCGACCTCAAGGCGGCCGCCAACGCCATCGCCGCCGACGCCAAGCTCAGCTTCAAGGCCAGCGACGGATGGATCTGGCGCTTCTACAAGAGGCACGGCATTGACCACAAGCGGGCCGCCGCCGAAGCCTCCTCTTGCGCCAGGGAAGAAGCCGCCGCCGCCGCCGCCGCTGTCAACACCGCCGCCGCTGCCGTCGAGGAGGAGGAGGAAGAGATGGAGGAGAGGGAGATGGCCCCGCTGGGCCGCGGCTTCTACAAGCGCTACATCCTGTCGCAGATCAGGTGATTGGATTGCTGGAGTTGGAAGGGGACCTTGGAGGTCATCTAGTCCAGCCCCCTGCTCAAAGTTGGCTTTTCTATGACGCGTGGACTTCAACTTCAATCAATGCTAGCTCAGGAATTCTGGGAGTTGAAGTCCACATGTCATAGGAGAGCCATCTTTCCCTACCACTGATCTAGTTCAAACTCCCCTGCTCAAGCGAGAGTCCCTTCACCACTTGCCAGACAAGTGGAAGTCCAATCTCCCTTTGAAAGTCCAAACTCAGCAGGCAAGCGGTGTATAAGTGTTAAGTGCTATTGCTAGTTAAGATCACAAAACTATTTAGCTCCTGCAGGAGGATTAACAGTTTAACAGAGTCGGAAGGGACCTTGAAGGTCATCTAGTCCATTCCCTTGCTCAAGCAGGATTCCATTGGTTGATCGCTTTTAGATAAGATTTTAGATAAGAATTCATTATAGAAACATAGAAACATAGAAGTCTCACTGCAGAAAAAGACCTCATGGTCCATCTAGTCTGCCCTTATACTATTTTCTGTATTTTATCTTAGGATGGATCTATGTTTATCCCAGGCATTCATTGATTGATTGATTGTTAGAGTTGAAAGGAACCATGAAGGCCATCGAGTTCAACCCCCTGCATGTTTAAATTCAGTTACTGTGGATTTATCTACCACGTCTGCTGGAAGTTGGTTCCAAGGATTTACTACTCTTTCAGTAAAATAATATTTTCTCATGTTGCTTTTTATCTTTCCCCCAACTAACCTCAGATTGTGTCCCCTTGTTCTTGTGTTCACTTTCCTATTAAAAACACTTCCCTCCTGAACCTTATTTAACACTTTAACATATTTAAATGTTTCGATCATGTCCCCCCTTTCCCTTCTGTCCTCCAGACTATACAGATTGAGTTCATTAAGTCTTTCCTGATAAGTTTTATGCTTAAGATCTTCCACCATTTTTGTAGCCCGTCTTTGGACCCGTTCAATTTTGTCAATATCTTTTTGTAGGTGAGGTCTCCAGAACTGAACACAGTATTCCAAATGTGGTCTCACCAGCGCTCTATACAGCAGGATCACAATCTCCCTTTTCCTGCTTGTTATACCTCTAGCTATGCAGCCAAGCTGCATAATGTTTGTGTCCAGGATGTGAGGGGTCTGTAAATATTTTCACTGCCCTCTTTTTGACTCGTGCAGTATACAGGCTCTCAATGGACGGCAGGTTGGCAGCAATTGTTTTTTCTGCAGTTCTGATTATCGTCTGAAGTCTGTGTCTGTCTTGATGGGTTGCAGAACCAAACCAAGGCAATTATAGAGGTGCAGGTGACAGACTCAATAATTCCTCTGTAGAACTGTATCAGCAGATTTTGTATTGTATTGGATTGTATTGGATTTATTGGATTTTTATGCTGCCCCTCTCCGGAGACTCGGGGCGGCTAACAGCAATAATAAAATAGCATATAATAATAATAATCCAATACTAAAAACAGTTTAAAAACCCATTATTATAAAAACCAAACATACATACAGACATACCATGCATAAAATTGTAAAAGCCTAGGGGGAAAGAGTATCTCAATTCCCCCATGCCTGGCGGCAGAGGTGGGTTTCAAGCAGCTTACGAAAGGCAAGGAGGGTGGGGGCAATTCTAATCTCTGGGGGGAGTTGGTTCCAGAGGGCCGGGGCCGCCACAGAGAAGGCTCTTCCCCTGGGTCCCATCAAGCGACATTGTTTAGTTGACGGGACCCGGAGAAGGCCAACTCTGTGGGACCTAACTGGTCGCTGGGATTCGTGCAGCAGAAGGCGGTCCCTGAGATAATCTGCAACTGGTGCACCAGGCGAACCTGGGCGAACGCCCCCCTCGCCACAGCTGAAAGATGTTTCTCTAATGTGAGCTGTGGATCGAGGACGCCCAAATTGCGAACCCTCTCTGAGGGGGTCAATGATTCTCCCCCCAGGGTAATGGACGGACAGATGGAATTGTCCTTGGGAGGCAAGACCCACAGCCACTCCGTCTTGTCTGGGTTGAGTTTGAGTTTGTTGACACCCATCCAGGCCCCACAGCCTCCAGGCACCGGCACATCACTTCCACTGCTTTGTTGACTGGACATGGGGTGGAGATGTATAACTGGGTATCATCGGCATATTGATGATACCTCACCCCATGCCCTTGGATGATCTCACCCAGCGGTTTCATGGAGATATTAAATAGCAGGGGGGAGAGGACCGACCCCTGAGGCACCCCACAAGGGAGAGACCTAGAGGTCGACCTCTGACCCCCCACTAACACCGAATGCGACGGACCGGAGAGGTAGGAGGAGAACCACTGAAGAACAGTGCCTCCCACTCCCAACCTCTCCAGCCGGACATAAATCAGGGATTATCGGTATCAGCTGCTTTATAGCTCTTTTCAAACTATATTAGCTTCCTTAAGTTTGGTCTGCTAAATCTGAACCTTTGAAAATTCTAGATCCAAGAGCAAAGAGGTGGCAGAGAAAGTGATGAAAGAGAAAAAATACGCCGATCCCCAGTGGAAGGGCAGACCCAAAAACCCCACCGATCAAGTTCAACCACTGTATATTACTGAACCCAAATTGGAAGAAGAGGGTCTAGGAAACCCCCCATGCGAAATTCATCCTCCCTCTGTTTCTGGGCAACCGGGATGGGGAGCATCACAAAAAAACAAAGGAGAGCCTTTTCGCGGGATGGAAGAGCGCTGGGAAGCCCAGTGGCAGCAGTTCCTCAAGACTTTGCAACCCGGCCACAAAGGTGGAGACCACCTAGGTTTCTCGCAGGCTTCTCCTTGGGAAGATGCCAAGGCCTTTCTAGCGTCCTTTGAGCAGGTGGCCGAAGCCTGCCGGTGGCCCTCGGAACAGTGGGCGGCCCGTCTTGTGCCAGCGCTGAGTGGAGAAGCCGACGAGGCCTTCCGGAGCCTGGAAGCCGGAGATCGGGAGGACTACGGGAAAGTGAAGGCCGCCATCTTGCGAGGGGAAGCCCTGAAAACGGAGAGGCGGCGCCAGCACTTCCGGCAGTTCTGCTGCCAGGAAGTGGGAGATCCCCGGGGGATCCATAGCCGTCTCCAGGAGCTTTGCCTCCAATGGCTGAAGCCCGAGAGACGCACCAAGGAGCAGATCCTGGAGCTGCTGATCCTGGAGCAGTTCCTGGACAGCCTCCCTCCGGAGCTCCAGAGCTGGATCCGAGCAGGAGGAGCAGAGACGTGTTCCCAGGCGGTGGCCCTGGTGGAGGACTTCCTGATGGGCCAGCAGGAGGTCAAATCGGAGTCACGGGAGGTATGGTGCAAAGGTTACAACCCCAGCCCTTTTGTGTTACTGAACAAGCATTAGGTTGCTTAGACCAGTGTTTCCCAACCTTGGCAACTTGAAGATATTTCGACTTCAACTCCCAGAATTCCCCAGCCAGCATTTGGACCAGAGTACCTCTGGAACAGCCTGCTACCGCACGAATCCCAGCAACCGATAAGGTCTCACAGAGTTGGCCTTCTCCGGGTCCCGTCGACCAAACAATGTTTGGCGGGCCCCAGGGGAAGAGCCTTCTCTGTGGCAGCCCCGGGCCTCTGGAATCAACTCCCCCCAGAGATTGGAACTGCCCCCACACTCCTTGTCTTTCGTAAATTACTCAAGACCCATCTATATCGCCAGGCATGGGGGAGTTGAGATACCTTTCCCCCAGGCTTTTTTTATATTTATGTTTGGGTATGTATATGTTGTTTGCTTTTTTTAATATGATAGGGTTTTATATGCTTTTTAATATTAGATTTGTTTTAGCTAAAATATTGTTTTTATTATTGTTGTGAGCCGCCCCGAGTCTTCGGAGAGGGGCGGCATACAAATCTAATAAATTGAATTGTATTGAAAATTGAATTTGCTGGCTGGGGAATTCTGGGAGTTGCAGTCCAAATATCTTCAGGTTGCCAAGGTTGGGAAACACTGGCTTAGACACACGAACAATTCTTCACTTGGAAATTAGTTGCATTAGTTGCATCCAGATTACTTACGGGACCATCTTCTGCCTCATTATGTGTCTGTGTATGTATGTATGTATTTATTTATGTATTTATTTATGTATGTATGTATGTGTGTATGTATGTATGTATGTATGTATTTATTTATTTATTTATTTATTTATTTAAAAGTTTGGGTTCGGCACCTGAATCCGAACCTGAACTTTTGCCGACCAGGAACAGCCGGGGTGCTCTCCCGAACCTGAACCCGAATTTTTGCCAAACTTCCGGGTTCGGCATTCGGGAGACCGCCGAGAAGCACCCCGGCTGTTTCTGAAGGTGACCGCTGGGCGGCGGCACTTCCCAGAACAGCCGGGTAGCTGTCAGCCGGTCAGGAGGCGCAAAAGGAGGTGGGGAATCCCACGAGGGTATTCCAGGGGCGGAGCTTTGATGTCACTGAGACGTCCTTCCTGGAGTCCCTGTTTCAGCCGGCCAGGAAGGACGTCTCAGTGACGTCAAAGCTCCACCCCTGGAATCTCCTCGTGGGATTCCCCACCTCCTTTTTCACCTCCCGACTGGCCGACAGCTCTCCGGCAGTTTCGGAAGGTGACAGCTGGGCGGCGGTGCTTTCTGGTGCTCTCCCGAACCCGAACTTTTGCCAAACCTTTACAAAAACTCAGGTTCAGTATACCGAACCACGCAAAGTTCGGTACGAGCCCGAACTTTGCAGGTTCAGTTCGCCCAACACTATGATTGATTGATTGATTGATTGATTGATTGATTGATTGATTGATTGACTTATATGCTGCCCCTCTCCGTGGACTCAGGGCGGTCACAACATTTCAATAAAAATACAGTATATAAAACACTTCTAAATCCAATTAATAGAAAGGTTTAATTTAAAATATTTTTTGAAATCTAAACATTTAAAAATCAAACATTCAAATACATGCCACAACGTCCTACACATTCATGTATCCCAGCGGCCGGTTAGGGCCCACAGAGTCGGCCTTCTCCAGGTCCCATTGGCAAAGACAATGTCGTCTGGCGGGGCCCAGGAGGAAGAGCCTTCTCTGTGGTGGCCCCGGATCTCTGGAATCAACTCCCCCCAGAGATCCGCACCGCCCCCACCGTCCTGGCCTTCCGCAAGGTATTGAAAACCCACCTTTGCCGACAGGCTTGGGTCTGTTGAGTTTTAACATGTAGCCCTGGCTGACAACCGAACGTATAATGCATGATTGGATGACATATGGATGACTTCTTTTAAGAATTGGGGTTTTAGAGCATATTTTAAGTTAGATTTCTTACATGTTTCTGCATTTACTTCTGTTGTGTGCCACCCTGAGTCTGCAGAGAAGGACGGCATAGAAATTTAATAATAATAATAAGAGGGAGATTGTGATCCCCTTATATAGAGCGCTGGCGAGACCACATTTGGAATACTGTGTTCAGTTCTGGAGACCTCACCTACAAAAAGATATTGACAAAATTGAACTGGTCCAAAGACGGGCTACAAGAAAGGTGGAAGGTCTTAAGCATAAAACGTATCAGGAAAGACTTCATGAACTCAATCTGTATAGTCTGGAGGACAGAAGGAAAAGGGGGGACATGATCAAAATATTTAAATATGTTAAAGGGTTAAATAAGGTTCAGGAGGGAAGTGTTTTTAATAGGAAAGTGAACACAAGAACAAGGGGGCACAATCTGAAGTTAGTTGGGGAAAAGATCAAAAGCAACGTGAGAAAATATTATTTCACTGAAAGAGTAGTAGATCCTTGGAACAAACTTCCAGCAGACGTGGTTGGTAAATCCACAGTAACTGAATTTAAACATGCCTGGGATAAACATATATCCATTGTAAGATAAAATACAGGAAATAGTATAAGGGCAGACTAGATGGACCATGTGGTCTTTTTCTGCCGTCAGTCTTCTATGTTTCTATGTTTCTAATAATAATAATAATAATAATAATAATAATAATAATAATAATAATATATATATATATATATATATATATATATATATATATATATATATATATATATATATTTGTTTTCATAGATTTTCACGGGTACAGGTATGACGGTCTTGGTATATTCGGGTTTCTTCCCGTGTAGGATTTTCAGGCTGGTGCTTCTGTCCTTCTTCTCAGGCGAACACAGGCATACAAATCTAATGGCCAGCCACGCCACCACTCCAGCCCCTCCCCGGAGGTCAAACACAACTGTGATGCGGCCCTCAATGAAATCGAGGTTGATACCCCTAGTATAGCATCTCTTACTTGAGCAGGAGATTGGAGTAAATGACCCACGAGGTTCCTTCCAACTCCGTCGTTCTGTTTTAACTTTGAACTGTTGCTGAATGAAGGGATCGTAGGTCAAGGGCTGTCTGTATCCCTAAATCAGTTTTTTTTCTTGGCAGGGGCCAGGGCTGATCCACGAGGTGGCTGTGAGTTTCCTCACCCCTGAGCAGACGCCGTTAATTCCCGCAGAGAGGCAGTTCCATTGCAAGATCAAGCAGGAGGAGGAGGATGGGGGCAATTTGGAAGGTAAGAGAAATGTGTTAAGACTAGCATGCACAGCTCAGATCACTTCCCAGGACATATATATATATTCCTACATATACAATTCCTACAATAAAGAAAGCTTTTGCCGACCGCAACTTGGGTGTCCTCCTCGATCCACAGCTCACATTAGAGAAACATCTTTCAGCTGTGGCGAGGGGGGGTGTTTGCCCAGGTTCACCTGGGCCACCAGTTGCGGCCCTACCTGGACCGGGAGTCACTGCTCACAGTCACTCATGCCCTCATCACCTCGAGGCTCGAATACTGTAATGCTCTCTACATGGGGCTACCTTTGAAAAGTGTTCGGAAACTTCAGATCATGCAGAATGCAGCTGCGAGAGCAATCATGGGCTTTCCTAAATATGCCCATGTCACACCAACACTCCGCAGTCTGCATTGGTTGCCAATCAGTTTCCGGTCACAATTCAAAGTGTTGGTCATGACCTATAAAGCCCTTCATGGCACCGGACCAGAATATCTCCGGGACCGCCTTCTGCCGTACGAATCCCAGCGACCAGTTAGGTCCCACAGAGTTGGCCTTCTCCGGGTCCCGTCAACTAAACAATGTCGTTTGGCGGGACCCAGGGGAAGAGCCTGCTCTGTGGCGGCCCCGACCCTTTGGAACCAACTCCCCCCAGATATCAGAGTTGCCCCTACCCTCCTTGCCTTTCGTAAAGTTCTTAAGACCCATCTCTGTCGTCAGGCATGGGGGAACTGACACATCTCCCCCAGGCCTATACAGTTTATACATGAAATGTTTGTGTGTGTGTTTGCTTTTAATAATGGGGTTTTTAGTGTTTTTTAAATTATTAGATTTGTTTTTTACATGGTTCTTGTTATTGTTGTGAGCCGCCCCGAGTCTACAGAGAGGGGCGGCATACAAATCTAATAAATAATAATAATAATAATAATAATAATAATAATAATAATAATATATTCAACACAAAAATATGTAACCCTTCCCTGGTGCAGAGCTGAAGGGATTGGATACTGTAGCCTAGAGCAGTGTTTTTCAACCAGTGTGCCGTGGCACACTAGTGTGCCGCGAGACATGGTCAGGTGTGCCGCGAAGCTCAGAGAAAGAAAACAAGAGAGAGAGAAAGAAAGAAAGAAAGAAAGAAAGAGAAAGCAAGCAAGAGAGAAAAAGAACAAGAGAGAAAGCAAGCACGAGAGAGAAAGCAAGCAAGAGAGAGAAAGAGAGAGAGAAAGAGAACAAGAGAGAAAGAAAGCAAGAGAGAGAGCAAGAGAGAGAAAGAAAGAAAGAGAGAGAGAGAAAGAAAGAGAGGGAGGGAAGGTGGGAGAGAGAAAGACATAGAGGGAGGTAGGGAGGGAGAGAGAAAGAGAGCAAAAAAGAGGAAAGAAGGAAGAGAGAAAGAAAGAGGGATGGAGAGAGGGGAAAAAAGGAAGGGAGAGAAAGAGGGAGAAAGAAATAGAGGGAAAGGGAGGAAGAGAGAGAATTTTTTTGTCCAATATTTTTTTAGCCCCCCCCCCCCCCCCCCTCAATGTGCCCCATGGTTTTGTAAATGTAAAAAATGTGCCACGGCTCAAAAAAGGTTGAAAATCACTGGCCTAGAGAATAATTCTCTGCCTTACAAGGCAAAGGTTGCAGGTTCAAGATTTGAACCGCTGACCTACAGATCTAACAGTCAGCTTTAGTGGCCTGAAGTACTGCACTCTATCCACTGCGCCATCTCGGCTCACTTAGGGTCGAAAATTAGGGTTGGAAAAAGGCTCAGCTGATTGTCGTAGGAAGCAACAATGAAGAACGGAGGCAAAGGGAAGATCGCAGGGAAGATTGTGTTAGCACCTCATTAGGGCTAAAAAAAAAGCTTAGTCAAAGCTACCTTCAGAGTATAAGGCGCACCCAAATTTTCAGCCTCTTTTTAGGGGATAAAAAGGTCCGTCTTATATTTCAAAAATACGGTAAATCAATAAAAAGCATTTCTTATG
Source organism: Erythrolamprus reginae (assembly GCF_031021105.1). Lineage (NCBI taxonomy): Eukaryota > Metazoa > Chordata > Lepidosauria > Squamata > Dipsadidae > Erythrolamprus > Erythrolamprus reginae. The sequence goes on along the minus strand of NC_091951.1, from coordinate 20,491,373 downwards.
ATAGGAGTCTGAAGCGCTGATCCAGCCAGGAAGCAACAGCTTAGCCAGTGAGGGATGTAGATTGTTGATTGTTGATCTGAAAAATCAGGTCCTTGGCTCTCTTGAGTAAACCAGTTAGGTCCCACAGAGTGGGTCTTCTGCGGGTCCCGTCAACAAAACAATGTCGCTTGGCGGGACCCAGGGGAAGAGCCTTCTCTGTGGCGGCCCCGGCCCTCTGGAACCAACTCCCCCCAGAGATTAGAATTGCCCCCACCCTCCTTGCCTTTCGTAAGCTGCTTAAAACCCACCTCTGCCGCCAGGCATGGGGGAATTGAGATACTCTTTCTCCCTAGGCCGTTTCAATTTTATGCATGGTATATCTGTATGTATGTTTGGTTTTTATAATGATGGGTTTTAAACTGTTTTTAGTATTGGATTATTATCATATGCTGTTTTATTACTGTTGTTAGTTGCCCCGAGTTTGCGGAGAGGGGCGGCATATAAATCAAATAAATGAATGAATGAATGAATGAATGAATGAATAAATAAACATCTCTTTTTCCACACTCTCTTCCAGCCGCCAATGAGTGGATCCCTGAGTTGAAAGAGGGGGGTGACACTGAGTCGGTGAAACTCCAGGTGATTCCTCGGGACAGTCTCCTCAAAACCTGGGAGGAGGAGGCAGAGGAGGAGGGCATCTCCAGGAGCCGCGACGCCCTTTCGAAGGAGAAGGGAGAAGACGGCTCAGGTCAGCCCACGGTCGAGATCTTTCCTCCAGCAGGAGAGGAGAGAAACCTAAGCCCACCGGGGGTCAAGAAACGCTACCAGATCCGCGGAAAGAAGACCTGTTCCATCTGCAGCAAGACCTTCAGCCGGAGCACGGTGCTGGCCGCGCACCAGAGGACCCACACGGGCGAAAAGCCGTTCGCCTGCCAGAACTGCGGGAAGCGCTTCAGCTTCAAGTCGGCGCTGGTGGTGCACGAGAGGACCCACACGGGCGAGAGGCCCTATTCGTGCGATCGGTGCGGGAAGAGCTTCACCGTCAGCTGGGTCCTTACCAGGCACTACCGCGTCCACGCGAAGAAGGACCAGATGGGCTGCTCGGAGTGCGGGAAGAGCTTCAGCCAAAAGTCCCAGCTGCTCAGCCACCAGAAAGTCCACGTTGGGGGGAAGCCCTTCCGCTGGACTCAAACCGGGGAAGCCTTTGGTGGTTGCGCCACGACCGTTAAGAGACAGGAAGTCCCCTGCTCCGGAGAGGCAAAGCCCTTCGGATGCCCGGATTGTGGACAGTCCTTCAACACCTCCTCCCAACTGGACAGGCATCACTGGGTGCACACGGGGGAGAGACCCTTCGCTTGCTCCGAGTGCGGGAAGAGCTTCAAACAGTGGCAGGTTCTGATGGTGCACAAGAGGATTCACACGGGCGAGAAGCCCTTCAAGTGCGCCGTCTGCGGGAGGTGCTTTTCTAACCAGGCCAGCTACATCCGGCATCGGAAAGTCCACGCGGGGCAGAGGACTCACCTCTGCGCCCTCTGCAGGAAACGGTTCCCCCACCACGCCGTTCTCGCGAAGCACCAGAAAATCCACGCCCGCGAAGCCTTAAACAGTCACCAGGGGGCGGTGTTGGAGAAAGCGGAGGAGGAACGAGCGAAAGAAATTGCATAAAAGGAGAATGGAGTGCTCCGTTTTGGGAGAATGGGACCTAAAGGCATGCCTTCCTAACGCCCATGGCCACCAGATGTGTGGAACCACTGGCCGCTTTGGGTGGAAGTGTCAAAGATTGTACTGGGTCTCTGAAAATACAGTGGTACCTCTACTTATGAACTTAATTCGTTCCGTAACCTGGTTCTTAAGTAGAAACGTTTGTAAGAAAAAGCAATTTTTCCCATAGGAATCAATGTAAAAGCAAATTTATTTATTTATTTGTTTATTTATTTATTGGATTTATATGCCGCCCCTCTCCGCAGACTCGGGGTGGCTAACAACAGTAATAAAACAGCATATAATAATAATTCAATACTAAAAACAGATAAAAACCCATTATTATAAAAACCAAACATACATACACATATACCATGCATAAAATTGTAGAGGCCTAGGGGAAAGAGTATCTCAATTCCCCCATGCCTGGCGGCAGAGGTGGGTTTTAAACAGCTTACGAAAGGCAAGGAGGGTGGGGGCAATTCTAATCTCTGGGGGGAGTTGGTTCCAGAGGGCCGGGGCCGCCACAGAGAAGGCTCTTCCCCTAGGTCCCGCCAAGTGACATTGTTTAGTTGATGAGACCCAGAGAAGGCCCACTCTGTGGGACCTAACTGGTCGCTGGGATTCGTGAAGCAGAAGGCGGTTCCTGTATGCGATTGGGGAAACCACAGGGAGGATGGAGGCCCTGTTTCCTCCCAAGAGATTCCTAGAGAGGCCCCACGGAGGCTTTTCCCCGCCTTTTCCGTCCCTTTTTCCTCCAAGGAGATTCCTACAGAGGCCTCACGGAGGCTTCTCTCTGCCTTTTCCGGCCCTGTTTCCTCCCAGGAGATTCCTAGAGAGGCCTCACGGAGGCTTCTCTCTGCCTTTTCCGGCCCTGTTTCCTCCCAGGCGATTCCTAGAGAGGCCCCATGGAGGCTTCTCCCTGCCTTTTCCGGTTGCAGTTTCGGAGGCTTGGGTTTGTAAGTGGCTCTTCTATGACTTGTGGACTTCAACTCCCAGAATTCCTGAGCCAATCATGCTAGCTCAGGAATTCTGGGAGTTGAAGTCCACAAGTCATAGAAGAGCCAACTTTGCCTTCACCTGATCTATGCGACCTTACCCAAGGACATTGGCAGCTTTTCATCCTGTCCTTCATTTTTCTTTACTTTCTTTATCCCTCCTCTTAGTAACCATCACTGCATCCAAGATTCTGGATTTTTCCCCATAGTCCCTACCAACACTCCTCTGCCTAGAATGCACTTATGCCAATTTGGACCCGGATCCGAAATTATGCAGGAGAGAGTCATGCACAGAACATTTAGCTGACCCAATAGCGAATTTTCAGCTAATAAGAGTGGTGAGATCCATTTAGTTTACTCGGATGGGAGACCACAAGGAAATCTCGGGGCTGCAGGCCATACTGGGAACTAAAAATAAAGTAAAATTTCCAGGTGGCAGTAGTAGTAAATCATGCAGATATTAGTGCCAAGCAAAAAAATAAGCGGAAACATCTGTTTATATGCTCTAATACAGTGTTTCCCAACCTTGGCAACTTGAAGCTATTTGGACTTCAACTCCCAGAATTCCCCAGCCAGCGAATGCGGACTGGGGAATTCTGGGAGTTGAAGTCCAGATAGCTTCAAGTTGCCAAGGTTGGGAAACACTGGTCTAATAGTATAGGAATGGGAGCAAATGAGAGAAAATAAAACCCCTCAGAAAATATTGTCTCCCCAATTTCACTGTGTTTTTAGTTACATTTTGCTTTAGTGAGGTTTCTTACACTGAAGGCTGTTTTCGTTCCCTCAAAATTACCACATTGAGAAGATCGTGTGTGTGTGTCACAGAAACTAATTAAAAGAAAATGAGAAGTATTATTTTGAAGTTTCTTTTTTTCCTTCTTCTTCTTCCGTTATTGTTGCTTTTCTCTTCTCCGTCCTGGTTCGCTAGGGCCTCAAAAGTCTCCCTCAGAGAAGTTGAGGCCTCCACTGACTGGAATTGCCCATTCAACTGTCAACGAAATTTTCAGAGGTGGCTGGTATGCAGGCATAATATGCTGGGATCTTATAGGGAAAAAAACGAAAAGGACATTGGAACCCAAGGCCCTCTATGGCAGGGGTGGGGAACAAAGTACACTTTTATGATGACTTGTGGACTTCAACTCCCAGTGGATGGCTCAGGAATTCTGGGAGTTGAAGTCCACAAGTCATAAAGGGGCCATTGTTCCTCATGGTGACTTAGCAATTCTGGGAGTTGAAGTCCACAAGTCATAAAGGGGCCATTGGTTCTCATGGTAATTCAGGAATTCTGGGAGTTGAAGTCCACAAGTCATAAAGGGGCCATTGGTCCTCATGGTGATTCAGGAATTCTGGGAGTTGAAGTCCACAAGTCATAAAGGGGCCATTGTTCCCCGTGGTGGCTCAGGAATCCTGGGAATTGAAGTCCATAAGTCATAAAGGGGCCATTGTTCCACGTGGTGACTCAGGAATCCTGGCAGTTGAAGTCCATAAGTCATAATGGGGCCATGGTTTCTCAGGAATCCTGGGAGTTGAAGTCCAGAAATAAAAAAGGTGGCATCCTCCCCCACTTAGACTCTATGGTGAGAGAGTCAGCAGTAGCTCATGTGCCCACTGATATGGCTCCTGGCACCACAAGTGGTACACATGCCATAGTTTGCCATCACAGTACTATACTACTATACCAGGGGTAGGCAAAGTTGGCTCTTCTATGACTTGTGGACTTCAACTCCCAGAATTCCTGAGCCAATCATGTCTGCTCAGGAGTTCTGGGAGTTGAAGTCCACATGTCATAGAAGAGCCCACTTTGCCTACCCATGTACTATACCATACCACCCCACACCATACTATACTAGTATAAATGAGCTTTGGTGGCACAGTGGTTAGGAGTGCAGTACTGTAAGGTGCTTCGGCTGATTGCTGGCTGTAGTTCCACAGTTCAAATCTCAGTAGGTCTCAAGGTTGGTTCAGCCTTCCATCCTTCCACAGTGGGGGAAAAAGAGGACACAGATTGTTGGGGGTGATAGGCTGACTCTGTAAACTGCTTAGAGAGGGTTGTAAAAGCACTGTGAAGCGGTATATAAGTCTAAATGCTATTGCTATATTAAATTTAAATCTGTTGTGTGCTCTTGTGTTGTTGTGGTTGAAGCTGAAGTAGTCGGCGACAGGCAGGACGTCTTCAAAGAAAAAAAGAAAGAAAGCCCACTTGCCTCTTTAAGAAAAGCACCTTCGGGGGGTGGGGTGGGGGGGAAATAGGCGCGGGCGAAATTTCGCAGACCACGAAAATTCTTCAGCGAGGCGGGGGGGGGGGGCAGAGCGAGGCATTTTGGAAGATTCCTTCGCGTCTCAGCTCCTCTGGGTGAAAAAGCGAAGCTTGCAGTTGCGGCGCCGTTCCGGGAGGGGTCGCCCGCGGGAGCGCCGCCGGCCGCCGCGAAGCGAGGGGCGGGGACAAGGCGGGAGCAGCTTTGCAGCCAAGCTGGTCAGCAGGGAGTCCCCGCAAAAGGCGCCCCGGGCTTCCCCGCCCCCCACCGGGGGAAAAACCCAGACGGAGATCGGCCGGCCTCTCTTTGCCGTTTGCGGTACGGTTGTTCCTCCGCAGGGGGTGAGGTGGGCGGCGGGGGCTTCTTCCAGGTTAGCGGGCGGAGCGTTGCAAAAATAAAAAAAAGGGGGAGGCCTCCCCTCCGTCCCGGGGAGAGGCGCGCGCTCGCCCCTGCCTCGCGTTGCAATTGCATTGTGTTGCATCGCGTGCACGGCGTTGCATTGCATTGGGTTGCACCGCAATCCTTGGCTTTCCTTTCCAGCGCAAGTGTGTGTGTGTGTGTGTGTGGTTTCGACGGGCCGGGCACAATGAGGCTCCGGGGGTCGCGGAGAAGAAAGGATTTTCGAGACCTCCGTCCTCCTCCGTCTCGAAAAGTGCAGATGTGGGGGCCGCCGCCGAGCATCTTGCACCCGGAATGTGTGTGTGTGCGCCCGCGAGCGCGTTTGTGTGGGTGCGTATGTGCACAGAAAGCGCGATGACACACACACACACCGGCTGGAAGCTCTCTTGGGAGGGGAGAGCAGAAGGGGACAGCAGAAGGGTCGAATTCCCTCTTCCCCAAACAAAGGGGTGGGGGGAGACGGCTAACTTTTTAACCTAGAGAAAGGAATCGTTGGTGTTATTTTTCTGGCTGGTGATTTCAAGTTTGCTGCAATGTGATGCCCCGTTGAACGACATGGCCCTTTGGAGGCACAAAAGTAGTAACAACAAAACTGTGGGTCTGTAAAGTTGCCCCTAGGTTGTTATTCTGCATGTGTGTGGGGAGGGTAGCTTGTGCCCTGAATGTGAAGTGTGGGAGAATTTTTTTTTTAGTTGTCCAGAATTGGATCTTTCTTTCTTTCTTTCTTTCTTTCTTTCTTTCTTTCTTTCTTTCTTTCTTTCTTTCTTTCTTTCTTTCTTTCTCTCTCTCTCTCTCTCTCTCTCTCTCTCTCTCTCTCTCTCTCTCTCTCTCCTCCCTCCCTCCCTCCCTCCCTCTCTCCCTCCCTCCCTCCCTCCCTCCCTTCCTTTTAAATTTTAAATCCATCCATCCCATTTCTACACCACCTATTTCACCTATAAGGCATTTATTTGCTGTTAAGAAAACGGGAGACCTCCCACCCAAATGGGATAAAACATTTCTTACCTGTTGAATTTATCATTATTTATCGCTTCCTCTCTTACCCCTTATATGCCAACGGTATAAACCAAGATATGATTTTATTGAGCGGGATAACAGAGAAAGTCTCTTGGCACAGTTTTTCCTTCAGCATTACAGGTACATTAGTTCTTGTTTAGCAACTGCCTCTTTTAGTGAAAATCTGCAGTTATGACACTGATGAAAATTTCAGACTAATCCTTACATTTATGACCTTCACAGGTCTGTAAAACAAAAAAGAAGTTGAGGCAAAATCATAAAACACAATTCAATATAGCAACCGGTAGTCCCAATTGTGGCTACTAAATGTGGACTACCTCTTTCTTTTTCTTTCTTTCTTTCTTTCTGTCTTTCTTTCTTTCTGTCTTTCTTCCTTCCTTCCTTCCTTCCTTTGTCAAACATATATAGGATAATTGTAGTGCCGCCACGAATCTACAGAGAGGATCGGCATACAAATCTAATAAATAAATAAATAAAGTTTGTATAAACATAACGTAAGTAAAAAGTAACTATAAAAGAGGACAATAGGACTTATGCACACCCCTTACAGACCTCTTAGAAACGGAGGGGGGGGGGATTGTTCAATTTTGGGGTTTTGGGAAGAAACCACAGAGTCAGGTCGTGCATTCCAGGCATTGATCGCTCTATTGCTGAAGTCGTATTTTCTGTAGTCATGTTTGGAGCGGTTTACATTGAGTTTGAATCTATCATGTGCTCATGTATTGCTGCGGTTGAAGGTGAAATAGTAATTAACAGGAAGGGCATTTTGGTATATGATTTTATGAACTACAGTTAGTTCATATAGGCGATGTAATTGTAAATTTTCTAATTGCAGTGTTTCAAGTCTAGTGGAATAAGGTATTTTGTTGCAAGCGGAGGAGTGAAGGACTCTTCTTGTGAAATATTTCTGGACTCTCTCGATTGCATTAATGTCTTATATGCAATGCGGGTTCCAGACAGGTGAGCTCTATTGCAGAATTGGTCTAACAAATGTTTTGTAAGCTCTAGTTAGCAGTACAATATTGCCAGAGTAGAAACTGCGTAAGATTAGATTAACAACTTTTAGTGCTTTTTTTGCCAATGTTGTTATAGTGGGCTCTAGCACTTAGTCATTGGATATGACTACTGAGTGCTAGAGCCCACTGTAACAACACTGCCAAAAAAAGCATTAGGAGTTGTTAATCTAATCTTACGCAGCGTCTTCTTTTGGCTAGCAAATATCATCTTGGATAGCAAACTACTGTAACGCTCTCTACATGGGGCTACCTTTGAAAAGTGTTCGGAAACTTCAGATCGTGCAGAATGCAGCTGCGAGAGCAGTCATGGGCTTCCCTAGGTATGTCCATGTTACACCAACACTCCACAGTCTGCAATGGTTGCCGATCAATTTCCGGTCACAATTCAAAGTGTTGGTTATGACCTTTAAAGCCCTTCATGGCATCGGACCAGAATATCTCCGAAACTGCCTTCTGCCGCACGAATCCCAGCGACCGATTAGGTCCCACAGAGTGGGCCTTCTCCGGGTCCCGTCAACTAAACAATGTCGGTTGGCGGGCCCCAGGGGAAGAGCCTTCTCTGTGGCGGCCCCGACTCTCTGGAACCAGCTCCCGCCAGAGATTAGAACTGCCCCTACCCTCCTCGCCTTTCACAAACTCCTTAAAACCCACCTTTGTCGTCAGGCATGGGGGAACTGAGATATCTCCCCCGGGCCTATACAATTTATGTATGGTATGCTTGTGTGTATGTCTGTTTAATAATGGGTTTTTAAAATATTTTATATTGTAAATTATTAGATTTGTTATAAACTGTTTTTATTGTGTTGTGAGCCGCCCCGAGTCTATGTAGAGGGGCGGCATACAAATCTAAATAATAATAATAATAATAATAATAATAATAATAATAATAATAATAACTCCAAGTCCTCAGAGAGGGGTGGCATGCAAATCTAAATAATAATAATAATAATAATAATAATAATAATAATAATAATAATAAAATTTTGATTACGCCATAAACTTGCAGGAGTGGGATAAACTATGGACATCTAATTATGGCACTTGCCACCAGCACGCTTAGCTAAGATGTACCCAAGACTCTCTCCAAAGTGCTGGAAATGCAAAGTGAAAATAGGTACATACTACCACATATGGTGGACGTGTCCACTAGTTAAGAAATTCTGGAAGAAAACTAAAAATATGATGGAGGAAATTATAGGAGAAAAAATACCACTAAAACCAGAACTTTTCCTTCTTGGAATAATTAGGCATAAAGTTACAATAAATGACAAACATCTGATTCTATACATAACGACTGCAGCAAGAATCATAGATTAGATTAGATTAGATTTATTGGATTTATATGCCGCCCCTCTCCGCAAACTCGGGGCAGCTCACAACAATAATAAAAAACAGTACATAATAACAAATCCAATGCCCACCAATCTAATTACAATTTAAAATTAATAAATTCATAAAACAGTCCCAATATATATAAAAAACAGGCATACAGTCAATCAGTCAATGGCAAAACAACATGGGCAAAGGGGAGATGTTTTAGTTCCCCCATGCCTGACGGCAGAGGTGGGTCTTAAGGAGTTTACGAAAGGCAGGGAGGGTGGGGGCAATCCTAATCTCAGGGGGGAGCTGGTTCCAGAGGGTCGGGCCCCCCACAGAGAAGGCTCTTCCCCTGGGTCCCGCCAGACGGCATTGTTTAGTCGACGGGACCCGAAGAAGGCTGACTCTGTGGGACCTAACCGGTTGCTGGGATTCGTGCGGAAGGAGGCAGTCCCGAAGATATTCTGGTCCGGTGCCATGAAGGGCTTTATAGGTCATAACCAACACTTTGAATTGTGACCGGAAACTGATCGGCAACCAATGCAGACTGCGGAGTGTTGGAGTAATATGGGCATACTTAGAGAAGCCCATACAGTGATCCCTCGGTTAGCGCGGGGGTTACGTTCCAAGACCTCCCGCGCTAACCGATTTCCGCGTTATACTGGATGCGGAAGTAAAAACACCATCTGCGCATGCGCGCCCTTTGTTCCATGGCCGCACATGCGCAGAAGGTGGAGCGACGCAAGTTCGGAGGCTGGCAATGCAATGGTGATTTTTCCGGGCTCCTCGCCGCTACCCACAGGGCAGCGCTGGCGGCAATGGCAACCCTCCCTCCTTCCCTCCTTCCCTTCTCTCCCTCCCTCCTTCCCTCCTTCCTTCCTCTCACCGGCTTTCTTGGGGCAGCGCTGGCGGCAATGGCAATGGCAACCCTCCCTCCTTCCCTTCTCTCCCTCCCTCCTTCCTTCCCTCCTTCCCTTCTCTCCCTCCCTCCTTCCCTCCTTCCTTCTTCTCACCAATCAGCAATCAGTATGACGTCATCGGGCGGGAAAAACCGTGGTGTAGGAAAAAAAACGCGGACTTATTTTTTAATTAATATTTTTTGAAAAACCGCGTTGCAGCGTTTCGCGCTAATCGAGAACGCGCAAATCGAGGGATCACTGTAATTGCTCTTACAGCTGCATTCTGCACGATCTGAAGTTTCCGAACACTTTTCAAAGGTAGACCCATGTAGAGAGCGTTACAGTAGTCGAGCCTCGAGGTGATGAGGGCATGAGTGACTGTGAGCAATGACTCCCGGTCCAAATAGGGCCGCAACTGGTGCACCAGGCGAACCTGGGCAAACGCCCCCCTCGCCACAGCTGAAAGATGGTTCTCAACACCTTTCAGCTATATGTTCAAACTTGGAAACAGGAAACTGTCCCAACATTGCTTAATTTAATAACAAAGATATATGAGGTAGTAGAAATGACAAAGCTTACATATGAACTACAGGATAAAGATACTAAGGAATTCCACAATACTTGGGACAGGTGGTATATCTGGATAAATAAAAAGAAAATAAAAAAAATAAAGAGAGAAAAACTAAACTATTGTTAAGAGGAATATTTACCATTGTAAGGCACTATTATACCATGGAAAAATATAGAGGATATGAAAGCAATCACATAGAAATGGACACGTTAATGGATAAATTAACAAGATATAGATAGAACAGAATAGAATAGAATAGAATTTTTATTGGCCAAGTGTGATTGGACACACAAGGAATTTGTCTTGGTGCATATGCTCTCAGCGTACATAAAATAAAATATACATTTGTCAAGAATCATGTGGTACGACACTTAATGATTGTCATAGGGGTCAAGTAAGCAATGAAGAAGCAATATTAATAAAAATCTTAGGATATAAGCAACAAGTTACAGTCATACAGTCAACATGGGAGGAAATGGGTGATAGGAATGATGAGAAAAACCAGTAGAATAGAAGTGCAGATTTAGTAGAAAGTCTGACAGTGTTGAGGGAATTATTTGTTTAGTAGAGTGATGGCGTTCGGGAAAAAACTGTTCTTGTGTCTAGTTGTCTTGGTGTGCAGTGCTCTGTAGCGACGTTTTGAGGGTAGGAGTTGAAACAATTTGTGTCCAGGATGTGAGGGGTCAGTAAATATTTTCCCCGCCCTCTTTTTGACTCGTGCAGTATACAGGTCCTCAATGGAAGGCAGGTTGGCGGCAATTGTTTTTTCTGCAGTTCTGATTATCCTCTGAAATCTGTGTCGGTCCTGTTGGGTTGCAGCACCAAACCAGACAATTATAGAGGTGCAGATGACAGACTCAATGATTCCTCTGTAGAACTGTATCAGCAGCTCCTTGGGCAGTTTGAGCTTCCTGAGCTGGCGCAGAAAGAACATTCTTTGTTGTGCTTTTTTGATTATGCTTTTGATGTTAGGTGACCATTTTAGGTCTTGAGATATGATAGAACCTAGAAATTTGAAGGTCTCTACTGTTGATACTGTGTTGTCTAGTATTGTGAGAGGTGGAAGGGTGGAAGGGTTTCTCTTAAAGTCTACCACCATTTCTACGGTTTTGAGTGTGTTCAGTTCTAGATTGTTCTGGTCACACCACAAGGATAGTTGTTCAACTTCCCGTCTGTATGTGGATTCATCATTGTCTCAAAGGAGTCCGGTCACTGTTGTATCATCTGCAAACTTCAGTAGTTTAACAGATGGATTGTTTGAGATGCAGTCATTAGTGTATAGAGAGAAGAGAAGTGGTGAGAGCACACAGCCTTGGGGGGGCACCTGTGCTAATTGTACATGTATCTGATGTGATATATGTGTAATAATAAATAAGAGGGGGGAAATATATTGTTATAAATGAATATGCTGCATAAAACAATTAGCCTGCAATTCAGCAGGTGTAAATATTAAGCTCTGATACCAAAACAACTCATGTATAAAGCAAAATGCTTTATTCCGTCTTGAGTGTGTATATATGTATGTTGTTATCCCCCTTGTACTTTCACGCTTCTTCTCTTTCTTCCTTTTTTTCTATGTATTCCTATGCATAAATAATTATGTAATTTTATGCACTTTGTAAATGTTGTACAGTTGTATTGTTTACAGTGATCCCCCGGTTATTGCGTCCCCGACCATTGCGAACAGGGTAATTTGCGATTTTTCAACCCGGAAGTCAAAATACCATCTACGCATGCGTGCCCTTTTTTTCTATGGGCACGCATGCGTAGATGGCAACCGGGAGATCAGCTGCTAGGCGGCTTCCCTGGGTCTTCCCCCTCTTGCTGGCATCAGCGAGGAGTTTCCCCACCGCCCACGCAAACTCCTCGCTGCCGCTCGCCCACCCTTCGCCTGCCCACGCCGTTCGCTCCCCCTCTTGCTGGCGGGAGGGCGAGAAGCCCTCCCCAGCACCCGCTCGCCCGCCCTTCGCCGCTCGCCCGCCCTTCGCCCTGGCCGCTTCTTCCCAGCGGAGAAATTCCAGCCCCCACCTGGTCCCGCCCGATCCTCCTCCCTGAGGCAGCTCGCCCTCCCATGGCCGCTTCCTCCACCCTCCATCGCAAGCCCTCGCCACCGCAGCCAACGCGCGCTGCAATCTTCAAGCCCGGCTCCTTTCGGCCCAGCATCCCGGGCCAAGCAGCTGCCTTCCGTGACTGAGCCTGGCTCGCCCGGAAGATCGTAGCGCGCGTTGGCTGCAGCGGCGAGCGAAGCCAAGCCGGCAGCAATGTCGCCGCCGCTGCAGCCAACGCGCGCTACGATCTTCCGGGCGAGCCAGGCTCAGTGACGGAAGGCAGCCGCTTGGCCCGGGATGCTGGGCCGAGAGGAGCCGGGCCTGATCCGCTGAGCCTGGCTGGCCCGGAAGATCGTAGCGCGCGTTGGCTGCAGCGGCGAGCGAAGCCAAGCCGGCAGCAATGTCGCCGCCGCTGCAGCCAACGCGCGCTACGATCTTCCGGGCGAGCCAGGCTCAGTGACGGAAGGCAGCCGCTTGGCCCGGGATGCTGGGCCGAGAGGAGCCGGGCTTGATCCGCTGAGCCTGGCTGGCCCGGAAGATCGTAGCGCGCGTTGGCTGCAGCGGCGGCGACATTGCTGCCGGCTTGGCTTCGCTCGCCGCTGCAGCCAACGCGCGCTACGATCTTCCGGGCCAGCCAGGCTCAGCGGATCAAGCCCGGCTCCTCTCGGCCCAGCATCCCGGGCCAAGTGGCTGCCTTCCGTCACTGAGCCTGGCTGGCCCGGAAGATCGTAGCGCGCGTTGGCTGCAGCGGCGAGCGAAGCCAAGCAGGCGCGCCGTTCTCCGCTGACTCCTAAAGCGGGGAAGTTCGCCAGGAGTCAGCGGAGAACGGCGCAACTGTTTTAAAACGATCGGAGCTTTCCAATGAGTCCCGAAGACAAACGGCAAACTTCCGCGTTTGTCTTTGGGACTCATTGGAAAGCCGCGTGGGTGTTTTAAAACATCCCCGCCGACATGGGGGGCTTGCTAGCACCCCCCGAAACCCGGGTTGGGGGTTCGGGGGGTGCTAGCAAGCCCCCCATGTCGGCGGCGACGTTTTAAAACAGCCGCGCCGCCCCCCAATCTTCGGCTCCTCGCTAGCGCTGCGGAAGTTAAAAACACCATCTGCACATGCGCAGATGGTGTTTTTACTTCTGCAGCGCTACTTCGCGAAAACCCGCTCGTTGCGGGGGGTCCTGGAACGGAACCCTCACAACGAGCGGGGGATCACTGTATACCCTTTTTAAATGTAAATAACTAATAAAGTATTTTTCAATAATAATAATAACAACAACAATAATAACAGTAATAATAATAATAATAATAATATACCAGTTTTCTTTTATCCTCCTTCACAGTCTCTCTCACCTGTTGGACAGTCTTAACCTGATTGTGATTAAAAGTGACCTCACCTGATCAATACGCAACTCTGGTTTTCAGAAAGTAAACCGCGAGGAAGCCGTTCAAACGGAACTAGAAGAGGCAGAAATTGGAAGAAACGGAAAGCTCCCATTCCAAAGCAAGCAACCCCCTGAAAAGATCAAAAGTGCGATCCATTCGTTGGGATGGAGGAGGAGCGCTGGGACGCCCAGTGGGAGCCATTTTTTGAGACGCAACCCACCTATGCAGACGGGAACTTGGAGGTTTCTCCTTGGGACGACCCCAAGGCCTTCCTGGCCTCCTTCGAGCAGGTGGCCACGGCCTGCCGGTGGCCCAGAGGAGAGTGGGTAGGCCAACTCCTGCCGTCCCTTTACGGAGACGCTGAAGAGGCCTTTCAGAGCCTGGACGCCATTCATCAAGAGGATTATGAGAACGTGAAGGCGGCCATCTTGAGAGGAGATGCTGTGAAAAGCGAGGGCCAGCGTCAACGTTTCAGACAGTTCTACTGCCAGGAAGTGGAGGACCCTCGCAAGGTTCAGAGCCATCTCCAGGAGCTTTGCCACCAGTGGCTGAAGCCCGAGAGTCACACCAAGGATCAAATCCTGGAGCTTTTGATCTTTGAGCAGTTCCTGGCCACCCTACCTCCAAAGCTTCAGGACTGGATTCAGTCCAAGAGGCCACAGACAACTTCCCAGGCTGCGGCCCTGATGGAGAACTTCCTTAGGAGCCAGCCAGAAATCAAAACCAAGGCGTGTCAGGTATGGTTTACGACAGGGGTAGGCAAAATAGGCTCTTCTATGAGGTGTGGACTTCAACTCCCAGAATTCCTCAGCTAGCGTGATTGACTCAGGAATTCTGAAAGTTGAAGTCCACAAGTCATAGAAGGGCCATCTTTGCCTGCCTATGGTTTACGATGTAGCTCTCATTTAAATTCCTACGTACAGTGGAAATAAAAAGGCTACACACATCTATTTTATTTTTATTTTATTATTTATTTAATTGGATTTGTATGCCGCCCCTCTCCGAGGACTTGGGGCGGCTCACAGCATATTTAAAAAAGAACAGTAATATAATCCAATTAGTACTACAATATTAAAAACAATTAGAAATAGAAGATTAATTAAAAAAATTAACTCATTAACTAAACATTCAGCCATCATACTCAAGGCATTCAGTGGTCAGGGGAAGATCTAAGAGTCCCAAGCCTGGCGGCAAAGATGAGTTTTTAAGCTCTTTCGGAAGGCAAGGAGGGAGGGGGCAGTGCGAATCTCTGGGGGGAGTTGATTCCAGAGGGCCGGGGCTCCCACAGAGAAGGCTCTTCCCCTAGGTCCCGCCAACCGACATTGTTTGGTCGACGGGACCCTAAGGAGGCCAACTCTGTGGGACCTCACCGGTCGCTGGGATTCGTGCGGCAGAAGGCGGTCTTGGAGATAATTAGTGGTAAGGACGGGGGGGACGGGACATGATCGAAACATTTAAATATGTTAAAGGGTTAAATAAGGTCCAGGAGGGAAGTGTTTTTAATAGGAAAGTGAACACAAGGACAAGGGGGCACAATCTGGAGTTAGTTGGGGGAAAGATCAAAAGCAACATGAGAAAATATTATTTTACTGAAAGAGTAGTAGATCCTTGGAACAAACTTCCAACAGACGTGGTAGATAAATCCACAGTAACTGAATTTAAACATGCCTGGGATAAACATATATCCATCCTAAGAGAAAACACAGAAAATAGTATAAGGGCAGACTAGATGGACCATGAGGTCTTTTTCTGCCGTCAGACTTCTATGTTTCTACTTAACCTCCCCTACCGGTTCGGAAGCTGCGTGATTTGCGCACACACGCACCACCGTTGCACACATTTTTTTCACCCTCTGCGCATTCCCAGAAGGCTTTGCTCAATCAGCTCTTTCTGAGGTAAACGCTCTTCCCTGTTTCAGGGCCCGCTGAAAGGGAGGCGTATGACGTTCGTACATGAAGAAGAGGCCGCAAACAGTGAACATGGTGAGAGGAAGATCGATAAGGCAGGTAAGGATTTTCCTGAAATATAACAAGCAATATACAAATCCTGCAATGTAGTGTTTCTCAGTCTACTCTTTTATGAATGAATAAATAAAGCTTTCTGCATACCCTCGTCTTCCCTGCTAGCCATTTTTCATTTAGTTACGTTTTTAATTTAATTTAATTTAATTTAATTCATTCATTGATTCAGTTTAGAATTAATAAGGTTTTCACCAATGAATCGACTTTGGTGCAATACTAGTATAGGAACTGTGGCTTCCTATAACAAGGAATATAGCACCCTCTTCTCTGCCCATGTCGCCTCAGATTAATCTATAGCAGTGGTTCTTAACCTGGGGGTTGGGACTCCTTTGGGGGGGCCCAACGACTATTTCACAGGGGTCGCCCAAGACTGTGGGAAAAGACAAATTTCTCAAAATGGGTGAACAGTGCAGTCAGGTGGTAGGAAAAGCAAGTAGGATGTTTGGCTGCATAGCTAGAGGTATAACAAGCAGGAAGATGGAGAATATGACCCCGCTCTATAGAGCGCTGGTGAGACCACATTTGGAATACTGTGTTCAGTTCTCGAGACCTCACCTACAAAAAGATATTGACAAAATTGAACGGGTCCAAAGACGGGCTACAAGAATGGTGGAAGGTCTTAAGCATAAAACATATCAGGAAAGACTTAATGAACTCAATCTGTATAGTCTGGAGGACAGAAGGAAAAGGGGGGACATGATCGAAACATTTAAATATGTGAAAGGGTTAAATAAGGTCCAGGAGGGAAGTGTTTTTAATAGGAAAGTGAACATAAGAACAAGGGGACACAATCTGAAGTTAGTTGGGGGAAAGATCAAAAGCAACATGAGAAAATATTATTTTACTGATAGAGTAGTAGATCCTTGGAACAAACTTCCAGCAGACGTGGTAGATAAATCCACAGTAACTGAATTTAAACATGCCTGGGTTAAACATATATCCATCCTAAAATAAAATACAGAAAATAGTATAAGGGCAGACTAGATGGACCATGAGGTCTTTTTCTGCCGTCAGACTTCTATGTTTCTATGTTTCTATGGTGTTAGGAACAAAAGCTTCTATTCTGGCGTCTTGGGACATATTTTTACAATCCGACCAATCCGGTGTTTACAGTGGGGGTGTCCCTCTGACCTTCCTGCCAATCAGCTTAAAGCTCTATTTAGGAGAATTGGGGCTAGACCTATGGTTGGGGATTAACACAATGTGAGGAAATGTATTAAGGGGTCGCGGCACTAGAAAGGTTGAGAACCACTGATCTACATGGGAAAAATCCCCTTAACTAAACAGTTAATCTAAAGCCCCAACAGTTTTAAAATTCAGTCAATGCCATTCACACAATAAAACATAGACTACATTCATTTGGCCAGGGGGCTAGGTCTAATGGCGCTACGCCTGGCGGCATAAATGAGTCTTGAGACTCTTGTGGAAGGCGAGGACGGTGGGGACATTGTGGATTTCTGGGGGGATCTGATTCCAGAGGGCCGGGGCCCCCACAGAGAAGGCTCTTCTCCTAGGTTCCACCAAGCGACATTGTCTAGTTCAGAGGTCTCCAACCTTGGCAACTTTATGAGGTGTGGACTTCAACTTCCAGAATTCCTCAGCCAGTCATGTTGGCTGAGGAATTCTGGGAGTTGAAGTCCACACCTCTTAAATTTGCCAAGGTTGGAGACCACTGGTCTAGTTGACAGGATCTGGAGAAGGCCGACTCTGTGGGACCTCACTGGCCACTGGGACGCGTTTAATGTTGTTTAATGTTCAATTATTGAATTGTTATTTTCATACTGTGCTATGCTTTTAAATATCCTGTGACAAGCAATCTAATCTGAATGTATTCCAACTCTAGGTTTTAGAGGGCAGCGGATGGAGAAAATGCTGAAAGAAGAAAAATCTGGAAGCCCAAAGTTAGAAGGGGAAACAGGAGGCGGAAAACCGCCCGTTGCAACTCAGTCTGAGTCCGAGCGACAGCCGGAATGGGCGGCATCTCAGAAGAACAAAACCGATCCATTTCGGGGGGTGGCAGAGAGCTGGGAAATCCAGTGGCAACAGTTCCTCCAGACATCGCCCCCCGCTCCCAACGGATGGAAGAACCCGACGAGGTCAGAGGATTCCCCCTGGGGGAACCCCAAGGCCTTCCTGCTCTCTTTTGAGCAGGTGGCCAACGCTTGCCGCTGGCCCAGAGAAGAATGGGCCACCCAGCTCTTCCCAGCCTTGAGCGGAGAAGCGGAAGAGGCTGTTCAGAACCTGGACATCCGAGAGCGAGAAGACTACGGCAAAGTGAAGGCGGCCATTTTGCGAGGGGAAGCGCTGAGGGCGGAGACGCAACGCCAGGATTTCCGGCAGTTCTGCTGCCAGGAGATGGGAGACCCCCGGAGACTTTACGGCCAACTCCACCAGCTGTGTATCCAGTGGCTGAAGCCTGAGAGACACACCAAGGAGCAGATCCTGGAACTGCTGGTCCTGGAGCAGTTCTTGGTCAGCCTCCCGCCGGACCTCCGGAGCTGGATCCGAGCGGGAAGGCCAGACACGTGTTCCCAGGCGGTGGCCCTGGTGGAGGACTTCCTGTCAAGCCTGCAAGAGGCCAAATCTGGATCCTGCCAGGTAGGATCTGAATTCCAGAACCGACAGTACAGAATCTGGATTAGGCTTCTGGAATTGCCTGCATATAATCCGGTGCAAAGGTGTTGTGTTCATAAGACAAAAGGCTGGAAGCCAGCTTTTCAAATGAAGAGCCACAATAATAATAATGATGATGATGATGATGATGCCCATGTAACACCAACACTCCGCAGTCTGCATTGGTTGCCGATCAGTTTCCGGTCACAATTCAAAGTGTTGGTTATGACCTATAAAAAGCCCTTCATGGCACCGGAGCAGAATATCTCCGGGACTGCCTTCTGCCGCACGAATCCCAGTGACCAATTAGGTCCCACATAGTGGGCCTTCTCCAGGTCCCGTCAACTAAACAATGTCGTTTGGCGGGATCCAGGGGAAGAGCCTTCTCTGTGGCGGCCCCGGCCCTCTGGAACCAACTCCCCCCGGAGATTAGAATTGCCCCCACCCTCCTCGCCTTTCGTAAAACCCACCTCGGCCGTCAGGCATGGGGGAACTGAGATATTCTTTCCCCCTAGGTCTTTACAACTTATGCATGGTATGTTTGTTTGTTTGTATGTATGTATGTTTAGTTTTACAATAATGGTTTTTTAGTTGTTTTAGTATTGGATTTACATGCTGTTTTTTATTACTGTTGTTAGCCGCCCCGAGTCTACGGAGAGGGGCGGCATACAAATCCAATTAATTAATTAATTAATTAATTAATTAATAATAATCCAGCATAGTGATCTCATTTGCTGTGTTGTATTGACATAATATATTAGATTTGTATGCCATCCCACTCCGAGGACTCGGAGAGGCTCACAACAACAATACATAATCTAATGTTAAAAGAACAATTTAAAACCCTTATTATAAAAACAATCACACAACCTGACAGACCATACATAACAATAGAGTTGGAAGTAACCTTGAAGGTCTTCTAGTCCAACCCCCTGCTTAGGCAGGAAACCCTACACTACTTCAGACAGATGGTTATCCAACGTCTTCTTAAAACTTTTCCAGTGTTGGAGCATTTGCAACTTCTGGAGGCAAGCAGTTCCACTGATTAATTGTTCTAACTGTCAGGAAATTTCTCCTTAGTTCTAAGTTGCTTCTCTCCTTGTTTAGTTTCCACCCATTGCTTCTTGTCCTACCCTCAGGTGCTTTGGAGAATAGCTTGACTCCCTTTTCTTTGTGGCAGCCCCTGAGATATTGGAACACTGCTATCATGTCTCCCCTGTTCCTTCTTTTCATTAAACTACCGATGCCCAGTTCCTGCAACCGTTGTTCATATGTTTTCATAGATTTCCTCTTTATTGCAAAAACTCTCTGAATGGATCTGTCTGTCTCCCCGTTTCAGGATCTGCTGAAGGATGACCCTGTGTATTTTGATCCTGGAGAGGAAGAATTCTTGGAAACAATGAAGAGGGAAAGAGTTGAAATGGAGATCAGCATGTTGGGTAAGGATTCTAGGAAACATAGGTGTTCTGTCGAGCTCTCTGGTAGAATCCTCCCGAAAATTCACAGGTACAAATTTCAGACACACACTCATGTTTGAAAATTCAAAACAATGTTCTTTATAATGAAACTTCACTTAAACCAAGCCCTCTTTTGGGATAGCAAAGAGCACTTGTCTCCAAACAAACTGGTAATTTGTACAAGTCCCTTATCAGTTCTGTGATACTTAGCTTGCAGCTGTGAGGCAATTCACAGTCCTTCTTTCACAAAGTGAAACACACTTTGCCCTGGTTTAGTTTCAAAGCGGGGAAAAATCAGCACACAAAGGTCAAAGTCAGCAAGGCAGGCACGAAACACAATGATCAGATAATCCTCCACAATGGCCAAACCCACAGGCTGCTATTTATAGCAGCCTCACTAATTACCACAGCCCCACCCAACCACAGGTGGCCTCATTTTCTTTGATAATAATCTCTCAGTTGTTGCTGCCTATGCATCGCTCTCCACATGCGTGGCTGTATCATTAGCTCTTGTTCCGAATCCAAGGAGGAGCTAGATAATTGATCTCCTTCTGAGCTGTCTGCCACACTCTCCTCCTCCCTGTCACTCATGTCTTCTTGGTCAGAGGAGCCTTCATCATCAGATTCCACTGGGAGCAAAACAGGCCTGCAGCATGTGGATGTCTCCCCCACATCCACAGTCCTTGAGGCAGGAGCTGGCCCAGAGCTAACCACAACAGTAGGAGTGTTGACAAAAGAAGTTGAGTATGTAAGATTTTACACACAGGGTAGATCTGGCCAGGATCTCACTACTTAAACCAGGAGAATGGCTGAATACTAGGAGGTTCTTGGTGCCCTTTGAGCTTAGTGTTATTTCACACTGTTTATGTTGTTTGTTTTATTTACACATATGATTGGTTTGCCGTTTGTTTTATTTCTTGCACGCTCCCAAGAGTCATTAATTATTTGTTCTTATCAATGACCAGGTGTTCGGCATAGTGAAACAAGTTGGAAGAATAGAATAGAATAGAATAGAATTTTATTGGCCAAGTGTGATTGGACACACAAGGAATTTGTCTTGGTGCATATGCTCTCAACGTACATAAAATAAAATATACATTTGTCAAGAATCATGTGGTACAACACTTAATGATTGTCATAGGGGTCAAATAAGCAATGAAGAAGCAATATTAATAAAAATCTTAGGATATACGCAACAAGTTATAGTCATACAGTCAACATGGGAGGAAATGGGTGATAGGAATGATGAGAAAAACTAGTAGAATAGAAGTGCAGATTTAGTAGAAAGTCTGACAGTGTTGAGGCAATTATTTGTTTAGTAGAGTAATGGCATTCGGGGAAAAACTGTTCTTGTGTCTAGTTGTCTTGGTGTGTAGTGCTCTGTAGCGACGTTTTGAGGGTAGGAGTTGAAACAATTTGTGTCCAGGATGTGAGGGGTCAGTAAATATTTTACCCGCCCTCTTTTTGACTCGTGCAGTATACAGGTCCTCAATGGAAGGCAGGTTGGCAGCAATTGTTTTTTCTGCAGTTCTGATTATCCTCTGAAGTCTGTGTCGGTCCTGTTGGGTTGCAGCACCAAACCAGACAGTTATAGAGGTGCAGATGACAGACTCAATGATTCCTCTATAGAACTGAATCAGCAGCTCCTTGGGCAGTTTGAGCTTCCTGAGCTGGCGCAGAAAGAACATTCTTTGTTGTGCTTTTTTGATGATGTTTTTGATGTTAGATGACCATTTTAGGTCTTGAGATATGATAGAACCTAGAAGTTTGAAGGTCTCTACTGTTGATACTGTGTTGTCTAGTATTGTGAGAGGTGGAAGGGTGGAAGGGTTTCTCTTAAAGTCTACCACCATTTCTACGGTTTTGAGTGTGTTCAGTTCTAGTTTGTTCTGGTCACACCACAAGGATAGTTGTTCAACTTCCCGTCTGTATGCTGATTCATCATTGTCTCGAATGAGTCCGATCACTGTTGTATCATCTGCAAACTTCAGTAGTTTAACAGATGGATCGTAGGAGATGCAGTCATTAGTGTATAGAGAGAAGAGAAGTGGTGAGAGTACACAGCCTTGGGGGGCACCTGTGCTAATTGTACATATATCTGATGTGATTTTTCCTAGCTTCACCTGCTGCTGCTTCCTGTCTGTTAGGAAGCTTGTGATCCACTTACAAGTGTGTTCAGGTACCGCTAGCTGATTTAGTTTGGTTAAGAGAATGTCCGGTACGATGGTATTGAATGCTGAACTGAAGTCCACAAAGAGGACCCTGGCGTAGGTCATTGGAGATTCAAGATGTTGAAGGATGTAGTGTAGAGCCATATTAACAGCATCATCTGTTGATCTATTTGCTCGGTATGCAAATTGCAGGGGGGTCTAACAGTGGATCCGTGATGGCTTTCAAATGGAACATCACTAGCCTTTCAAAGGTTTTCATAACTACAGATGTTAGAGCAACTGGTCTGTAGTCATTCAGTTCCTTGATGGAGGGCTTCTTTGGCACTGGGATGATAGTCGAGCGTTTGAAGCAGGAAGGAACATAGCACAACTCTAGTGATTTGTTGAAGATTTGGGTGAAGATGGGGGCCAATTGGTCAGCACAGACTTTTAAGCAAGAAGGAGTTATCTTGTCTGGGCCTGGTGCTTTTCCAGGCTTCTGTCTGAGAAATAGATTTTTCACTTCCTTTTCTGTGATCACTAGGGGTTGTAAACACAATGGGATGGGTTCAATTGTAGAAGTTTTAGCTGTTGTTGGTGTGTCTGGGATGGAGGTTGTGCACATAAGTGGTTGTGGTTTCTTTTCAAACCTGCAGTAGAACACATTCAGGTCATCTGCCAATTGCTGATCTCCTTCAGCTTGGGAAGGTGGTTTGCTGTAACAGGTGATGTTTTTGAGAGTTTTCCACATGTTTGCTGGTTCATTTGTTGAGAATTGATTCTTTAGCTTTTCAGAGTAGTTCCTTTTTGCTGCTCTGATCTCCCTTGTTAATATATTTCTGGTCTGATTGTACAGCATTCTATCACCTTTTCTGTAGGCTTCCTCTTTGGAATGACGTAACTGCTTGAGTTTGGCTGTGAACCAAGGTTTATTGTTACTGTATATTTTCAAGTTCCTGGTTGGTACACATAGGTCTTCACAGAAGCTGACATATGATGTTACAATATCTGTTAGTTCATCTAGATCTGCAGAGGTGTCTTTAAAAATATTCCAGTCTGTGCAGTCAAAGCAAGCCTGTAGCTTTAACTTTGCTTCCTCAGTCCAAGTCCTCACTGATTTAATTATTGGTTTTGTGGCTTTAAATCTTTGTTTGTAAGCAGGTACAAGGTGAATCATGCAATGATCAGAATGGCCCACAGCTGCTCTTGGTAAAGCCCTGTATGCATTTTTTACAGCTGTGTAACAATGGTCTAAGATATTATTGCCTCTGGTGGGACAATTTACATGTTGAAAGTATTTTGGTAGCTCATCTCTTAAGTTTGCCTTGTTAAAATCTCCCAAAATAATGGCCAGTGAATCAGGATATTTGGCTTCAGCCGCCATAATCTGATCGGCTAGGGTTTTTAGTGCCTTTTGTACAGATGCTTGGGGAGGGATGTAAATTGTAGAAATTAAGAAGGAATGAATCTCACGAGGAGAATAAAAGGGTTTGCAATTAATAATTAAAGACTCCAAGTTTTCATCACAGAATTTTTGTATAATGGTGATGTCTTGAGACCAGCTGTTGTTGATATATATACATAAGCCTCCTCCCTTTTTCCCCCCTGATAATTCTGCATTCCGATCACCCCGAAACATTTGAAAGCCCGGTAAATGCATACTGTTATCATCAATTTCCTCGTTTAGCCAGGTTTCAGTAAAGCATAGGGCAGATGCGTTGTGAAAATCAGAATAGCATCTATTTAAGAGCAGTATTTCATCCATCTTGTTGGCAAGTGAATGTAAATTGGTAAGAAAGATAGAAGGGAGCGGTTGTTTTTTAATTCCCTTGTTCCTTAGTCTATTTAAAATTCCCGCCCTTTTACCTCTTCGTCTCTGCCGGCTGCGTATGTTTTTGGTGATCCATGGTTGCCGGGAAATGGCTTCCTCCTGTGCTAAAATCTCCTCCGCGTTTGTAAAGACAGGTGGGGTTGAAGTTGCAGATAGCTGCTCCTTAAAGAAATGTTCTTTAATTCTTAGCAGATGGTCTGTTGAGTAGGAAATCCGTTGAGAATTGCAGGGAATAGTAGAAAATGAAAAAACTGTTTGAGAGCATTTCACCGAGGCAGCCTTTGTCGGCGCCATCTTGTATAATTCCTAACCCTAACCGAAAATAAGTACCGTATTTTTCAGACTATAAGACACACCTATGTTTTGAAGAGGAAAATAACAACAACAAAAAAGTTTTTGGCCTCCATATACCCTATTTTCAGGTCGTTTTCAAGGCTTTTTTCAGGCTTTTTCTGGGGTGTTTTCAAGGCTTTTTGGGGCCATTTTTGAGGCTTTGTTGGGGATGATTTTGAGGCGTTTCCCAGGCTGTTTCAGGGGCCTTTTTTCAGGGTGTTTTTGAGACTTTCTTTGGGCCATTTCTGAGGCTTTTTTTTTCAGGGCGTTTTGTAGGCTTTTTTCAGTCCTTTTGAAGCTTTTTCAGCCCAGTTTTGTGGCTTTTTCCAGCCCGTTTTGGAGGGTTTTGGGGGGCATTTTGGAGGCTTTTTGGGGGCCTTTTAAAAAGCATTTCCCATGGCATTTTGGGGGCTTTTTCAGGGATGATTTTTAGGCTTTTTGAGGCTGTTTTTGAGGGGTTTTCCAGCCCGATTTTGAGGCTTTTTCAGGGCATTTTTGAGGCTTTTTCGGGGCTGTTTTTTAGGCTTTTGTCACCCCAATTTTGAAGGTTTTTCTGGGCCATTTTTGAGGGTTTTATCAGGCTGCTTTTCCAGAAAAAAAAGGCCTGGAAAATGTCTCAAAAACAGCCCGAAAAAAGCCTGAAAAACAGGCCGAAACCCATCCTTTAATAAACAGCTGAACCCTCCCCCCAAAAACAGGCCGAAAAAGAGTGTGTGGACACTCAAATACGGCTAGTGGGCAGGGCTCCAGCAATATTCACTCTGTAAGAAACACAGACATTTTCGGCCATTTTTGGGAGACCAAAAAGTTCATCTTATAGTCTGAAAAATACGGTAATCAAGGCTATAGTTAACATTTTTTCCCTCTTTTTCGGCAGGTCACAGATGGGAAAGTGGAGGCAAGATGGGTGAAGATTCTTTGGGTGAAGATGAAAAGCTGGAGGCAACCTATAGGTCAGGCTCCACGCGGCGCCCTGTGAATCTGCCGTTAAGCTTCATGTCAAAAGAGGAGACACCCGCGGAGAACGAGAAGAAACGTCTTTTGCTGGCAAAAAGGTTTTCTACTGCTGTTATTGGAAAGTCCACTTTTTCCAGCAAGGATAAAACGCCTTTGTTCTCCAAGTATGGTCGGAAGTACCACTACAGAGTCGAACTTGACATGATAGACTCCTCAGAGGAGTTTGAAGAATGGCCCAGCTCAGAGGAGGATCTCCAGTGTTTTTCCGACTTTTGCGGAAAGGAAGAAAACAGCAGAATTGAGGAAAAGTGCAGGTTTTCTGAGAAGAGAAATGGCAACCGTTTCGACAGGTATCAGTGTAATTACCTGGAAGAAGAACTCGACCGTTCTCTCGAATACGTGGAAACCTTCAGTAACGCAGAATCGCTAAATGTAATTCAGGCCCCTGACGACGCCGATAGGAAAGTGTATGAATGTTCTCAATGCGGGAAACAATTTGGCAAATTTAGTCAATGGAGTCAACACCAGACAGTCCACACCGGAGAAAAACCATACAAATGTTCCCATTGTGGAAAGTCTTTCAATCAAGCAGGGAACCTGAAGACCCACCAGAATATTCATACCGGAGAGAGACCCTACGGATGTCCCCAGTGTGGGAAAAGCTTCAATCAGGCGGGAAACCTGAAGACCCACCAAAAAATCCACACCGGGGAGAGACCCTACAAATGCCCTCAGTGTGGGAAGAGCTTCACCCGAAGGATCCTTTTGAAGATACACCAGAGGATCCACACCGGGGAAACGCCGTACAAGTGTTCCGAGTGCGGGAAAGGATTCAACGAGATGCGGAACCTGAGAAGGCACCAGAGAATTCATACCGGAGAAAAACCTTACCGATGCTCCCAGTGTGGGAAGTGCTTCACCGAGGCAGACGTCTTGAAGATACACCAAAGGACCCACACCGGAGAGAGGCCGTACAAGTGTTCGGAGTGCGGGAAGAGCTTCAATAAATCGGGGACTTTGAGGAGGCACCAAAGGATTCATACCGGGGAGAGACCTTACAAATGTTTTCAGTGTGGGAAAGGTTTCAACCAGATGGGGACTTTGAAGAAACACCAGAGGCTTCACCCCGGTGAGAAACACTATAAGTGTTCCCAAGTCCACGCGGCGATTTCTATCGGCGAGAAACCGCACAAGTGCTCCGACTGCGGGAAGTGTTTCCGGCAGGCGGGGCTTTTGAAGAGGCACCAAAGGATTCATACTGGCGAGAGGCCCTACCGATGCTCTCAGTGTGGGAAATGGTTCAATCAGTCAGGAACGTTGAAGAGACACCAGAGAATTCACACCGGAGACAAACCACCCCAGTTTCTCGGTGGTGGAAATACGCCGGTCAGGGAAGTGACTTGAAGAGCTACCTGGAAATTCGTAACTTCCAGGAAAAAGCCACAGATGTAACTAAAAACCCAGTGGGGAACATCTCCATGGTCGGAACGTAGTAATTGAAAGATACATTGAAAACAAAGAGCGGCAGTAGAATAGAAGAGTTTTAGTGTATGATTGGGATAAAGGCAGGGAGTCCTCGACCTGCAACCACAATTGGGGTTGGAATTTCAGTTGCTAAGTGATGTGGTCAATAAGCGAGTCACCGTGGGACCGGATCTGATTTTACAACCAGGTTTTTTGGGTCATGATTGTTAAGTAAATCTGACTTCCCCAATTCAATTCACTTGTGGGACTGCAATCACGAGATACAACAACCGTCGTAAAGATCAGACGGTTGTCAAGTGACTGAATTGTGATCATGTGATTTACGGATGGTCGCGAAGTCACTTTTTTCCAAAAAAAAAAAAGTCGTACGTTGGAACTGTCGTTAAAGGAACGGTTATAAGTCAAAGATTACTTGTAAAATCAATAACCAACGTTACCACCTTCCATCTCTCGCCCGAATTATGGAGGGCAATTATGAATTATGTAGATTATGCTTTATGAAAGCAGAGGGAGAGTGTGAGATCTGATAGAAAATGCAGAGTTGAATTCAACTTTACGAACTTTTTTAAAAAGTACATGGAGAAGGATCAGTGAACGCTTCTAATCCATTCATGGATGCCATACAAAAATAAAGGGATTTGTCCTTTCATTCCAGAGGGTATAAAAACATCATGAACTGAATGCTAGGACAAAAAAACTCCAAAACATTCATGAGTAATTCAAAAAACGATTGAGCGGTTAGATCGATTTTGCAACGAGATGATGGGATACTCTTAACTATCATCGGACCTAATTGGGGTTGCTGCATGGAGCCAAGGTTGGACTCGATGGTCTTAATGACTCTCTCTAGCCTCCGGTTCCGTGATTCCATGGCAAGACCAGTATCGGGTTGCTACTGGTACGGATAAGGGCAGCGCACCGCTAGCAAAAATTGAGCTGCGTACACAGCTTTGCTTCCGCTGGGGGGGCGCACGCACATCCCAGTGAGATTTTGCTTCTGGGCATGCTCAGGAAGCAAAATCCCACGAGAGGATGCATGAGCATCCAAAATTTTGGTGATTTTTTGCTTCAGCGCATGCGTGAGCATCCCCTTGCGAGATTTTACTTCCTGCACATGCGCAGAAGCAAAATCCCGCTGGGACGCATGGCTGCGCCTGCAACAGAAGCAAAGCTGTGTGCATAGCGCATTGGTCGCGGTGGAATCGGGAATCCGCCCCTAGATAACGCCAAATGACTGTGAGTTTGGGTCTCCCATTCTACCTGGTCATTTGCCATTTTTAATTTTGGCTGTCAGAGCTGACACAGCATCCAGAGGTTCTTCCAGATTCCGCAATCTTTTGGACTCAAAAAGCAAGTGGCACATGGCTAGGAGGGACATTGCATAAATACCGTATTTTTTGAAGTATAAGACACATCTTTTCCCCCCTAAAAGAGGCTGAAAATTTGAGTGCGTCCTATACTCTGAATGTAGCTTTTACTAAGCTTTTTTCTGGCTCCCTCGGAATATATATTGCTAAAAAAAAATAAAGGGAACACTCACATAACACATCCTATTGAATGAATGAAATATTCTCATTGAATACTTTGTTCTGTACAAAGTTGAATGTGCACAACAGCATGTGAAATTGATTGTCAATCAGTGCTGCTTCCTCAGTGGACAGTTTGATTTCACAGAAGTTTGATTGACTTGGAGTTATTATTATTATTATTATTATTATTATTATTATTATTTATTGGATTTGTATGCCGCCCCTCTCCGCAGACTCGGGGCGGCTGACAACAGTGGTAAAACAACATAAACAATCCAATTAATAAAAACAACTAAAAAACCCTTATTATAAAAAACCAAACATACACACAAACATACCATGCATAACTTGTAATAGCCTAGGGGGAAAGGATAACTTAACTCCCCCATGCCTGGCGACAAAGGTGGGTCTTAAGTAATTTGCGAAAGACAAGGAGGGTGGGGGCCGTTCTAATCTCTGGGGGGGAGTTGGTTCCAGAGGGCCGGGGCCGCCACAGAGAAAGCTCTTCCCCTGGGACCCGCCAAACGACATTGTTTGGTCGACGGGACCCGGAGAAGGCCCACTCTGTGGGACCTTAACGGCCGCTGGGATTCGTGCGGCAGAAGGCGGTTCTGGATGTATTCTGGCCCAATGCCATGTAGGGCTTTAAAGGTCAGTTATATTGTGGTGTTTAAGTGTTCCCTTTATTATTTTTTTGAGCAGTCAACTTTGTTGACTTACAGGACAGCACTGAGGCCGGCAAGATATGGTTCGTTGGTTGATGGATGGAAGCAAGCTTTATCTGAGCCCCTGACGTATAACGTTTAAGTGTTCATTTTGTTTTGATCATATTGTGTTTTTCGCTCTTGCGTGCCACCTAAAGTCTTTTCTAATAGAAGGTGGCTATGTAAGTTTGTTTAAGAAATAAAACTTTTTTTGTTATATATATGTATGGAGAGAATACCTAAATATTAGTGAGGCAATGGCTTCTTGGGGTGGAATGTACTCTTGCACGGCTCTCCAAACTTGGCAACATTTAAGACTTGTGGACTTCAACTCCTAGAATTCCTCAGCCAGCGGATGGCTGAGGAATTCTGGGACTGAGAACATAGAAGACTGACGGCAGAAAAATACCTCATGGTCCATCTAGTCTGCCCTTATACTATTTCCTGTATTTTATCTTAGGATGGATATATGTTTATCCCAGGCATGTTTAAATTCAGTTACTGTGGATTTACCAACCACGTCTGCTGGAAGTTTGTTACAAGGATCTACTACTCTTTCAGTAAAATAATATTTTCTCATGTTGCTTTTGATCTTTCCCCCAACTAACTTCAGATTGTGTCCCCTTGTTCTTGTGTTCACTTTCCTATTAAAAACACTTCCCTCATGAACCTTATGTAACCCTTTAACATATTTAAATGTTTCGATCATGTCCCCCCTTTTCCTTCTTTCCTCCAGACTATACAGATTGAGTTCATTAAGTCTTTCCTGATACGTTTTATGCTTAAGACCTTCCACCATTCTTGTAGACCGTCTTTGGACCCGTTCAATTTTGTCAATATCTTTTTGTAGGTGAGGTCTCCAGAACTGAACACAGTATTCCAAATGTGGTCTCACCAGCGCTCTATATAAGGGGATCACAATCTCCCTCTTCAAAAGCAACATGAGATAATATTATTTTATTGAAAGAGTAGTAGATCCTTGGAACAAACTTCCAGCAGACGTGGTAGATAAATCCACAGTAACTGAATTTAAACATGCCTGGGTTAAACATATATCCATCCTAAGATAAAATACAGGAAATAGTATAAGGGCAGACTAGATGGACCCTGAGGTCTTTTTCTGCCGTCAGACTTCTATGTTTCTATGTTTCTATCCTGTATCCGAGAGAATGAACCTATGGCATATGTGCCACATTTGGCACACAGAGCCCTCTCCGCAGGCAAGAGAGCTCTCGCCCTAGGTCAGCTCCACTGCACATTGTGCTGGCGCCTCCTGCTGGTCAGCTAGTTTTCAGGTCTTCCACACATGCATGGTGGGGTGGGGAATATGAGGGAGATGTACATGCATGTATGGGAGTGCATACACAGGGTGTGGCACATGTGGGAGGTTGCACATGTGTGGGGAGCACATGGGGTCACATGTATGGAGCATGGGCATGTGAGGGGTGTCATGCGTGCATTGCATTATTATTATTATTATTATTATTATTATTATTATTATTATTTATTAGATTTGTATGCCGCCCCTCTCCGCAGACTCGGGGCGGCTCACAGCAGTGACAAAAACAATATAAATTGACAAATCTAATAATTCAAAATCTAAAATAGCACTTGTACATTTAAAAATCTAACAGCAAAGAACCCCAATATAAAAACATACATACAGTCATATCATGCACTAAAACTGCATAGGCAGGGGGAGATGTCTCAGTTCCCCCACGCTTGACGACAGAGGTGGGTTTTGAGGAGTTTACGGAAGGCAAGGAGGGTAGGGGCAGTTCTAATCTCTGGAGGGAGCTGATTCCAGAGGGTCGGGGCCGCCACAGAGAAGGCTATTCCCCTGGGTCCCACCAGACGACATTGTTTAGTTGACGGGACCCGGAGAAGACCAACTCTGGGACCTGACCGGTCGCTGGGATTCATGTGGTAGAAGGCGGTCTCGCAGATATTTTTATATAATTAAATATTATTTATTTATTATGGGTTCACATGCACGTGCTGTCGGCACACAATGACAATAAAGGTTAGCCATCACTATCCTATAAGATAGCGTTCCTCAAAACTTATTTCTCAGGATCCCTTCTGTTCTGCCGGCATGTCCCAACCGCCCGTAATTACAGGGTAATTAGTCCAAAAAGACACACACCACATGATAGAAGGAAAACCAAAAGTCTTTTATCAACAGAAAAGCAGAAACAACTCCCTTTTTAAATGTCAAAGGGATTTCCTGGTATACACAAGGCTCAGGTTAAATGCAATCCAATTTCTCACCCAATAACTGGGAAATTGAGTCAAATTCCAAAGTCCAGAAAGTCGACACACAGTCTTGAACAGGGAAACAGCAAAACCACGATCTTGACGAAACTATGAATCAGATAAACTTCCACAAGGCTAAACCAGCACGCTGCTCTTTTTATCTGTAGCACTAATTACAGCAGCCTCACCCAACCACAGGTGGCCTCACTTATCTCCTGTAATAATCCTTCAGTTGTTCTCTCCTATGCATCACTCTACGCATGCGTGGGTCCGTCATAAGTTCTTGTTCAGAATCCAGGGATGATAAGGATGATTGATCTCCTCCTGGGCTGTCTGCCAAATTCCCTTCTTCCCTGCTACTCACGCTTCCTTCGTCAGAGGAGCCTTCGTCAGGAGATTCTATCGGGAGCAAAACAGACCTGTGGCATGTGGATGTTTCCCCCACCTCCACATTCTTTGGGGCAGGAGCTGGGCCAGAGCCAACCACAACACCTTCCCACTTGTAAATATTAGAAGGGCCTTTGTTTCTCTGAATTATATTTATCAGTATTTACCATATTTTTAAAAATATAACGAATGCGTTCACTGCCACTACATCGCTTCACATGATAATTTAATATTGTATTAGTTTTCTCATCATAGCCTGACAAATAATTTTGATTTCACAGGCCCCTAAGTATGATCTGAGGAATTCCTACAGATCCCAGAACCATATTTTGAGAAACACTGACATAGTATATTGTGGGGAGTAGTTTCTGGTGAAAACCAAAATAAACAAATAAGGAAAGAAGGGGAGAGAGAGAGAAACTAAGAGAGGAAGAGGTCTGTAAGGGGCGTGCATAAGTGCACTACTGTGCTAATGTCCCTGTCCTACTGTTCTAATTGTCCTCTTTTATTGTTACATTTTACTTATGTTTATACAAACTACAGTACTACTATCCTATACATGTTTGACAAATAAATAAGGAAGGAAGGAAAAGAAAGATGAGGGGGAAGGGTTTCCCCTTTTATTCTCCATGCTTTTTGCCGACGATGTGAAACTTTTCAACACCACTGACAACACACTCACTCTCCAAAAAGACCTTGACTTTGTTTCATATTGGTCTGACACCTGGCAACTTCCAATATCAACCAACAAATGCTCTACCCTCCACATCGGCAAAAAGAATCCAAACTTCGCATATGAACTGAATAAACAAATTCTCGCAGCCAACCCACACTCAGTAAAAGACCTTGGAATACTAATATCAAACGACCTAAGTGCTAAAGCCCACTGCAACAATATCGCCAAAAAGGCTTCCAGAGTTGTTAATCTGATCATACGTAGCTTCTGCTCTGGCAATCTCACACTACTGACTAGAGCCTACAAAACCTATGCCAGACCCATTCTCGAATACAGCTCATCTGTCTGGAACCCTCACCACATCTCAGACATCAACACTCTCGAAAACGTCCAAAGATGTTTCACCAGAAGAGCCCTTCACTCCTCCACTCGAAACAGAATACCCTACGAAAATAGACTATCTATCCTGGGTCTTGAAAGCTTAGAACTGCAGTGCCTAAAACACGATTTAAGTATTGCCCACAAGATCATATGCTGCAACGTCCTTCCGGTCAACGACTACTTCAGCTTCAACTGCAACAACACAAGAGCACACAACAGATTCAAACTTAATATTAACCGCTCCAAACTTGACTGTAAAAAATATGACTTTAACAATCAAGTTGTCAAAGCGTGGAACTCATTACCAGACTCAATAGTGTCAACTCCCAACCCCCAACACTTCTCCCTTAGACTCTCCATGATTGACCTCTCCAGGTTCCTAAGAGGCCAGTAAGGGGCGTATATAAGTGCACTGATGTGCCTATCGTCCCCTGTCCAATTGTCTTTCCTTATCTCTTATATCATATACTCCCTCCCTCCCATCTACTTCTCTTCTTTTTACTTTCTATCGTCATATATATTACTTAATGTCTATTCTCTTCCATTGTATTGTATATTGGACAAAGAATAAATAAATAAAATAAATAAATAAATAAAGCTCCTGAAGGCAGGACAAGAAACAATGGATGGGAACTAATCAAAGAAAGAAGCAACCCAGTATTAAGAAACTTCCTAACAGTACAGTTAACTAGTGGAACAGCTTTGCCTCCAGGAGTTGTGGGTGCTTCATCCCTGGAGGTTTTAAAGAAGAAACTGGACAGCCAGTTTGAAATGGTATAGGATCTCCTGCTGGAACAGGGGGCTGGATGAGAAGACCTTCAAGGTCCCATCCAGATCACACCCCATTCCATGTTGGCAGGTGTGTCCCCAAAGCGTGGAGGTGACGGCATTTTTCCTGTGCCCAAAAGTTTGTTTATAAAAGAAGTGGCTTTGGAACTGAACTTAAATGGGCACAACTCTGCACTGTTCTATTTTCTTAGCAAGGAGGAGTAGATTGGGTTGTTAGGTCTGATAGAATAGAATAGAATAGAATAGAATAGAATAATATTGGACTGTAGAATAGAACAGAATAATATTGGAATGAAGAATAGAATAAAATAATATTGAAATGAAGGATCGGATAGCCACTCAGAGTCTTAGGGCGTTGGGGGACATTAGAATAGTATAGAATTAGAATAGAATAGTATAGAATTAGAATAGAATAGAATTCTTTATTAGCCAAGGCATTTGTCTTTGGGGCACATGCTCTCAGTGTACATAAAAGAAAAAGATACATTTGTCAAGAATCATGAGGTAAAAAACACTTAATGATTGTCATAGGGGTCAAATAAGCAATGAAGAGGGATTGTCATAGGATACAAATAAGCAATCATGAAACAATATTGATATAAACCATAAGGATACAAGCAACAAGTTACAGTCATACAGTCATAAGTGGGAGGAGATGGGTTATAGGAACGATAAGAAGACTAATAGAAATAGTAATGCAGCTTTAGTGAATAATTCGACAGTGTTGAGGGAATTATCTGTTTAGCAGAGTGATGGCGTTGGGGGGGGGGTATCCTTGTGCAGTGCTCTGTAGCGTCGTTTTGAGGGTAGGAGTTGAAACCATTTATTTGAACAGGCTTATTAAAAACAGGCCAGATCTTAATCCAAATGTCCCGCCTGAGAAAGGGGCTGGACTACAAGACCTCCAAGGTCCCTTCCAGTTCAATTCTGATTGATTGATTGATTGATTGATTGATTGATTGATTGATTGAGCCTTTCCGTCGCCCGGCCGGTCCGAGACCGCTGCGGGGGGAATAAAGCAGAGCCGGGGCCTGTCGGGAGGGGGCGTCCGCGGGCTCCCTTCCGCCGATCCAGCGGCTGAGCGTCAAGGCTAAAGCGAGGCGGGGGATTGATGGGCGCAGCTGCAGCGGGGGCCGCGAGTCCCGGGGGCCCCCCAGCGCTCGCACGCCCACCGGAGGAGAGGAGCCGCGCGAGTCCCCCCGCTGCCGGTACGGCCCTGGGGGGAGTTGGCCGGAGGGAGACTGCCGAGGCCTCTCCAGCCTTGCAATCCCGGGGCGGGGAAGGCAAAGGTTCGGTCCGTTGCACGGGGGGGAGGACTCCCCCCATTCGGATCACCCCCGAACCCAAAGCAGCCTGGGCGGGTTGCATCGCTTGCATTGCATTGAGTTGCGCGCCTTGCTCGCCTTTGCAGCGCAGGGCTGCAGGCGGCCCGGGGGAGACGGGCTTTTGGGGGCCGCGAAGGAGGTAAGGGGAGAGACATCCCTCTCCCTCCGTGTGTCCCGCTGCAGGGCCGCCACGAAGCTCCTGCCGGGGCTGGGGTCGGGGGAGGCCGCGGGTGGGCCGATCCCCGTTTGCAAGATCAGCCCTCCGCCTTGTTGTCCCTTGGGGTGGGGGACAAGAAGGGGGCAGGCTGCCCTCGCCTCTTGCATTGCCTCTATTCCCCCCTCCCTTAATTTAAAAGGAGAAAGGATATTTTTTAATAATTTTCTTTGTCTGAATATGATGCCCATTGAGAAAAAAGGGTTATTTTTAAATCCCCCAACCAGTAAAACAATGTTTAGTCTTTTGAAGGACCCATGTGTGACATCTGCCACTGTGCATGTATGTCTCTGTGTGTGTGTTCTTGATTAAAAAAGCGAGTTGTTCTCTTTTTGTTAAAAGGGACATGTCAGAGACAAGGCTTGCCCCCAAAAGTTAAAAGTTGGCTGAGAGTTAATAAAGTGAATTTTGGATGGCAAATTACCTACCGCTTTTTTGCAAAATTCTGGGCTAGTGTCTTTAAACTTGTGGGATATTCTTGTATTATTTTGTGCTACAAGTGATTACTTCTGAAACTTCGTTTACCTAGATTTTGGAGGACAGAAGGAAAAGTCCCCAGAAAAATTGGTGGTGGTGGGGATTCACCAGTGCCAAATGTTGTAAACACAAGTAGTGTCATATTTTTAATTTATATTCTTTTCTACTAAGGCTGCTCTACATCTCTCAAAAGTTCTTTCTTTCTTTCTTTCTTTCTTTCTTCCTTCCTTCCTTCCTTCCTTCCTTCCTTCCTTCCTTCCTTCCTTCCTTCCTTCCTTCCTCCCTCCCTCCCTCCTTCCTTTCTCTCCCTCCCTCCCTCCCTTCATTTATTTGACTTCTATGCTGCCCTATTCCTCAGACTCATAATTATATATTATTATATAATATAATATATTTTTACAGTATATATATTATACTGTATTATAATATATAATAATTATTATATAATCTATAAAAAGTCATTACTTAGCATCAAGATCCATACCTTTGTAAAAGATTGTGTGTTTATCTAGGATTAAAGTTGCGTTTTAGGTTAGATGAAGCAAGGGGATAAAATACACTGCTTTAAAAAATAAAGGGAACACTTAAACAACACAATATAACTCCAAGTAAATCAAAATTCTGTGAAATCACACTGCCCACTTAGGAAGCAACACTGATTGACAATCAATTTCACATGCTGTTGTGCATTGACAACTTCGTTCAGAACAAAGTATTCAATGAGAATATTTCATTCATTCAGATCTAGGATGTGTTATTTGAGTGCTCCCTTTATTTTTTTTGAGCAGTATAGTTCAGGAGATGGTTTTAGAATTGTTTCGCCTGCATCTTAGAATTACTTTTTAAAAATATTTTGAGAATTAAGGCAGTGAATTTCAGGCTTCTGCTATGCTGTATATTCTCCACAATATTTTGTCTAAACGCGCTAATTTGAAAATGCTCTGTATTGTAGAAGAAGGGGCAAGAGAAGAAAGCACAAGGACGGGCAGGAGAGCTAAACATTGGAGCAGTTGAAGCTCAGTTTACATCCAAGAGACCAAGATAAAGGAGCATCACCTTGGATCGAGGGAGACCCGTTCATTGGGATGGAAGCGCACTGGGAAACGCAATGGCAGCAGTTCCTCAAGACACTTCAGCCCTCTCATTCCCGAGAAGGAAATCGAGCAAGAGCAAGGAATTCTCCCTGGGAAGACCCCAAGGCCTTCCTGGCCTCTTTCGAACAGGTGGCCAGAGCCTGCCGGTGGCCCAGAGGAGAATGGGTAACTCATCTCTTGCCAGCCCTTTGTGGGGAAACTGAAGAGGCCTTTCGGAGCCTGGACACCATTCGTCAAGGCGATTACGAGAATGTGAAGGCCGCCATCTTGAAAAGGGAAGCGGTCAAAACGGAGGCCCGCCGTCAACGCTTCAGGCAGTTCTGCTGCCAGGAGGTAGAAGACCCTCGAATGGTTTACAAGCAGATCCAGGAGCTTTGCCACCAGTGGTTGAAGCCGGAAAGACACACCAAAGAGCAGATCTTGGAGCTGCTGATCTTGGAGCAGTTCTTGGCCAGCCTGCCTCCAAAGCTCCAGAGCTGGGTTCAACCCAGGAGACCGGACACGTGTTTCCAAGCGGTGGCCCTGGTGGAGGACTTCCTGCGGAGCCAGCCAGAGAACAAACCAGAAGGCCCTTTGGTATAGTTTGCTATTAATAGTAATAGTAAATATACATTATCTACTATATAAACTCTAATTTTAGCTCTTTTAAAATTATACACATTCAACTTCATTTACTGCGATAGGAAAAACATACCCAGAACCCAGAAGGGAAAAAAAGAAAAAAAAATCAAAAATTTTCTACCTGTTCTGTGTACCTGACTACCCGTAGGAGACCGTCACTGCTTGACTCCCTCTTCTTTGTGGCAACCCCTGAGATATTGGAACACTGCTATCATGTATCACTGCTACCATTCTTGTAGCCCGTCTTTGGACCCGTTCAATTTTGTCAATATCTTTTTGTAGGTGAGGTCTCCAGAACTGAACACAGTATTCCAAATGTGGTCTCACCAGCGCTCTATTTGGAATACTGTGTTCAGTTCTGGAGACCTCACCTACAAAAAGATATTGACAAAAATGAACGGGTCCAAAGACGGGCTACAAGAATGGTGGAAGGTCTTAAGCATAAAACGTATCAGGAAAGACTTCATGAACTCGATCTGTATAGTCTGGAGGACAGAAAGAAAAGGGGGGACATGATCGAAACATTTAAATATGTCAAAGGGTTAAATAAGGTTCAGGAGGGAAGTGTTTTTAATAGGAAAGTGAACACAAGAACAAGGGGACACAATCTGAAGCTAGTTGGGGGGAAAGATCAAAAGCAACATGAGAAAATATTATTTTACTGGAAGAGTAGTAGATCCTTG
Organism: Erythrolamprus reginae; assembly: GCF_031021105.1. NCBI lineage: Eukaryota > Metazoa > Chordata > Lepidosauria > Squamata > Dipsadidae > Erythrolamprus > Erythrolamprus reginae. Next base: position 20,453,816 of record NC_091951.1, on the reverse strand, counting down.
GAACAAACTTCCAGCAGACGTGGTAGATAAATCCACAGTAACTGAATTTAAACATGCCTGGGGTAAACATATATCCACTGTAAGATAAAATAAAGAAAATAGTATAAGGGCAGACTAGATGGATCATGAGGTCCTTTTCTGCCGTCAGTTTTCTATGTTTCTATGCTTCTATGTCTCCCGTGGTCCTTCTTTTCATTAAACCAGATCTACCTAGTTTGTTCAACCGTTCTTCATATGTTTTAGCCTCCAGGCCCCTAATCATCTTTGTTGCTCTTCCCTGCACTCTTTCTAGAGTCTCAACATCCTTTTTTACACTGTGGTTTCTCTTATCATTCTAATGCAGTGATACTTAAAGAAACTAAACAGGGATGCTGACAGGCATGTCCCTTGCAATATTGTTTTGCAACGGAAGTGCCTTTCAATAATCCTCTTAAGTCAAAGCAAGCAGCCCACCTGGAATATGTCAAAATCAGTCTCGCTTGCTCCCAGTAAAGACTCTCCTCTCTCTTTTAGGGCCCCCAAAATGAAGTGCTGGCTGGGTTTGAACCAGCCGAGAAGGAGCCCTTGGAGACTGTGAAGAAAGAAATAATTGAAGTGGAGATCAGAGTGCCAGGTAAGAATTATAATGTAGGAATGGATGCCCTCCTGCAGCTGCGGTTTTTGAATCTTTTAAAACTGAGCAGCCAAAACCTAACATTCAAAGCTCTTGCGCCTGATTCTGTGTTAGGGAAGATTTTCAAAGAGATGCAGTTTGTTCTAGATCAGTGTTTCCCAACCTTGGCAACTTGAAGATATCTGGACTTCAACTCTCAGAATTCCCCAGCCAGCATTCGTTGACTGGAGAATTCTGGAAGTTGAAAGTCCGGATATAAATAAATAATAATAACAGAGTTGGAAGGTACCTTGGAGGTCTTCTAGTCCAACCCCCTGCTTAGGCAGGAAACCCTACACTACTTCAGACAGATGGTTGTCCAACATCTGCTTAAAAATTTCCAGTGTTGGGACATTCACAACTTCTGGAGGCAAGCTGTTCCACAGATCAACCGTTCTGACTGTCAGGAAATTTCTCCCTAGTTCTAAGTTACTTCTCTCCTTGTTTAGTTTCCACCCATTGCTTCTTGTTCTACCCTCAGGTGCTTTGGAGAATAGGTTGACTCCTTCTTCTTTGTGGCAACCTCTGAGAGATTGGAACACTGCTATCAAGTCTCCCCTGGTCCTTTTTTTTAATCAAACTAGCCATGCCCAGTTCCTGCAACTGTTCTTCATACGTTTTAGCCTCCAGTCCCCTAATAATCTTTGTTGCTCTGAGAATTCTGGGAGTTGAAGTCCAGATATCTTCAAGTTGCCAAGGTTGAGAATCACTGTTCTAGATCCATAAGAATTGGGACGGCAAGATATGGTTTAGCAATCCTTTGATTTGCACTCCAAAGTACCCAATTATTGAATTTTTTCCTCTTGATTTGGCTGAGTGATTTGATCTGTAAATCCCTTCATACATGGCCTGATTTTAATCATGAATTGAGAGGGATGTGAACAAGGCCTCGGCAGGAATACCAATTTAAAAATACTGTACCTTACTTTCACGAATGGGAAGAAGATGTAAGACACCCTAGATTCCAGTGGGTTGTCTATTTTGACCGACGGGGAGTTTTGGAGAAATGCTCTATCGTGATTAGGGGACTGGAGGCTAAAACATATGAAGAACGGTTGCAGGAACTGGGTATTTCTAGTATAATGAAAGAAGGAACATGGGAGACATGATAGCAGTGTTCCAATATCTCAGGAGTTGCCACAAAGAAGAAGGAGTCAACCTAATCTTCAAAGCACCTGAGGGTAGAACAAGAAGCAATGGGTGGAAACTAAACAAGGAGAGAAGTAACTTAGAACTAAGGAGAAATTTCCTGACAATCAGAACAGTTAATCAGCGGAACAGCTTGCCTCCAGAAGTTGTGAATGTCCCAAAACTGGAAGTTTTTAAGCAGATGTTGGATAACCATCTGTCTGAAGTAATGTAGGGTTTCCTGCCTAAGCAGGGGGTTGGACTAGAAGACCCCCAAGGTCCCTTCCAACTCTGTTGTTGTTATTATTATAATTATTGGATTATACCGTGTTTCCCCGAAAGTAAGACAGTGTTTTACTTTCTTTTTACCCCCAAAAGCCCCACTACGTCTTACTTTCGGGGTATGTCTTACATTGGAAAAAAAATGAAAGGGTCCTTTCAGCGGCGCAGCAGCAAGGAGGCGAAGATTGGGGTTTCCCCTTTGCGTGGGTGGCGGGGAAGACCCAGGGAAGGTTTCGTCACCCGCTCGGGACAAACCCAAGCGGCCGAGTCGACGGAGTGTGCGGGGGAAGCGCTGAGTGCGCCAGGGAGGCGAGGACTTTTCGCCCCCCGCCTCTCCCGGCGTCCACAGTTCCCACTGTCGCCTCAGACGACTTCGGAGACCCGACTCCCTCGCAAGACAGGCGTCCACCCACCCCCAGCCCCGTACCGCTTTACGGGCCAGACGATTGGGGGGGCGGGGGGGCGCGAGGCAAAGGAAGTGAAGGGAACTACGGGCGCCGGGAAGGCGCGGAGCCAGGTGTGAGCGTTGCGGCGCGCGTGTCCTTTCAGACCCCCCCCCCCGCCGTTTCCCGCCTCCACTCACCAAATTGACAGGGTGAAGGTAGCCGTTCTCGTACTTGTCGCTTGCCAGGATCTGCCTCAGGTGGGCGATGTAGCTGGAGGCCAGGCGGAGCGTGTCGAGCTTGGAGAGCTTGGTGTCCGGCGGCACCCAGGGCAGGGTGGTCTTGAGGCGGGAGAAGGCTTTGCTCAGCACTCGCATGCGAGCCCGCTCGCGGGCGTTGGCCGCGTTCCGCTGGACCTGCTTGCCCTCCTGGCCCGCCGTTCCTGGAGGGCTCTTCTTGCCCGGGGTTTTCTTACGCGCCTTGCCCGCCACCGCGCCCCGTCCTTCGCCTCGCCGCCACCGCCTCTTCCCCGGCTTGGCAAAGCGAAGGACGGCGCTGGTCCGAAACGCCACAACCCCTTCAGCGGAAGATGGAGAATTCTCGCTCGCAGGAAAAACAATCCAGGTGGTGGGGCGCCACGAAGGGCGGCACTCGCGCAAAGCCACACAGTCCCGGATCGCTTGCTTCCCCGGCGCTGCTTTCCTAGGCAGCCGGCTTGCTGGCCGGGGAAGCAAGCGATCCGGGACTGTGTGGCTTTGCGCCGTGAGGACAACAACGGCGCCGTGGTGGCTTTCAAGCGCCGCCGTTCGTGGCGCCCCACCACCCGTTCCTGCAGACGCGGCGACGTATGCGCCATCCCGGAGATTACGGGACTTCGCCGAAATCCGCGCTGCGAAGAACTTGGGGGACTTTAAACCGAGGGGGATTACAAACGATCGGCTTTGTTGGAGGGGTTTTTTTTCCCACGGAAGGCCAAGCTTGGAGGAAGCAACCGAGGGAAGGGGCCTCGCTGGCGTCAAAGGTACCGAAGAGGTGGGGACAACCTGAAAGACGGAGGGAGGGTAATAGTAGGAGCTACGATGAGTAGAGTAGACGTGGGCAGGAGGCGGCCCGCAGCTACGTGTTTCCCCGAAAGTAAGACATATGTCTTACTTTCGGGGTACGGCTTATATTAGCCGACCCCCCTGGAACCCCCGATACGTCTTACAATCGGGGGTGTCTTACTATCGGGGAAACACGGTAGGACGTATCCTCAGATTATTATTTTATTGTTATTATTTATTGGATTTGTATGCCGCCCCTCTCCGTAGACTCGGGGCGGCTAACAACAGTAATTAAAAAAAAACAGCATGTAAATCCAATACTAATACAACTAAAAAACCCTTATTGTAAAACCCAAACATCCATACAAACAAACATACCATACATAAATTAGATCCTGCTGGGTATCTTGTAAATTGGCATAATTTTGCCTTCGTTTGATCTACAATCTGCTATGTAATAGGTTTCTCCAAACTTGGCAACTTTTAAGACTTGTGGACTTCAGCTCCCAGAAGTCATGCTGGCTGGGGGATTCTGGGAGTTGAAGTCCACAAGTTGCTAAATTTGGAGAGCCCTGTTCTATTGTATGGTATGGTGCTCTTCACCAGCTACTGGCACAAGAAGGCACTAACAAATTATTATTATTATTATTATTATTATTATTATTATTATTTATTAGATTTGTATGCCGCCCCTCTCTGTAGACTCAGGGCGGCTCACAACAATAACAAAGACAATGTAAGAACAAATCTAATAATTTAAAAAACACTAAAACCCCCATTATTAAAAGCAAGCATACACACAAATATACCATGCATAAACTGTATAGGCCTGGGGGGGAAGGAATATCTCAATTCCCCCATGCCTGACGGCAGAGATGGGTCTTAAGAACTTTACAAAAGGCAAGGAGGGTGGGGGCAGTTCTGATCTCCGGGGGGAGCTGGTTCCAGAGGGTCGGGGCCGCCACAGAGAAGGCTCTTCTCCTGGGTCCCGCCAAATGACATTGTTTAGTCGACGGGACCCGGAGAAGGCCAACTCTGTGGGACCTAACCGGTCGCTGGGATTCGTGCGGCAGAAGGCGGTCCCGGAGATATTCTGGTCCAATGCCATAATGTTTATAATGTTTGCCTCCCATCACCTGCAGGCAATGGAACCAAATCCCCAAATCACATCGGCACGTTGCTTCCTCTGGAAGGACTCAGAGCGGTCCAAACTGGGCCGAAAGAGGTAGGTGCTGTTCTAACGGAGTAGTTTTTTGGGGGCAGACTTGGAAATATGGTGGCGTTTATTTCTGGCTAGAATTCCAACCCACTCCATTGTTGGCTCTGTTAGCCGGGAATTTATTTACAATTGATCTCATTGGACTTGCCGAAATGGCTTCCGCAGCCCTAAATCCGAAGATGACAAACAACTGGCCTCGGGATTCAAGAAAGCAGGTAGTCCTCGATTTACGACTACGATTGAGCCCAAAATTTCTTTCGCTAAGTGATACACTGCCTAAATGATTTGTGCTCTGTTTTATAACATTTCTTGCCACGATCAGGTATAGTAGTTCATCTCGGTTCCGACCAGATTGCCCAAACCGTTGGTGACCTGTACTGTTGGCATCACAGATTTGGTTCTGTCGGTGCTGATCCGTGCACGCCGTCATCTTTTTTTCCTGAATTTTCACCGGATTTTTCTGTGTTTTGATGGCTTCTCCTTGTTCTGTGCTTTAAAAAAAACCCTTCCATCTGCCCCCAGGTTAATACTGACCTTTATTTCTCTTAGGTTTATTAGAGCAATGTTTCCCAACCTTGGCAACTTAAAGGTATCTGGACTTCAACTCCCAGAATTCCCCAGCCAGCGTTTGCTGGCTGGGAATTCTGGGAGTTGAAGTCCAAATATCTTCAAGTTGCCAAGGTTGGGAAACACTGTATTAGAATCAGTCAGGTGTTGGGCGGCCTATAAATCCAACAAATAAATAAATAAATTATGGGGGGGGGATGTTGGGCAATAGGATCTGATGGGAAGTCACGGTGTCTTCTCCTTGCAGGAACCGACGGACCTCAAAGAAACAGACGTACGATTGCAGACAGCCAAGCAGAGGGTGAACCGCCCAGCCCACCAGAGCGTAGCCTGGCAGATCCTACAGGAAGAACATGAAAACATCAGTTGTTTAAGTGAGGATGGTACGTACAGTCCAGCAAGGGTGGGAAATATCAGCCCACCCGTTTTACATGTTTCTGTGTACTTATTAACCGATGAAAAAAAATAGATACAGTGGTACCTCATCATACCAACTTAACTGGTTCCAGGAAGAGGTTCGTAAGGTGAAAAGTTCGTAAGATGAAACAATGTTTCCCATAGGAACCAATGTAAAAGCAAATAATGCGTGCAAATCCTTCAGGAAAATCACAAACTTTAGAAGGGAGGCGAACAGAGGGCAGGGAGGAGCAGCTAAAGGGGGCGGGTGGAAGAAGCAAGGCTAGGCTAAAGGGTGAGTGGGAAGGAAGAAAGGCCCCTCCCTTTTCTTTCTTCAAAAGACACCCTTTCAGTTCCTTTGCAAGCACGTTGTTCTCTGCAAAATTTTTCCTCCCCCAAGCTGCCCCTCCCTCCTCCCTTTTCTTTCTTAAAAAGACACCCTTTCAGTTCCTTTGCAAGCACGTTGTTCTCTGCAAAATGTTTCCTACTCCAAGCAGCCCCTCCCTTTTCTTTCTTCAAAAAAGGGGAAAAAAAGAAACCCCTTCATCCCAGCAGCAGCTGCTTGGGTTCATAAGGTGAAAATAGTTCGGAAGAAGAGGCAAAAAAATCTTAAACACCGGGTTCATATTTATTTATTATTTATTTATTTATTATTTGGATTTGTAGGCCGCCCCTCTCCGAAGACTCGGGGCGGCTCACAACAAGTGAAACAATCATAAAATCCAATTAATTAAAATATTTAAAGATTTTTTTTAAAAACCCATATACTAACAGACACACACACAAGCATACCATGTATAAATTAAACGTGCCCAGGGGAGATGTTTAATTTCCCCATGCCTGACGGCAAAGGTGGGTCTTAAGGAGTTTACGGAAGGCAGGAAGAGGAGGGGCAGTTCTAATCTCCGGGGGGAGTTGGTTCCAGAGAGCCGGTGCCGCCACAGAGAAGGCTCTTCCCCTGGGACCCGCCAACCGACATTGTTTAGTTGACGGGACCCGGAGAAGGCCCACTCTGTGGGACCTAATCGGTCGCTGGGATTCGTGCGGCAGGAGGCGGTCTCGGAGATATTCTGGTCCAATGCCATGAAGGGCTTTAAAGGTCATAACCAACACTTTGAATTGTGACCGGAAATTGATCGGCAGCCAATGCAGACTGCGGAGTGATGGTGAAACATGGGCATACCTAGGTAAGCCCATGACTGCTCTCGCAGCTGCATTCTGCACGATCTGAAGTTTCCGAACACTTTTCAAAGGTAGCCCCATGTAGAGAGCCCCATGTAGAGAGCCCCATGTAGAGAGCCCCATGTAGAGAGCCCCATGTAGGTAGCCCCATGTAGAGAGCCCCATGTAGGTAGCCCCATGTAGAGAGCCCCATGTAGGTAGCCCCATGTAGAGAGCCCCATGTAGAGAGCCCCATGTAGAGAGCCCCATGTAGAGAGCCCCATGTAGAGAGCCCCATGTAGGTAGCCCCACGTAGAGAGCCCCACGTAGAGAGCCCCACGTAGAGAGCCCCACGTAGAGAGCCCCACGTAGAGAGCCCCACGTAGAGAGCCCCACGTAGAGAGCCCCACGTAGAGAGCCCCACGTAGAGAGCCCCACGTAGAGAGCCCCACGTAGAGAGCCCCATGTAGAGAGCCCCATGTAGGTAGCCCCATGTAGAGAGCCCCATGTAGAGAGCCCCATGTAGGTAGCCCCATGTAGAGAGCCCCATGTAGAGAGCCCCATGTAGGTAGCCCCATGTAGAGAGCCCCATGTAGGGAGCCCCATGTAGAGAGCCCCATGTAGGTAGCCCCATGTAGAGAGCCCCATGTAGGTAGCCCCATGTAGAGAGCCCCATGTAGAGAGCCCCATGTAGAGAGCCCCATGTAGGTAGCCCCATGTAGAGAGCCCCATGTAGGTAGCCCCATGTAGAGAGCCCCATGTAGAGAGCCCCATGTAGAGAGCCCCATGTAGGTAGCCCCATGTAGAGAGCCCCAAGTAGGGAGCCCCATGTAGAGAGCCCCATGTAGGGAGCCCCATGTAGAGAGCCCCATGTAGGTAGCCCCATGTAGAGAGCCCCATGTAGAGAGCCCCATGTAGAGAGCCCCATGTAGAGAGCCCCATGTAGAGAGCCCCACGTAGAGAGCCCCACGTAGAGAGCCCCACGTAGAGAGCCCCACGTAGAGAGCCCCACGTAGAGAGCCCCACGTAGAGAGCCCCACGTAGAGAGCCCCACGTAGAGAGCCCCACGTAGAGAGCCCCACGTAGAGAGCCCCACGTAGAGAGCCCCACGTAGAGAGCCCCACGTAGGTAGCCCCACGTAGAGAGCCCCATGTAGGTAGCCCCATGTAGAGAGCCCCATGTAGGTAGCCCCATGTAGAGAGCCCCATGTAGAGAGCCCCATGTAGAGAGCCCCATGTAGGTAGCCCCATGTAGAGAGCCCCATGTAGGTAGCCCCATGTAGAGAGCCCCATGTAGAGAGCCCCACGTAGAGAGCCCCATGTAGGTAGCCCCATGTAGAGAGCCCCATGTAGGGAGCCCCATGTAGGGAGCCCCATGTAGGTAGCCCCATGTAGAGAGCCCCATGTAGGTAGCCCCATGTAGAGAGCCCCATGTAGAGAGCCCCATGTAGAGAGCCCCATGTAGAGAGCCCCATGTAGAGAGCCCCATGTAGAGAGCCCCATGTAGAGAGCCCCATGTAGAGAGCCCCATGTAGAGAGCCCCATGTAGGTAGCCCCATGTAGAGAGCCCCATGTAGGGAGCCCCATGTAGAGAGCCCCATGTAGAGAGCCCCATGTAGAGAGCCCCATGTAGAGAGCCCCATGTAGAGAGCCCCATGTAGAGAGCCCCATGTAGAGAGCCCCATGTAGAGAGCCCCATGTAGAGAGCCCCATGTAGGTAGCCCCATGTAGAGAGCCCCATGTAGGTAGCCCCATGTAGAGAGCCCCATGTAGAGAGCCCCATGTAGGTAGCCCCATGTAGAGAGCCCCATGTAGGTAGCCCCATGTAGAGAGCCCCATGTAGGTAGCCCCATGTAGAGAGCCCCATGTAGGGAGCCCCATGTAGAGAGCCCCATGTAGGGAGCCCCATGTAGGGAGCCCCATGTAGAGAGCCCCATGTAGAGAGCCCCATGTAGGTAGCCCCATGTAGGGAGCCCCATGTAGAGAGCCCCATGTAGAGAGCCCCATGTAGAGAGCCCCATGTAGAGAGCCCCATGTAGAGAGCCCCATGTAGGTAGCCCCATGTAGAGAGCCCCATGTAGAGAGCCCCATGTAGAGAGCCCCATGTAGAGAGCCCCATGTAGAGAGCCCCATGTAGGTAGCCCCATGTAGAGAGCCCCATGTAGAGAGCCCCATGTAGGGAGCCCCATGTAGAGAGCCCCATGTAGAGAGCCCCATGTAGGGAGCCCCATGTAGGGAGCCCCATGTAGAGAGCCCCATGTAGAAAGCCCCATGTAGAGAGCCCCATGTAGAGAGCCCCATGTAGAGAGCCCCATGTAGGTAGCCCCATGTAGAGAGCCCCATGTAGAGAGCCCCATGTAGAGAGCCCCATGTAGGTAGCCCCATGTAGAGAGCCCCATGTAGAGAGCCCCATGTAGAGAGCCCCATGTAGAGAGCCCCATGTAGAGAGCCCCATGTAGAGAGCCCCATGTAGGTAGCCCCATGTAGAGAGCCCCATGTAGAGAACCCCATGTAGGTAGCCCCATGTAGGTAGCCCCATGTAGAGAGCCCCATGTAGGGAGCCCCATGTAGGGAGCCCCATGTAGAGAGCCCCATGTAGAGAGCCCCATGTAGGGAGCCCCATGTAGAGAGCCCCATGTAGAGAGCCCCATGTAGAGAGCCCCATGTAGAGAGCCCCATGTAGAGAGCCCCATGTAGAGAGCCCCATGTAGAGAGTCCCATGTAGAGAGCCCCATGTAGAGAGCCCCATGTAGAGAGCCCCATGTAGAGAGCCCCATGTAGAGAGCCCCATGTAGAGAGCCCCATGTAGAGAGCCCCATGTAGGTAGCCCCATGTAGAGAGCCCCATGTAGAGAGCCCCATGTAGAGAGCCCCATGTAGGGAGCCCCATGTAGGTAGCCCCATGTAGGTAGCCCCATGTAGAGAGCCCCATGTAGAGAGCCCCATGTAGAGAGCCCCATGTAGGTAGCCCCATGTAGAGAGCCCCATGTAGGGAGCCCCATGTAGAGAGCCCCATGTAGAGAGCCCCATGTAGAGAGCCCCATGTAGGTAGCCCCATGTAGAGAGCCCCATGTAGGGAGCCCCATGTAGGGAGCCCCATGTAGAGAGCCCCATGTAGAGAGCCCCATGTAGAGAGCCCCATGTAGAGAGCCCCATGTAGAGAGCCCCATGTAGAGAGCCCCATGTAGAGAGCCCCATGTAGAGAGCCCCATGTAGAGAGCCCCATGTAGAGAGCCCCATGTAGAGAGCCCCATGTAGAGAGCCCCATGTAGAGAGCCCCATGTAGAGAGCCCCATGTAGAGAGCCCCATGTAGGGAGCCCCATGTAGGTAGCCCCATGTAGGTAGCCCCATGTAGAGAGCCCCATGTAGAGAGCCCCATGTAGAGAGCCCCATGTAGGTAGCCCCATGTAGAGAGCCCCATGTAGAGAGCCCCATGTAGGTAGCCCCATGTAGAGAGCCCCATGTAGAGAGCCCCATGTAGGGAGCCCCATGTAGGTAGCCCCATGTAGAGAGCCCCATGTAGAGAGCCCCATGTAGAGAGCCCCATGTAGAGAGCCCCATGTAGGTAGCCCCATGTAGAGAGCCCCATGTAGAGAGCCCCATGTAGAGAGCCCCATGTAGGGAGCCCCATGTAGGTAGCCCCATGTAGGTAGCCCCATGTAGAGAGCCCCATGTAGAGAGCCCCATGTAGAGAGCCCCATGTAGGTAGCCCCATGTAGAGAGCCCCATGTAGAGAGCCCCATGTAGGTAGCCCCATGTAGAGAGCCCCATGTAGAGAGCCCCATGTAGGTAGCCCCATGTAGAGAGCCCCATGTAGAGAGCCCCATGTAGGGAGCCCCATGTAGGTAGCCCCATGTAGAGAGCCCCATGTAGAGAGCCCCATGTAGAGAGCCCCATGTAGAGAGCCCCATGTAGGTAGCCCCATGTAGAGAGCCCCATGTAGAGAGCCCCATGTAGAGAGCCCCATGTAGGGAGCCCCATGTAGGTAGCCCCATGTAGGTAGCCCCATGTAGAGAGCCCCATGTAGAGAGCCCCATGTAGAGAGCCCCATGTAGGTAGCCCCATGTAGAGAGCCCCATGTAGAGAGCCCCATGTAGAGAGCCCCATGTAGAGAGCCCCATGTAGGTAGCCCCATGTAGGTAGCCCCATGTAGAGAGCCCCATGTAGAGAGCCCCATGTAGAGAGCCCCATGTAGGTAGCCCCATGTAGGTAGCCCCATGTAGAGAGCCCCATGTAGAGAGCCCCATGTAGGGAGCCCCATGTAGGTAGCCCCATGTAGAGAGCCCCATGTAGAGAGCCCCATGTAGAGAGCCCCATGTAGAGAGCCCCATGTAGGTAGCCCCATGTAGAGAGCCCCATGTAGAGAGCCCCATGTAGAGAGCCCCATGTAGGGAGCCCCATGTAGGTAGCCCCATGTAGGTAGCCCCATGTAGAGAGCCCCATGTAGAGAGCCCCATGTAGAGAGCCCCATGTAGGTAGCCCCATGTAGAGAGCCCCATGTAGAGAGCCCCATGTAGGTAGCCCCATGTAGAGAGCCCCATGTAGAGAGCCCCATGTAGGTAGCCCCATGTAGAGAGCCCCATGTAGAGAGCCCCATGTAGGGAGCCCCATGTAGGTAGCCCCATGTAGAGAGCCCCATGTAGAGAGCCCCATGTAGAGAGCCCCATGTAGAGAGCCCCATGTAGGTAGCCCCATGTAGAGAGCCCCATGTAGAGAGCCCCATGTAGAGAGCCCCATGTAGGGAGCCCCATGTAGGTAGCCCCATGTAGGTAGCCCCATGTAGAGAGCCCCATGTAGAGAGCCCCATGTAGAGAGCCCCATGTAGGTAGCCCCATGTAGAGAGCCCCATGTAGAGAGCCCCATGTAGGTAGCCCCATGTAGAGAGCCCCATGTAGAGAGCTGCCATGTATCTTGAAAGGTTCGTTAGAAGAGGCGTTTGTAAGATGAGGTACCACTGTACATGATTTCTCCTGTAGTTAATTGGGGAGTCAGGAAATTTCTAATTGTTTGGAATAGAATACAATAGAATACAATAGAACAATACAATACAATACAATACAGTACAATAGAATTCTTTATTGACACAAGGAATTTGTCTTTGTTGCATACTGTGTGTTCCCAGTGTACATAAAAGAAAAGATACATTTGTTAAGAATCATGAGGTAAAAACATTTAATGATTGTCATAGGGATCAAATAAGCAATCAGGAAGCAATCAATATTAATATAAACCATAAGGATACAAGCAACAAGTTACAGTCATACAATCATAAGTGGGTGGAGATGGGTCATAGGAACGATGAGAAAAACTAATAGCAATGAAGCCTTAGTGAATAGTGTTGAGGGAATTATTTGTTTAGCAGAGTGATAGCGTTTGGGAAAAAACTGTTCTTGTGTCTAGTTGTTTTGGTGTGTGCTCTGTAGTGACGTTTTGAGGGTAGGAGCTGAAACAGTTTATGTCCAGTATGCGAGGGGTCAGTAAATATTTTCACTGCCCTCTTTTTGACTCATGGAAGTATACAAGTCCTCAATGGAAGGCAAGTTGGCAGCAATTGTTTTTTCCTGCCAAACGGAAAGGAGAGATTAAACCTGAACACTTGCTTCAAAAGAAACATGACCTACGTATTTTATTTTATGTATTCTTTGTTCTTGAATGAAGTTAAAATGCTGGGAATTGTCACTATTCAAACAATTTATCTCTCTATTGTCTGTCTGTCTGTCTGTCTGTCTGTCTATCATCAATCATTCATCATTGTCTATCATCTTATCTATCTATCTATCTATCATCAATCATCTGTCATTATCTGTCTGTCTATTATCTACATCATCAACCATCCGTCATTATATCATCATTCTCTATCTAGTTATCTATCTATTGTCTGCCTATCTGTCTGTCTATCATCAATCTTTCATCATTGTCTGTCTATCATCTTACCTACCTACCTACCTACCTACCTACCTACCTACCTATCTATCTATCTATCTATCTATCATCAATCATCCGTCATTATCTATCTGTCTATTATCTATATCTATCATCAACCATCCGTCCTTATATCATCATTGTCTATCTATCTAGTTATCTATCTACCTGTCATCAATCATTCATCATTATCTATCTATCTTACATCTATTTACATTTTTTATTAAATAGTTTTTTTCAAGGTTAAAAGATAAGCACACACAAATTTAAAAAGTAGGAAAAGAAAGATAAAGAAAAAAGTGTCAAAAAATAATAGAATGAGAAAAAAAAAGAATGTATTTGAAAGATACGACTTCCAATCTTTTCAGCAGACATACGTGAAACCCAGGGGCGGATTGCTATTACTGCCACTACCAGTGCATTGCTATGCGCAACTCCAGCATGCGTCCCCCTTGCGAGATTTTGCTTCTGCACATGTGCACAAGACAAAAAATACAAAAAATTGAAGAAAAAAGATGGCGGTGTCCCTCGGACTGCCACTGGAGCGGTCGTGTGCAAATTTTCACAACCTGGCAGCCACTACTGGTGCACAGCCCTATGGGCGCCACCATCTTTTTTCTTCAATTTTTTTCTATTTTTTTTTGTAGCAACCCACTACAGTGTTTCCTCAATTTTTGCAGGTTCGAACTTTGTGAAACATCTATACCACGGTTTTTCCAAAATATTAATTAAAAAATACTTCACGTTTTTTTCCCCTATACCACGGTTTTTCCCGCCCGCTGATGTCATGTGTCATTGCCAAACTTTCGTCTGCCTTTAAAAAACATTTTTTTAAATAAACTTTAAAAAATAAACATGGTGAGTAATAATCTAAATGGTTGCTAAGGGAATGGGAAATTGTAATTTAGGGGTTTAAAGTGTTAAGGGAAGGCTTGGGATACTGTTCATAGCCAAAAATAGTGTATTTACTTCCGCATCTCTACTTCGCGGAAATTCGACTTTCGCGGGCGGTCTTGGAACGCATCCCCCGTGAAAGTGAAAATTGAGGGAACACTGTACTGGTGATACCACCCCTTTCATAATTAGAGTTCTCTTCTTCCCGTAACTAGACATTTGTCATCAGTAAATCCAGAAAAACCACCAGTTAGGCTGTATGTTATTACTGTTGTGGCCTCGGGACAGGATTAAAAGATGTTTCTCTCGTTCTGCAGGTGACAGAAGGGAGAATAGGCTTAAAGTGCAGACTTTTCAGGGTGGAGAAGATGCAGAAGTGATAGGCGGCAGGGACCCCGTGATAAGCCCCGAGAATCTGGCATTAAAAGCCGAGATGGAAGAAGAAAGCCGCGATCCCAATCAACAGGCGTGGAGCCCACCGCTGCAAATTGAGGCTACAGGCCACATGCCTGAAAAGGATGTTCCTGCTACAGAAAAAACCAACAAGGGTAAAGTGGCCATGTTGTCCCAGTATGATAAAAGGTACCTCTACCAGGTGGAACTGAATCCCATACCTTCTGCGGAGAAATTGGACCACTGTCCTCAGAGATTTGAGGACAGCTACCAAGGTGCTTCAAACATGAACCAAGAGGAGAAAGACGTCGCCAGTGAGCCAAGGGTTGAAATCTCCGAGAACGGAACCGGGAATAACGCGAACACTTATCTGAGTAACAGTCGCGGAGAAACACCGAACAATTCTCCCGAATCTGGGAAAACCTCGACCAACCCAAGTTCCCTAAACAGATTTCCGGCGTGTAATAATCCCGAAGAGGAATGGTACGAGTGTTCCCACTGTGGGAAGGGCTTCAACAAGGCCAAATACTGGAAACAGCACCAGAAAATCCACACGGGGGAGAAGCCGTACAAATGTTCCCACTGTGGGAAGTGTTTCAACCAGTCGGGAAACCTGAAGACCCACCAAAGGATCCACACGGGCGAGAGGCCCTACAAATGCTCCCAGTGTGGGAAGTGCTTCAGCCACACCAACTGTTTGAAGATGCACCAGAGGATCCACACGGGGGAGACCTACAAGTGTGCCCAGTGTGGGAAGTGCTTCCGGGAGACGGGGATTTTGAAGAGGCATCAACGCACTCATACTCGGGAGAGACCCTACAAATGCTCCCAGTGTGGGAAGTGCTTCAGCCTGTCGGGAATCCTCAAGAGGCATCAGAGGACCCACACGGGCGAAAGACCCTACAAATGTTCCCAGTGCGGGAAGGGCTTCAATCAGATGGGGACGTTGAAGAAGCACCAGAGAATTCACACGGGCGAGAAGCCGTACAAATGTCCCCACTGCCAGAAGTGCTTCAACGAGAGGGGGAATTTGAAGAGGCACCAGAGGATCCACGCCAGAGAGAGCCTTAACATCATACAGGAATTCATCTTGGAAAATGACCACATTAATGTGGCCAAGGTGGGAAAGACTTCTGCAGAGGAAGAATTCTGAAGTGGCATTAAATGAATAAACATCGTGCTAGAGGGATACGCTTAGGAAATTCTTAGTACAAGGGTCTCCAAACCTGGCAATATTAATTTCTTAAGGAATTGGAGGCTAAAAGCACATTATTATTATTATTATTATTATTATTATTATTATTATTATTATTATTTATTGGATTTGTATGCCGCCCCTCTCTGCAGACTCGGGATGGCTAACAACAGTAACAAAACAGTATAATCCAATACTAAAAACAGTTAAAACCGATTATATAAAAATCAATCATACATACAGACATACCATGCATAAAATTTTAAAGGCCTAGGGGGAAAGAGTATCTCAGTTCCCCCATGCCTGGCGGCAGAGGTGGGTTTTAAGCAGCTTACGAAAGGCAAGGTGGGTGGGGGCAATTCTAATCTCTGGGGGGAGTTGGTTCCAGAGGGCTCTTCCCCTGGGTCTCGCCAAACGACATAAAGAACGGTTGCAGGAATTGAGTAGGTCTAGTGTCAGGGTTCCAAGGAATAACCTCCAGAATAAATAGGACTCCGAGGCAGTTAGATTGCTGGAAGAACCTATTGGAAGAAAGAACTTATTTATTGGAAAAATCATGTTGGCACAGGCTGGTGAAAAATATGAAAATATTCCTGCAGTTTTCACCAAGTTAAAAGTTTTTTTCCCCCCTTTCCCATGTGACAGTCAGTCACATGGCCCAATCATTGAGTCATCTGGTTGCCTGGTAACATTACTCTGCCTCCCTTCAACCACCTTGGTTCCCAGGAGAAAATATTTTGTTTTGGCTAAAACACCCTATATCTCTATTCAATTCAATTCAATTCAATTTATTAGATTTGTATGCTGCCCCTCTCCGAAGACTCGGGGCTGCTCACAACAATAACAAAAACAGTATAACAATGGAACAAATCTAATAATAAAAATTATATAAAACCCCCAACTGTTAAAAACCATACAACACATACATACCAAACATAAAATATGAGAAAGCCTGGGGGAGATGTCTTAGTTCCCGCATGCCTGGCAATATAGGTGGGTCTTGAGTAACTTGGGAAAGACAAGGAGGGTGGGGGCTGTTCTAATCTCCGGGGGGAGTTGATTCCAGAGGGCAGGGGCCGCCACAGATAAGGCTCTTCCCCTGGGCCCCACCATTCCCCCCCTTCCTAACTCTCAGCTCCATTGTGGCAACCCTGAAGCCCAGAAAATGGCCTTCCTCCAGGGCAGCTTCAGGGTTGACATCTAGTTTAACCAAAAGAAAGACCAGGGGAGACATGATAGCAGTATTCCGATATCTCAGGGGTTGCCACAAAGAAGAGGGAGTCGTGCTATTCTCCAAAGCACCAGAGGGTAGAACAAGAAGCGCGATGGAAACTGTTAGATCCTTGCAGGAATGAAGGACTACAGTCTTGTAAAAGTAACGGTTCTTTATTAACAGAAGTAACGGTTACAGAACTGGAAACGAGACAAAACATGGCCGTGCCTGGCAGCTATATATATGCCGGGCTGTCAGGCTGAGCCAACCAATCTCCTTGCAGTATTTTCCCGCCCAAGGGATGTGGGGCGGGTACAAGGCCTAACTGTCCTCTGGACCCAACAGAAACTAATCAAGGAGAGAAGCAAACTAGAACTGACAGAACAATTAATCAGTGGAACACTGTTGCCTTCAGAAGCGTGGGTACTCTAACACAAGATATTTTTAAGACTATATTGGACAGCTATTTGTCGGAAGTGGTACAGAGTTTCCTAACCGAGCAGTGAGTTGGAGCAGAAGTCCTCCCAGGTCCCTTCCAAATCTTGTTATTTTGTTATTCTGTTATTTATGGCTGGCTGGAGAATTCTGGGAGTTGAATTCCACAAGCCTTAAAAGTTGCCATGTTTGAAGAACTGGTCTAGGAGATCACCCCTAAAGACTTCCACATTTATTTATAAGGAAAAATCCTAGCATTGGGAGCAGTGTTCCCTCTAATTTTGGGGGGGGGGGTGGGCGGAAAAGTATAGTGTCTGAGGGGCAGTCCCTTCAGGACTGGGCGGCACAGAAATAATAAATAAATAAGTAAATAAACAAACAAACAAACAAATAAAAAACCCACCCTGTTTTGCCTCAGATAATTTCAAAATAAAATACTGTACTGTGTGTCTATAACAGTGAGCTCACAATAGGGCAACTCTATCAATATCAAAATGCCACTTAAATAGTTGAGCTAGTTTCAAACTAGATTTTGATTTTCTTTCTCTCTTCCTTACTCCCATTCTTTTTCTTTCTCTTTTCCTTCTTCTCTTTTTTCTATCTGTTTCTCTCTCTTCCTCTCTTCCTCTCTCTCTCTTTCCCTCTCGGCTTCTGGGCAGGTTTGAAAAACTCTGAGTTGGTGATGATTTTTAAGTGAGCCATGCATGGCTCACTGCTCAGCTTAGAGGGAACTATGATTGGGAGTCCTTGGAGAGGGGCGGCATACAAATCCAATTAATAAATAATAATAATAATAAATAAATTGTTAAACAAATTGGATCAGTTATTTCAGAATGGTGGTGGATTCCTTTTCACTTATTTGAGCCAGAATATTTGCCGTGGATTATTTCAACACGTGGATTCCTGTACAGTAGTAGTGGGAATGGATTTGTTGACTCTTACTCCATTTTTCTATGATTGTATACCAGAGATACATTATAAAAAAATATTCTCAGTGAAATACTTAACGCAGCAGAACTGGAGGCACATCTGACATAGAATCTGTGCAGAAATATGTGTGAAATCAAATAAGCAATTCGGCTGCATTGCCACAAACTGTACCAGAAAGTTCCTTGCAGAAAACCTTTGTCTGAGCTGGTTGTGGTTTCTCCATCATCTTGCTCAATTAAAAAAAAAAAAATCAACCTTTCATTTTATACTATTTGTATAGACACTTATGAGATAAGGAAATAAACAGAAATGAAAACTGACTGAATCCCAGTATCGAGTTTTGTCTTTTTCATCATAGCCGTACAACTGGGTCGCATTTTCCATCACGCCGTCCATCCGGACTTCTTTTTGATAGTTCAAGCGAGTCCTTCACTTACAACACTTTTTATTTTGGGGTAGGAATTTTTTTAAATTTTTCTCTCTCCACATACATTCATCGGTGCAATACGCCTTCTATTTTAGTGCAATGAAATACAAATATTTTGTTGGTAAATAGTATTCCTCTATTTAATACTATCTTTTAAAAAATTTTTTTTTTATTAATTTTCTTTAAACACACGAGACAAACGACATTTAACATTTAAAGGAGCTACCAGAACTGAACACAGTATTCCTTATATAGAGCGCTGGTGAGACCACATTTGGAATACTGTGTTCAGTTCTGGAGACCTCACCTACAAAAAGATATTGACAAAATTGAACGGGTCCAAAGACGGGCTACAAGAATGGTGGAAGGTCTTAAGCATAAAACGTATCAGGAAAGACTTCATGAACTCAATCTGTACAGTCTGGAGGACAGAAGGAAAAGGGGGGACATGATCGAAACATTTAAATATGTTAAAGGGTTAAATAAGGTCCAGGAGGGAAGTGTTTTTAATAGGAAAGTGAACACAAGAACAAGGGGACACAATCTGAAGTTATTTGGGGGAAAGATCAAAAGCAACGTGAGAATATTATTTCACTGAAAGAGTAGTAGATCCTTGGAACAAACTTCCAGCAGACGTGGTTGGTAAATCCACAGTAACTGAATTTAAACATGCCTGGGATAAACATATATCCATCCTAAGATAAAATATAGGAAATACATAAGGGCAGACTAGATGGACCATGAGGTCTTTTTCTGCCGTCAGTCTTCTATGTTTCTATGAAAGGAATTTCCAGTAAAAAAGGCCTCATTTGATACCAAGAGAGGAAAAATAAGAATGAAATGTAGCAACTGTATTAGAACTTTCTGGGAGTCGGAAATATCCCTTCAATTTTTAGGAATTGATAGTATCGTCTGCTGGGTTTACAGAGCATATTGAGGGGGCGGTGAGGAACTACGGCAAGTTTACGACCTGTGGA